>NC_137422.1:38252713-38665213 GCF_964374335.1 Astatotilapia calliptera
CACAAATGATTGTGTGTGATCAATTTAAACGTGCAGTCACATGTGTTAATCAACAACAGCAGTATGCTGCCTCTGCCAAGGCTGAAAATCCCCTCCACGCCACACATGAGCTGATTTCTTGGATCCAGATATTATTATTTTAAGAACATCAAGATGATGTCCCTGTTTTTTCTTATTTCAATGTGACATTTATTTATGAAGATATTACAAAAAATGACCACTTTTACTAATCCATGCATGACGTTTGAATAATCTGGATAACAAGCAAACCAATTACATCATTGCCATGTTGAAGGTAATCATAAATCATTATAGCATATGTCCATTTACTATGTGAGAAATCAGGGGCTGTAAATCAGACTGCTTGGTTGAAATAAATACAGCAGCCAATCATCAATCAATACCATGGTTCATCTCAACGATCCCCAGTAAGATCTCCATTAAGACTTCAGTTACAGTAATTAGAAATTCAGATGAGACTCGGTGTGATAAACACATGCTCACAATATTAACGGCCAAACTGTGGCTCTGATTGGTTCATCGTGAATCTAAGGTGATCCAGACATATTTGCTCCAACTGTTAGGCGAGTCAGCAGAAGGTAAATCCCCGCAGTATGAGGAAGAAGTGGTAGTTGTGGGTTTTAGCACTTCTGGTTAATCTCATCTGATCTGATACCAAATAAATACAGGCCCAGTACTGCCAATACCGATAATTTCAAGTTTTAAAAGCATCGATCTAAGATTAATTGTAATCAACTTGTAAATTCTGAACTGACTTTAATGATCACAATGAGTTAATACAATAAAACAAACTTTTCAGCTTTTTGTGTATTTTGAAACAGGGTTTTATTTTAAAGCTGGCAGGTAAATATGCCCGTCTTTAAAGCACTGGGTCACCTTCTGTTGTTAAATGTGCTGGTAGGCTTTTAAATAAATAAATAAAATTTAAAAAAGCCAAGAATGTGACACTCAACACTATCAGTCAACACTTTTATTTTTCACAGTGCATGTTTGAGGTATATTTCTTCCTCTTAAAAAATTTTTTTTTAACACAATTCGGCGATTTACATGCATAGAAACAAAGCATTGATCCTATCACGCTAGCATCGATATTAATACCTGCGTTGGGTTCAATACTTTCGATATTTGGATCGATCCACCCATCGATTTAATGGATTATCAGTGCAACAGTTTGGCTCTGTTAGTTTATAAATGACTTTTTAATGACCTATTTTGGTTAAAGGGTGTACATATGTCTTTAAATCATACCACTCTTTTCAAAACTAGTAGAAGGATTTAATACAGTGCAAAAGTGGGGTTATGGAAGTGTGGTTAGTTGCTGTTAATTACCACGAAGAGCTAAACTACCAAGGATAAGGACGGATTATGGCTTAGTGCACATATAAATTAGAGTGCAGCTGAAACATTCCTGTCAGGGCTGGATATTACAACCACATTTCAGAAATAGTTGGGACGCTGAGCAGTTTCCAACAGCTTTTCACGGGCTGCAAAAGTTGTGCGGCGCTAAAAACAAATATGTGCTAGAACATCTCAAAGTTAATAAGGTCAACTAGTAACATGACTGTGCATACAAAAGAGCATCTCAGAGAGGCTGAATCTGTCAGAAACAAAGATCAGCAACTGAGCAACAGCTGTGAATGTTTGGGGATCGCGGTATTGGTGACGTTCACATGTGTGAAGGCCCTGTTTATGCTGAACAATAAATAGCATGAAGAGCAACATGGTTCAGAGAAGGGCTTTCTTATTTCAGCAAGAGGATGGAAAACTATATTCCACAGGTTTTCCAACAGCATGGTTTTGTAATAAAATAATCTGGGTGCTAAACTGGCCCTCCTGCAGTCCAGACCCGTCACCCATTGAAAACAGATGGAGCATTATAAAATGAAAAGTACGACAAAGGAGGTCCTGTTGAACAACTGAAATCCCAGCAAGAATGGGAAAACATCTGGCTTCTAAAACAGCAGTTGGCCTCTCAGCTCCCAAAAGCATGCAGTGGTTTTTTTTTAGAGAAGAGATGATGCAACACGCCGTTAAACGTGCTTCTGTCACAGCTTCTTTGGAAAAGTGTTGCATTAAATATACAAATGAGCGTGCATCATTCAAAAACACAACAACACTACACATGCTGTCTTTGTGCGACATGTGGTTACCAAACACATACTTCCATTGGGTAAAAAAGCTTCTTGTTACTTTCATTTCTTGTGATTTTTGACTGTTTGCTTGGAATTTAACTGAATTTAGGACTAAAGCGCAGACGGGATTTTTCTAAAGCTTCAAGCTTTTGGAAAAAGCCGATAACAACAGTCCCAGAAAGTAACAAAAATCCAACCAAGCAGACTGCCACGGAGCACAGGAAGCTGATGGAGGACTAGAGAAGATAAGGAGATGATCCAACTAAGGGAGATACAAGGCTGTCAAACACAGGTGACACAGCAAACAATCACAAAGAAGAGGAAAGGAAAGCAGGAAGTAAAACAAAAAAAGACACATGAGGAAAACTGATTCTCAGAGCAATACAAACAGTGAGAAAGGCTGAAGAACAACTGAGCGTGATGACGGAAACACGGAACACACAAGAAGAAAACACAACAAAGACAACGAGAAACTGACAGAAACCGCACAAACCAGAACCCTGCAGTGGTTTCATATGCCGCTCATGTTTATTCGTGACCACATCACTACACTCCCACACCTTCAGTGGTAAAAATCTGAATAAACGTCTGCATCTGTCATTTAAGTATTTAATAAATAAACAGTGACTGTGCAGCTTCTAATGAGAGCACTGATCTCAGCACTGATAGAAAACCTGAAACACTTTATAGCCACTGATCAGTTTAGTTTACTACCACAAAAACCCACTGATGTTCCATTCATGTGCTCATTTTATCCTCAACTGAAACACACTTGATTTATGAGCTCCACATGCTGACTCGCTGATCACATCTCTGGTACTGATTAATGAAGATTGAGTTATCAGCACTGATAATAGATTACAGCAGTCAGGATTACAGTAATCTGGCAGCCAGAGCTGATGTCACTAGGATGGTTTTTATGAAGCACAACGCTAAACACAAAGTCTTCAGTGTACAGAGTTTAGCTTGAATCTCTGAGCTCGAATCTTGCGGACAGGATGTCCGGACGTCTGTCTCCGAGCTGCTCAGATCAGTCTCAGCTGTTTCCCCTCTTTTTAAAAAATTTTTTAGATTCCCAATGCTCCGTGACACTGCTCGCTTTCTGGCTTTTCGTCGTCTATAAATCTGCTGAGTGAAACAAACAGAGATGTATGAATCTACACGTCTCTGCAAAGATGCACGCACAAGTAAAAACAAAAGTAAAACTTGGTATAAAGATGGATGGGGAGGGGAATGAGGGGAAACTGGAGCTGATGTCGTGTTATCTCTGCATCTGCAGGTCAGTGAATGCTGCTCGTGTCAGGACAGACGCCACCTCTGACCTTTTTATTCCTGCCTCAGAGTGGGTTGGTTTAATTTCTGCCCCCCGTGCGTCTCAGCTCTGCAGGCCGGACAGAAAAAAGTTGATTTATCAGCTTTACAAACTCCACAGGAGAGATTCAGAGTTTGCGCTTCACGTTGGTATTTTTTTAGCAGCCGACATCAAACTGAGGGTTTAACTGCCTGTTTCGCTGGGCGGAATGCTTTTTACTGTGCTCTATTGTGTGTTTATTGCACTTTTATGTGGTGTATTGTGTGTTTAGTTTTATAGTGTTTCAGCTTACAGGACTGACCCCAGTAAAAAGTTCACCAAATCGGAGCTTCATACTCAACACTACTTTCACCTCGCTGAGCGGATCCTGTGATTCCCGTGGAAGAAAATGACTTTAAGAAGAAGAGGAAGAAGCTAACACGTGAGCTTTCAGGCAGCCGTGACATCTGAGTCAGGATCGCTCCAGATGGAAACTTATTTATCCTTTTTCCATTAGTCCTGGAGACACTTGTGTGAGCTGCTAACACTCACGGCCAATGAAACCATGCTGACAGTTAAATAAACAGTTCACCTGGAAGACGAAAAACATTTGAAAACAGGAATCCTGCAGCTCGAGGCAGATTAGATTTAAGACCTCTTTAACACCCCTCAGAATTAAATTTAAGACCAGCTCTCCTGCAAGTAAGATTTAGGAATGAGAAAGTGACATCATCCCACAGATATGTTTGTTTTTCTACGATTTCGTCAAAGCTCTTAGCATCCACAATAAGCTGATGGGATCCCAGACTTTGGCTTAAATATTAAAAAACATGGTTTTATATCAAAAAACAAACTATAAATGTTGTTGCTTCTCCCATTGTGATCTGTGTCATTAATGCAAGGCACTTTCTGATAATTATAGCTATTACAAATCATTTAGAGATCTTAATTTCACTGATAAAAAAAATACTCATAGAATTCAACTGTTCCCACATCTTCAAATGTTGATTTAAGACATTTTGGAAAAAATGAAGGCGTCTTTTTTTAGATGAATGAATTCACTCAGCTTTATGACTATTTAAGAATCCACGGGAAACATGCCCAGCTGCTCAGTTCATAACTAAAGTGAAAAGGATTGAGCAGAAAGACTTCTTCACCCTTCTCCTGCTTCATTAGTTGTTTTTCCATCTAAAATTTTCTCCCTCAAGAAGTTTTTTTTTTCAGGGAGCTGAAAGTTTCCTTCAGAGTATTGTTTGTCTGCATTTCCACTCCACTGAAGACAAAAGATCTGGCAGAATGAGTCCAGTGACGTAGCGAGAGCTGCTTTTAAACACCAGGCTTTATAAGAACGTAGTTAGCAGGCTACATCTCAGCTGTCTCTCTTTGTTGTTGTGCGACTGCTTTGGTTACAAAAGCTAACAGTGTGGCACCTTTTAAAAATAATACAGCTTTAAAACAATAAAACATCTGATTTCTTTTTTCTCAGCCACAAATGTTTGCCTCGATCTCTCTTCCACTTTCCTTGGTTAGTAACACTATCCCCACCAATGACAAAATATTTCAGCAATTATTGTTTCACATCAAGCGCCGGTGTTAAAAATCGATCTTTCTACTCACTCTTTTGATCGATATTTATGTATATAAACAACACTCTGATGTGGAAAGTGTTACATGTGACATTTGTTGTGCTCACACTCTCCAACTTTAACTGATGAGCATCGAGATCCAACCCAAGAACCCACAACAAGTGGGTACGCCTTCCTCCACTGACCCTAAAATGAGTGGGGAAGTTACCATTATACAAAATGATACACATGAAAACCAGACAAGGGCCCCAGTGTCACACCTGCAGGTTTATTTCCACTAAAATTCATGCAAATGCCGTTGTGGATGTGGTTTGAGGTTCCAAGAGCTCCTGTGAAGAGGTGCAGTGGTATAAAAAACTCTTCTCCACACTAGAAGAGATTCACATTGACCAAAAACTATTGAAAGTCAATGTCACATGTCACAAACTGTTCTCAACTTCCAGGTGATTGAAGCCTCAGCCAATGAGAGTGCAGGACACAGCTGACTGACATCAGCTGCTGATTGACATAAAACCTGTCCGAGTCTGGAATGTCCATCAGCCATCACCTTTGTGTTGCTTTCAGTGTGAACGCAGCTGAAAGAAGCTCAGTTTAAAGTCCTGCCACACTTAAACCCAACATCATCTTCACACACACTGACCACGAAGAGCCTCACACACACTCAGGGCACATACTCTGAACTATTTAAAGCACAGCTGTCAGCATGCATGTGCGTGAAGTGACAGTCAGCAGCTCTGAGAGGATGTGCCAGTTAAACCTCTCTGCCAGGAAGGTCACGAAAGGCCCGGCTGTATAAACCACACATAAAGTGTTATTTATAAAGGAAGAATGTGCAGTGCAAGTTCAGCCTGATATGGTGAAATCGAAATGAAAATGAGGCGAGACAGAATTTCGCCTAAAAAGTTTATTAATAGCTTATATTTATGTGTTCTGTGCAGCTGTGTTTAATGGCCATGTGTAAGGATGGATGCTCTGGTGCTCTTTTTGTGCCTTGTTTACAGTCCTTTCCTTGGAATTTACAGAGACGGTGTCCTCAGTTACTTCTTCCTTCAGTAGTTATTTTGTTCCCTCGGTATTCCATACCTGATGCCGCCAAATAAAACACTTCCTTTTATCGCTTTTTCGACAAGTGTGACAGTTTCTAATTATTGTGTTTTTGATTGACATGTCTGATAACATGCGGTACAAACATCCATCCATGAATGGAGATGAGAGTGGAAATGAAGCGCAGTGACTGAGATCATCACAGAAGCACTATGACAACAATGTGTGTTAATGGCTTTTAAAGAAAAGTGTTTCCAGCCTTTGGGGCTGAAAAATGAAGACAAAGTGACAAACACTGCAGTTCCTCTAATGACCACTTGGCTCCTAAAGCGAGTCGACCCATTGCCTTGGATTTAAAAAACAGACTTTACAACAGAAATAAACAGGATACAAAAAACATCTGTAGGCTATAAAGCCATTTTCCCTGTTTGTGATAACTGTTTGGGTTTTTTTTTTTGACAAGATGACACATTTGAACCATGTTAATGCTTAAAGTTGACATTATTATAACCCCGGAAGCTTTGAGTGTCAGGTGGATGGAGAGAAAGCAGGCCAGTGCTTCACCTCAGCTACTCAGAGCCAGTGAAAAAACTTTGTGACTGTTTTTAAAGACTTTTGGAGCATTTAAAATCCAATAATAAGACAGCCAATCACAGAAGATTGTGCTCCACCTCAAGAGAGTGAACTTCTAATATTTTTATGCTCCGTAGACTTAATTACCTGTATCTGTGCGATGTAGTTGCACCCATACTGTCTTTACGTATGCAGCTTGCTAGCTTTAGCTGATAACTCCACTCCACCCTAATTGTGGTCACTTCTGTGTGCAAAACACCAACACGGCGATCGTAAACCAGTGGGTGATGTCAGTTTGTTTGCACATCTCTGCCTTTGTGGATACACAGTGTTAGTAATGATGACGCTATAGAGTTTGATTTCCTCATGCATGTCAGTTTATATTCAAGTTAAACACTTTTTCCCTGTGAAAACAGGAAACGGATGAAGGTGGACAGAAATCCAGAAACTGCTTTGAGCTTGTTTGTCATCTGAAGCAGTGACTGTAATGAAAGGACGGCAGGAAGAGACAGAATGAAGCTGTTATTAAACGTCTGTGCAAATTAAATGTTTTAAGTCCAAACATCTCAGATGTCTAAACCAAACATTTCACAGAGACGTGTCATAAACAGAAAATTAAGTTATCAGCTTACACTAAACTTCAGGTGCTCATTGACCTGAAATATCAAAAACAGGCTTAAATTCACCTTTAATTTCAGCTGTTACTATAGAAACAATGTAAAAAGAGGTGCATGATGTCATCGGATCCTGACATCAGCAGAGGGCTCACTCTTAAATATCAGACCTGCAGAACTGAACCAGGAATCAAACTAGCAACCTGTAAGCACTTCCTGTCAGAGTAAAACACACACACATAAAACTCCTCTGTGGTGAGGTCATAACACCTTGACGTCACCACCTTATCCTTTCTTCATTTCCAACCTCATCATCATCACCATCACCATCCTTTCCGCGCACGTGTCATCTTACCTGTGCCTGCTGGCAGCGCGGGCTCCGTGCGCGTGTCCATTGGTGTACAGGTTGTAGGACTGTCGCAGCGGGAACGCGCCTTTGGCGTGTCCGCAGGTCCAAAGCACGAGCAGCAACAGTAGCGGGAGCGCGGCCATCCCTCCGATCAATACGCGATCAATACAGAGTATCGATACCTTATCGGAGTCTAATCAGCTTCCTCAGCTGGAAGGGAAGACTCCCATCTCCATGGAAACGCCACAAAAAAAGTTTCCTCAGAAGTCCGTCAGTCCCACCGACCCATGGTCCGGATCCGATCAGACCTGAAGCCGAGTCCAGTCCCCCCTGACCCGCTGCGGGTCCCGCTGCTCCCAGCCTTTAATCCGCCTTTAATGCCACTTTAATCCGGCTCGGCGCGGTCCCGGCTGGCCCATCAGAACTTTACTTGAGAAACAAAGAGAAGAAAACGTTGCGACAGACTGAACCGAGACCAGCTGCTCCTCCTCTTCATCACACCGCCCCACCGAACTGTCTCCGCCCCTGCCGGAGGAGAAACCAGACCCGCACCCACACCTGAACCAGGACTGGGATCAGTGATGAAAACGTGAAACCGCACGGAGCCTCAGAGAGGCTTTAAAGGACCAGACTGCGCTTTTTAAACTTCTCTGCCCCGTTTTTCCTTTCTTTGTATGTGTGTGTGTGTGTGTGTGTGTGTGTGTGTGTGTGTGTGTGTGTGTGTGTGTGTGTGTGTGTGTGTGTGTGTGTGTGTTTTAAGCACTCTCTCTCTCACACACGTATAAAGTTAATGTAAATCAGCTGAATCTGATTCTTTCTTTCCGGATTTTGTTGTCAGTTTAATGAGTTATTATTCCGAACACTTGTTTGCTTGTTTGAATGTTATTTTGATCTGCAGTGGATCCTTTGAAGCTCTTAAAGAACATCTAAGAGTTTAATCTCAGCTGACAGTCAAGTCACTGCAGTTTGTCTCAGCTGGTTTCGGATTAGTGAGACTTCCTGAAGGCGTCACAGTCACTACAGAATGTAAAAAGTCTGTTTTTACTTGGTAAATGTAAAGTGCAGTTAGCTGGTAATGAGGCGACTTGTGGATGTGGGGCCACTTTTTGAGATGTGGTTCACTGGCTGATGCTTTATTCTGACAGGTTTTTGGTCACATTTCAGTGGATAAAGTCAGCGATTCCTAAGTTTCTGCAGGGGAGCCTGCAGAGTAATCACAGCTGTTCTTCACATCTGTAAAGTTCAACAATCCAAAGTGTCCAAATACTTCTTATTTTAGGATTAAGTTCATGTGTTCTCATTCAGGTTTATTTATTTTAGGAGCAAATTAGTGTTCCGAGTAAATGTTTGATTTTCTGGATTGAATACCGAGCCTTACGATGGTCCTCGTGCACACCTGCATATGTGTCTGCGATTCATTCATTTATGTGATGAGGCAGAGGAACAGAAACGTGTTTTAAAATGTTAAAAAGTTGCATCCTGTAACGTGACACCGAAGACGTTAATGAGCGTTTGATGACACTCGGAGCAGAAAACATCCTGCAGACTTCCTGAGGTTAAAGGATGTTTTACATCTGCTCTCCTCAAAATAGACAAACATGCCACTAACTTTCACTACGCGATAACCCTTTATATCAGTGTTGTTTGGACCATTGTTGTACTGTTTTTCCACACATCCTGCCCTTCAGTAGACCCCAGTGTGGTCATCTAACGTCTTATAATTTTGTCATTTATCATAAGGTTTGTTTGGTTTTTTAAATTTTAGTTGAGTTGAGTTTCCTTTGTTTGCAGAATGGCTTTACTCCTTACACTTGTTGTTTACACGTGTTTCGTTTCTGTAGGAGTTTTTCTCTTTTTCTTCTTATTTTTATTATATGGGGGTATTTTTCAGGGAAAGGGGTTTCAGAAGTGGTATTACAACACAGTCACAGCAGTTTGCGCAGGCAGCTGACTCACAGTCATGTCGACATTCAGAGTAAACATGTGTACCACAGCTGTCTCATGCTGGTTCTGTTGACAAATGAACATGGACTAAACCAAAAACCGTTTCCTTTTTTTAAAACATTTTTCTTTTATTACAGTTTAGTTGGTTTGCAAGCACACTATATGAATTTACATTACAATGCACCAGCTACACATGGGCCCATCCTTCAGTTGTCCGTGTTCGTAACCAAGTATAATCCAGACTTGAGCGTTGCGTCTGTGAAACCAAGCCATCGCTTGTTTATGTGTCGCGTGCCAGCTGTGACATCACTTCGTCAACATTTGTCCTGGTCCTTGAGATGGACCAACCTCGCTGCTGCGCTGGTACATGTGTAGAAGATGTCAAAACAGGAAGCAAAGCTATCTCACAGCTTTTTTTCCAGAAAGTCTTTAGAAACTTTTGCAGCATCTCTGTATAATCTGACAAACTCCAAGCTTCCTGTAGAGATCTTTATATAAATAACAGCAAAACAAAGATGATCATACAGCATGAAGGTGACAAGGGTCAGCATATATACCAGGTGTCACACTGCACTCTCCTTGCTAATGGTTTATGATTAACAAGTTATTAGATGAACACACCTTCTCTGAGCATCCTTTCTGGCTCCAACAATGAACATAATTTACAAAATAAACTTCCTGTTTCATTCCAGACGACCTGAAACTGGTGATCGAGCTCATGAGCTCATGAGAACAAAGTTTGCACGGGTAAAGCAGCAGAGACAACAAAGAAAAGTCTCTACAAAAGCAACTTTATTTCAAACAGGAGCTTGACGTC
Source organism: Astatotilapia calliptera (assembly GCF_964374335.1). Taxonomy (NCBI): domain Eukaryota; kingdom Metazoa; phylum Chordata; class Actinopteri; order Cichliformes; family Cichlidae; genus Astatotilapia; species Astatotilapia calliptera. Next base: position 38,263,085 of record NC_137422.1, read on the forward strand.
TGTGACCTGCCAGATCCCCAGTGAGCTGATTTTACATGAAGTGAGCTGAAAATCATTTTCCTCAGTTCATCTAAAATAAATCTCCCCAAATAGAGTGACTGTACGCTGACATCGAGTTTGGTAAAGACACACAGGCTGAGAACAAGACTGCGTTTATTCAAGTATAACCACCATTAGTTTCATTTTTTTTTCATAGCCACAGAGTTTTGAATTTCTTAAACAATCACTAAAAGCTTGAATCTTACAGCATGTTAAGTCAACACTGATGCATGGCCTTGTCAACATTTTGGTTTTGCTGGGTATTTAAGAGTTGGGCAGAACAATGTAAAAACAAAGTAAGATACTGAGCTCTGCCGAGATCCTTTTCTGTTTCTTTTTTCCTCATTCAGCCTGCTCAGATCTACTCTTCATCAGCGATGAGTGCATCTGAGAAACTGAGGGCACCCACATTCTCAAAGTAACGACTGCTCCCTCACACAGCAGCCACACCCAAAATTATAACCTGCTTAACTGTCTGTATTATTCTAAATGAGGCCCTCATTGGCTAAGTAAGCATCACGCTGTACTAAAAATGACATAAAACTATTGTTTGAATCGATTAACTCATTAGGGAAATGTTTACTGCAGGCACAGGGCGGTGGGAGCTGTAGGTTGTTTTTCTCATAGACATACATATACAGCCCAAGGTCGTGTTTTTGCAATGAGAGAAGTTGCCCCCTGCTGGCCATTAAAAAGAATGCACGTTTGAGGCACTTTGCAGTTTTTATCTTTAGTCCACAGTCTGAGGTCATGCAGTAAATATCAAAGACACAAAGACATAACATCACCACACTGACATCTTTAGAGACTCACGTGAAGTGTCAAAAACAATGATCATCAAACAGAAACGATGACAACAGATGCAGCAGAACTGTTCTTTTTGCAGGAGCCTACAGTACCCATGATGCACCAGCGATAGTCGGCTGTTAGACTGGGGTGTGTGCTGGTAGTAGCTAAGGTAGCCCGAAGCAGAGTTTGTAAGCTCACTGCTTTCTAACCTCATACTGAGTTTTCAGATCAGACAGCAAATTCACACGTCTCCATCTGACTGTAAAACCAGCGGCAGCACTGACCAACGCTGGCTCAAGACAGGAATACTGACGGTAAGCATACGGAAAAATATCTGTTTAGCTGAACGCCGACGAGCCACCACCTGCCCAAACTGTGATACAGACTGTTTTCCCTAATAGGAACAACAGAGAGAGAGAGCTAAAACAGGACTCTACAATGGAAAACACTTTATCAGATCTCATAAATCATGTGGTGACCCCCCTCTTCCTCAGGCTCTACCCTCTCCGGGTGGAGAGGCGGACCACCCAGACTCCATCACTCACACTAACCACTGTTTTCAGTTTTATGAGTCTCTTTTTAAATGGAGTTTTGTATTAAACACAGAGACACATTCCTGGGCGAAAGCCTCAGGTGAGACACAGAAACAGAAAACCGCATTACCAGCCAGACAAGAGCCAATCTGAAAGCTTTTCCTTTTGAATAATCGAGTAGCTCATGAAAGTTAATAATGTCCCTGGTTTGTTCTTTATTTCCTTTAAATGTTCACTATGTGAAGGAAAGCAAATAAAAGTTAATTTACCTCTTTAGCTGTTTAACTGATCTGAGCATGTACAATCAGACTGTAAGTGGTTTTAACAGGAAAGTCCCAGCTGACCTTTAAAATGCTCAACCATTAAGACCTCCATCTCTCCTGAACATTTGGAGTTGTCTCTGGACAAAAGCACTAAGATTCTTCCTCATCTTCTTCTTCTTATTATTAAGAAGACACTACAACCATACAGGAAACCCAGATGGTGACTAATCAGAGAAGTGCTTGCTAACTTTCCTCAACTTTTAGTCTTGAAATATAAAATATAAGTGAAAGTTGTGCAATGTTACCTGGATGTTGTAGGGCTTTCCAGCAAGGCAAAGTTTATGTTCAGGAATCATTTTATATTATAGAGTAAGAATGCCAAGAAAAAAAAGTACACCCAGAAACTCCTGATCTTATGCTTGGATGACCAGCTCTGTTCATACTGAGCTAGCTGTGAGACACCTGAGCAGACAGAGCCACCATGATGTCACCAACTCTGTATTTTGTAGCCTCTGTGCTAGCACTTTGTAGCCTCTATGCTAGCACTCTGGTCAACAACTTTTGTTTCTTGGAGACAGAAGTGACCATATGTGGACAAGAAGCGGTGTCCCGGTTTATTGGCTAAGTCTCGTTAGCTTTATTAAAGTTCTCATTTAATACAAATGATGCAGTTTAACATAGTGCCAATCAGTGTTGGTCAAGTTACTTGAAAAAAGTAATCAGTAACTAATTACTGATTACTTCCCCAAAAAGTAATCCCATTACTTTACTGATTACTTATTTTCAAAAGTAATTAGTTACTTAGTTACTTTTTAAAAACATGATTTACAACCTGAATAGGTGATAAAGCGATAGATCTTTCAGCCCAATTCTACGTTTTACCTAATCCATCATATAAAATGTAATCAAATGATAAAAGTCTCTTTTTAAAATTTGTTTTATTAGTTTTAATCTTTTAACTTTATGCATCAAGCAAAAATGACATTATATGCAACATTCTGACTGGAAGAAATTTGTTTAACATTTAAACCTATTTTCTGCACATTCCAGCACATAAAATAAAATATTTTTTTGTGTTTACACTCAGTCTTTCAAATAGATGCAAGTAAAACACAGCAGAAAATAAAGTCAAAGACTCAGCGGTCCTGTTGCTCTATTTTCACCTGTTTACCCTGGTGCAGGTGTGCCGCAGCGGTCAGTGGAAGAATCCACGAGTTTCTCTGTGAGTTTCCCATTACGTGGTAGCGCACTCGGTGCTTGCTCGGAAGTTTAGGGGTTTTTTCTTTGTAAAGAGAAGTTTTCTTCCCACACAGTGAGCAGCGGACACTAATGTTTTTATCACTTTTTACGGAATCAAACTCAAAGTAAGGTCAGTACTTCCACGCTTTAAACGCTGCACGCTCATACTCTCTCCTGCACTCGATATATGATCCATTGTTGATCTGCACACAGCTGTTGTCACGAACGTCGCACTCGCTTCTGTCACTGTCATGAGACATTCACAAAAGAATCACGGTTTTAGTAACGCAGTAACGCAACCTGCTTTCGGGAAAGTAACGGTAATCTGATTACCTTTTTGCAATAGTAATCCCTTACTTTACTCGTTACCTGAAAAAAGTAATCGGATTACGCGTTACTGCCCATCTCTGGTGCCAATACAGAGGGTGAAACTGATGTGCTGCTCAGAGAGAGTTTATGGTGCCATCCATTCAATCATCCATCTTCCTCTGATCATCGGGGCTTTGGTACGATTGGAGCCTATGCCAGCTGTCCTTAGCTGAGAAGCTGGGTCCACACTGGTTTCCATTGCAAACTGGTTCCATAAACTATACAGGTACAACAGACAGGTTCCAGATAATTAGTGGGAAGTAAGTCTAACTGTCAATGAAATGAGGTTTATTGTTGTTTGCGTTTAAGTTTTTCATTGAAATGTTCTGATCAGCAGTTCCAGCTTCAGCTCCATTGTAGGTGCAAACAACATCAACATCTGCAGAAGGTTTGGCATAAGTTAAATGTACTTTAACAAACGTAAAAAATAAAACATGTAAATGTGACTTTTTTTACCTGTTCAACTTATGTCTGTCCACTAATTAAGGTGGGCTAATTATTCTTATTGTTGTATGTCCGTAAGCTTAAATGGGATTCACAGGATGCTCTGAGCAATTGTTTTCCAGGTCAATACCATAGCTTTCTTTGGGTATCTTCCAGTTACCCAGTACCTGAAATGAATTAAATGGAGCAGGACAAATAACCAGTTATTGTACTGGACCCCCAGTAATTCATTCCTCTCACGCTACTATATGTAATTACTTGTTTTTCGTGATAAAAGTAGGAGGAAACTGCCCTCAGACTTGCACATAAGCAGCTCCACTGTTCTCTCTGTGGCACCACACAAATAGCAAATAGAGTTATAGTGTGAGAATAGCACAGCATGAATTAAGGGCAACATTAAATTGTACCAAATCTGTCATCCCATCTTCCTGGCAGAAGCTCTGCATTTATTTATATATTTAGTGTGATGTATGATTAGAGCTGCAGTTAATAGACCTGCTCTTAGCATCTATTCTGAGCTTTTACTTTGTTTTCCACTTAACTCCATCTTCAGTCAGAACACAGCCGGACAACATCCAGATCCGCTGGACCTGCTTTAACAGTCTTTAATGCGATTGGTTTCGCAGCTTCTTTGTAACTGAACGGAGAACAGAGAGGTGTGTTTGTGTTGGTATGCAGCAGATGTGAGCAGAGATGGAAAACAGAAAAAAACTTGACAAACCACAGAATGGAAAACTAAACAAGAACACGTGGACACACACACACACACACACACACACACACACACTTGGATCGTGTGTTTTAGGTGAGAAACACAGTCACTGTTTTGCAGGATAGGTGTCAGCGCCTGTTGGTTTCTCAACTGAAGAAACAAAACACTTAAAAGCAAAGAGACCAAAGACCACAATAACTAGCAGACCAACAACAAAGCAACCACACCAAAAATTTTTAATTAAATTTAAAAAAAAGCCACAATATAAGAGCAACAAAGCAGTGCCAACCACCACGGCCACTGCAGACCTCTTCCCCTTTCTCTCTTGCACAGATCTAAACTCTGATATATTTGTTTATTCAATGGATGCACAAATAAAACTCAAGCTGAAGTTCATCTGCAGACTGAACAGCCCAGCGTGCTGCTCCTCAACCTGCACGGGAATCAAACCAGCACCTTAACGCCACAAGGACAACTCGGCATCTGAAATGTGCACTTTACATTTCAGCTCCTCATTTAGCTGTCAGCAGGCTGAATGTGTTGCTGTAGGGCACTGTGGCAGTAAATACAAGCGTTTACAGCTGTTTGCATAAGATGGACTAAGTGTGTTTGTCTTCAAAGAGAATAAAATTGGAAATGGATGAGAGCACTGTTAACATTCTTGAAGTTTCTGTAAACACCTGACCCTGAAGGCAGCACCATGTCAGCTTCATTTTTTCAAAACTCACTTCGAGAGTCTCAAAGCTGGAAAAGTGTAGTCGCTGTTTCTTGACTGTTTGCTGTGTTTGTGAGGACCCAGCAGATACTTGTGAGTCCAAGTTGAGGGAAGACAGTGAAACAGTTAGGCAGTGAAATTATTTCCAGATAAGCCCTTTAATACTTTCAGAAAGCTGCTCATACAATCATCTGTCAATTCACTTTGTATACGACACGAAAAGTGCCTTAATCCTGCATTCTATGTTGTGGCCAGCAGGGGGCGAGTACTCAAATTCAAATTTTATTTGTCACGTACACAGTCATACACAGTACGATATGTAGTGAAATGCTTGGACAACTGCTCGTGACCTAAAGAAAACAAAAAAAGGAAAAGGCTATGAATAAGATAGGAAATAAATATGAAAAATTAAAAAGGGTAAATTTAACTAGGAAGGAATAAAATATAAATTAAGGTTAAAAATGAAATAACTGTACAACACAAATTAGAATGAAGGGTAAATTTAACTGGGAAGAATAAGATAAAATATATAAATTAAAGTTGAAAATAAAATAACTGTACAACAAAATACACAATACACAATATAGAACTATATAAGAATGTATGAAGAAATCTAAATCTAAATAAATATATACACAATAACAGCAGCTGTACAAGTATTAACTGGAAATGAAGAATATAGTGACCAGTGTTGTGCAAAACCAAAGTCCAGAAAGTCCAGTGTGTGTGTAAGAACCATATGTGTGGGTCAGTACTGTGTGGTGGTGTGATTGAGAGACCGTATCGCCTGCGGGAAGAAGCTCCTCCTCAGTCTCTCTGTGTTGGTCTTCAGGGAGCGGAATCGCTTTCCTGACCTCAACAGAGAGAACAGTCTGTTGTTGGGATGGCTGAGGTCCTTCACGATCTTCCTGGCCTTGGTCCAGCACCGCCTGCTGTAGATTGAGTGCAGGTCAGGGAGCTCGGAGCGGATGGTGCGCTCAGCTGACCGCACAACCCTCTGTAGAGCTCGTCTGTCCTGCATGGTGCTGTTCCCGAACCAGGTTGAGATGTTTCCCGTCAGGATGCTCTCTATGGTGCACGAGTAAAAGTTCCTGAGCACCTTGGAGGGCAGTTGGAAGTCTCTCAAGCGTCTGAGGTGGTAGAGACGCTGTCGGGCCTTTTTCACCACGGTGTTGATGTGACAGGACCATGACAGGTCCTGCGTGATGTGAACTCCGAGGTATTTGAAGCTGTCCACTCTCTCCACTGGGCACTTGTTGATGACGGGGGTCTGGTAGTTCCTCTCCTGCTTAGTGCTGAAGTCCACTATCAGCTCCTTTGTCTTACTGACGTTTAGAAGGAGGTTGTTCCTCTGGCACCAGTTCTCCAGATTCCTAATCTCCTTCAGGTAGGCCGTCTCGTTGTTATCAGAGATCAGGCCCACCACGACGGTGTCGTCAGCAAACTTGATGATGGTGGTGGAGCTGGTAGTGGCCACACAGTCATATGTGTACAAAGAGTACAGCAGGGGGCTCAGAACACACCCCTGGGGGGCTCCAGTGCTGAGAGTGGTGGAGGCTGAGACATGTCCGCCCATCCTTACTGCCTGTGGTCTGCCAGTTAGGAAGTTGGAGATCCACTGACACATAGATGAGCTGAGTCCCAGATGCTCCAGCTTGGTGGTGAGTGTGGAGGGAATTATGGTGTTAAATGCAGAGCTGTAGTCTATGAAGAGCATTTTAACATAATTCCCCCTTCTAGTGTCCAAGTGAGTGAGTGATGTGTGGAGGAGATGAGAGATGGCATCGTCTGTGGAACGATTTGGACGGTAAGCGAACTGTAGTGGGTCCAGTGTGTCTGGTAGTGAAGAAATGATGAAGTCTCTGACCAGGCGTTCAAAGCACTTCATCACTACTGAGGTGAGGGCTACAGGGCGATAGTCATTGAGAGAAGCAGGGTGGGGTTTCTTCGGGACAGGAACAATGATGGACTCTTTGAAGCATGTGGGGATCACCGACTGAGATAAAGAGATGTTGAATATCTCAGTGAACACAGGAGCTCTGAATGCAAAACGAGGTCCCGTTATCAAAAGTTTATGAGAAAATGACCCTGCATTGGTTTAATTTATGACCTCAGGAAACACTGCCCTGCTGAGTTTATGGTCTCAGTCACTAGTTTTATGTCTTATTTAATGCCACTTAAATTTCTTTTGCTAAATTATGACCTTATTTTGCATAAAAATCATCAGTAACGGTCAGGACAAGCGTTCAGTGTGCTCCGCTTCTCAGTCAGAGCCAATTGAAAAGTGGATCTGAGCAGTATAACAAAAGAAGAGCAGAAGAAGATCCCAGTATCGTGTTTCTCTGCGTTCTAATGCCCGGGAAAACCAACATGTTGACAAGGCGATGCATCAGTGTCTACTTAAAATTATGTTACACTGAGACAGACACTTTGGTATTTAGTTAATGGTTTGAGAAATCTCTGTGGCTATGAAAAAATGAAACTAATGTTGGTTATACTTAAATAAACCCAATGTTTCTCTTGCTGTGCTGACACAGAGACACATCGTTATCAAACCTCATTAATGCCTCAGCAATCACTGAAAGAAACTGAACTTTAAATGTCAGAAAACATGCTGCTCTGCTTGGTGAAGCTTGTTTTAGACCGAGTGAAGAAAGCAGAGTTTGACCGAGAAATACATTCATTAGGATTTGAAAAGATTCTTGAGCTGTACCATCTTGTTTTCCGGGGGTCCTGGAATGAAAAGCATTCAAGCTGCTTTTAAAATAAAGAGAACTTTCTTTCTGTGTCTGCAGCCTCAGCGTGACTCATTTTGTTAACCTCCTGGCTTTCAGACAGACTGGATGATGATCCTGCGCTCTCTCACCTATCACCTGTCCTGCAGGCAATCACCTGGCAGTCAGTGCTTGGGGTCAAGCCATAAACCAGCCAGTTATCAGCCGTCATCATCTTCACTGTGGCCACAATAAAGAAATAAACAAAGAAGAAAATGCCTACAGACAAAACCCTGGGCAGTGGCGACTCCATTGCCTGGAACAATAAAGTTTCCTGTAATAGTGCAGTTGTAAAACCAGAAAACCTCCTGAGGTGTTCTACTATTGACCTCTATGAGTCAGGTCAAAGGTCATAGAAAAAAAGAGTGTAAGACATGCTTTAGCGAGACGTCTGCCGGTGATAAATCTTTTTTTCTTCTCACTGTTTGTCTTAAAAAAAGAAGAAATGAAGGAAATGTCATTACATTAATTTCCACCCTTCACAGTGCAAACATCTACAGTGTGTTTGATCTGACCTTTCACAGTGTTTCTTCTTCACATGTGTTTACATTGTTGACTGTATATAATAACTAATGGTCTGGCTAAACAACAGGACCATTAGTGTTTGGCTTTTTTTTGTGAAATGTCAGCTTTAGCATGTTGTTTCAATATTTGGGTGAGAAGCTCGCTAAACAAACTGTACAAATGCCTGATAATCAATGCTGAGTAACAAACTACTGGCTATTTGTTGGTCCAGCTGTCAGTCAAAGAATCATCACAATATAACTCAAAGCTTTAATAACATTTACATGAGAGCATTATATTAAAATGACGCTGTGCAGCTATTATGAACTGGTAAATTACCTCTACCAGGCTGTAAAGTCAGACATTTTAACATGGGAGTCTACGGGGACTGACTCACTGGAAACAGCCTAAAGTGGCCGCTCAACAAACTGCACTTTTTTTTGCACCACTTTGTTGCCTTCAGCCGGCTTATTGGAACGCAAACAACAATCGTTATCATTTCATGAAATACGTTTTATTTTTATTTTTTAAATTGAGAATAGACGGTGGAGAGAAGGCAGGAAAGCTGAGCGTGAGAGAGAGGGGGAGGAAAGGATCCAGTAACTGGCCTCGGGGTGGATCTGAACCTCTGCAATGTCCTTACTGCTCGACTCGAGCTATACCGGCGCCACAGATGTTGTTACTGAGAAATCAGGAGAAAAGAGGTTTTCAGCTTATCAAAATAAAAGCATCAGAAACCAATTCAGCTCAAAGTCCCATTAACAATGAGTTGGTTATGATGTGTAGAGCAACACTGTGACTACTATAAATGAACTTTAACACGTGAAGCAGGGCTTCCTGTGGATCCAGAATCACTAAAAGTGACATACACGGATCCATCTTCCACCCGTGTAGACGACCGATGTGCTTTTAGCTGTGCGAGAGTGAATTATCAGAACTGATTTTCTTTACATGAGGACAGTTTCTGAATTGATTTTTCAGCTCAGCGTGTATCATCTAAACACCTTTGGTATGCAGCGCGAATCCAGCTCTCCGTCCTCTGCTTCAGATTGATCGTTGACTGATATCAATCATGGCTTTCTGGAATGCTTGGGAATGTTGGGGAATGTGCGGCAGTGGAAAGTGGGTCAGGAATTCCAAGCTTCGCTGCTTTGCCAGAAACACGACCACCACAAATTAACCAAATTTCAACAGCGGAGGTGGAAACATTTGTGTGTGACTGACAGATTTCAGCAGGAGGAGGAGTGAAGTGGGGGGCACTGACAAAGAGGAACGTGAACATACTCAGCTGCAGTGAGGACAGAAACCACCAAACAGCTGTTGGCACATACATACTGTACATACACAATGTACATACTCTTTCTCATGTGTGCTCTTCTCCAAAAACATTCCTTAGCTGACAAAGAGCTCTTTCTAAAGTCATGTTTTAGGATTTGGTGTGCAGGAATTTCACTGTCATATAAAAAAACCCAAACATTTTCACAGGACTCTATGCAGTCGTGTGAAAAATTAACAACATCCTTTTTGCTTCCAGAGGTATTAAGTGGAATTAAGAGGCAGATGCTGCTGGTCAGATGCACTTGTTTAACTGATGATCGGCAGGTGAGCATCTCTATAAATGCAGAAGTGGATGTACCAGAAATTCACCCCGAGGTCAGACGAGGCAGCTCAGAGAAACTGCATATCAGACTCTACAGGCGTCAGTTCGCATTTTAAACGTTAAAGTTAATGTCAGCGCGGTTGGAGAAAGACTTGTTCAGAGTGGTTGCCACGACAAAACCTCTTCTGTCTAAAAAGAAGTGCAGCGTTGCATCTGAAAAAAACTCTTCTGGAACAACATCCTTTGGATAGACGAAACTAACTTAGAGATGCGCAGCACCATGCTTGGATGATATCTGCACTAATGCCACATACCAACTGTCAGCACGGTGGTGGAAGGGTGAAGAGTTGGGGTTGTTTCACAGCCACAGGACCTGAACACCCTGCAGTCACTGAGTGAACCATGGACTCCTTTGTATACCAAAGTGTTTAACTTGAATAAAAAGCTCTGGCAGGATCCTAACAGGACTATGTATAAGTCAATGCCTGCACACCTCAATGACCTGAAGCTACATGTTAAAGAACAGTGGGCCAAAATCCCTCCACAACGATGTAAAAGACTGACAAAGTCATACAGTAAACCATTACTTGAAATTACTGTTGCTAAAGGCGGTTTTACAAACTACTCAATCATGGGGTTTACTTTTTCATATGACTGTAAGTATTCTACTTGTGTTATGAGCAGTAATTTCCTAGTACTAATTAAACTAAATAATTTTCTGTCGTCCTGCAAGTATATTTATCCATCAAAATTAAGTCTGTTGACCAGTTTTGGAGATATTCAAAGAGACGGCCTAACTCTGGATATGTGATGGGCTGGTAACCTGTCCAGGGTCTAACTCACCTTTTACATGACAGCTGGAATCGACTGCAGTCCCCCTGCAAGCACAAATTGGACAAGCTGTTAGAAAAGCGGATGGAGGCATGTCTATATAATAGAACTACATGGCTTTGACTTGCAGTGCTCAAAGTGCTAAAAGATTAACAAATTAAAGAAATAATACTTACTGAGCAGTAAGATTTCTTCCCAGAAATTATTACTCAATTCCTAAAAAGAAATGCCTGATGGACAACGTTAGCCAGCTGCACACTTCTTTTTGTTGGCGGATGTAGTCAGTAAGATCTCTGCGTTTCAAAAACTCACACCAAGCAACTGACACAGAACTCATCGAAGTAGATAAACAGCTCTGCAGACCAGAGCACATATCTGATTTTAGGGTGAACTGTTCAGTAAAACAGATGATCTGCTTTGAATTTAAGCACAATGACCTTGAAAGCTGAGATGAAACTTGAGCTCTTGTTTATCTGTCTCTTTGTACGTCTCCTTCTGGTTTCTAAGGCTGGTTTCCGCAGTTTAAACTGAATTTTCTAAGACTGTCATCATCCTGCTTTCTGCCCTATTTCAGTTTTTTTTCTTTCTGTTATTTGACTTATTAGCTATGCAGTGAAAAGTGAATCAGTCAGCTTGTTTCCTGTTTAATTAAGAATCAGACGTGTGTTTGTCTTCATCAGTATCAGGATCAGCGAGCGTGTTAATCTGACACCAGAAACAGGCACCAGTCCGTCCAGGAGAACAGCTGACTACCTGATGAGGCAAACACCAATCAGAAGCTCTTTGTTGTTTTTAACTGAAGTGTTCAGCAAACCGACGAGTCTCCGCTCTGTCTGATCTCCCTTAAATTCGGTGCCAATGTTTGGAGGTGTTTATGAAGTTTGCTGTGAGCTGCAGGTTTCTGTGAATGTGCAGGATGTTTCTAAGAGGCTGATTCAGTTCAAGCTGAATCAACCTCTTAACCGAAATAGCTGCATATTTAGTCTGAGTCTGCTGCAGGGCTGCTAATCTAAACTGAGCTAACAGTGCTGGGGGTGGAGAACATACCTGGGGCCCCAGTTAACCCTCACCCTGCTTTTTCCACTCAGCTCTGCACCTCCACCCCCACCCTCTGCTTTCCCTTTGTTTATTTTACTTCCTTCAGGATCTTTTCTTTTCAGCAGCTGCAGAGGTTAAGATGGAAGAATCAATGCAGAAACAGAGCAGCGGAGATTCTGAACCAAGCAGATGATTCTCCTCCTCCTCGTCATTAGCATCATATTCATCAGTCCAGAAAAGATCCAGGGAACATTAATCACCTTCAGTTTGTGGAAAAGAAACTATGTAGGCTTCATGTTCTGGTTATTGCATCCAGATCAGACCTCAACCACAAACCAAACCACAAAACCAAACCACCACATCACCAAACTAAACTTTTCAGACCTCATCACACATTGTGTTTGTCATTTAGAAAGAAGAAGCCCTAAAACCCATAGAGTCCCAGCAGAAAGCTTTCTCTTCTGTGGCAGACTTTGAAATACAGAAATGTCACAGACTTGGTTCACCCAGCAGCCCAGAGTCTAGAAAAACACTTTCTGTGCTGGCTGTGAAAGATCACAACCTCCTCACTCCAACGTATGATTGAACATCACGTTTTCTGATGTGTTGTAACAGCTTTAACTAACTTAATACTTTTATTAACTCTCTAGTAAGGAATGAAGCCATGGGCAACAAATATTCTCTCATAATTCACACAGATGTGACAAACTGTGTGACTTTAAAAACATTATTTATATTGAATAAAATTAGGAAAAGAATGTAAAGAAATAGCAGCGTTACAGTTATGTCAGTAATTGGAGGCCATGTGCTAGCTTATCAGCCCCTCACCCAGGCCTGGCTTCAGAGCGGGACCAAAGTGTCCCTATTCTGACGTTTCTAGGTAGATATTTTCATCAAAGGCTTTTTTGCCTTGGGAGACCCGACCAGGATTGAAAACAAACTATCTCGTGGGATCACTCAGGCCCACAAACCGCTCCACTGATAAGATCATGGATGCAAACAGTACTGAGCTTCCTTTGACGGGTGCCTGGGTTCTCTTGATAACATTCAATCAAGAAGAGGCACTGGGGAAGATCCTGGAGAGGGTCGGATAGTTGGAAGCATTGGCATCTTAACTTAGAATGCTGCCCCAGTGGTGGGTGGACAGATCTATGTTCCTTACGTTACTTCTAGTCAGTATCCGGTCGTTCAGTCTGACGTCACTAGCCGTGTCTGGGTCTAAACTCCGCTGCAGGTCCATATATCAAACGATCACTGTGGCATTACTGAGAGTTGAAAAACTGTCTAAAGTCTTTTATCTTTAATAAAATGATCAGCGTTCTGCTCTACCAGGTGTAACAATTGAGTTTAACATCCAGGCATCCATGAAAACGGAATTTATGACATTTAACGGAGTTAGAAGTTAGCAGGGAGTTAGCTCGCTAGCTTCTATCTAAATACAATATAGCATGTCCTGACTGCGGGGTTTTGGAAACAAATTAAAATGTACAGCTCTGTTATCACTTCCAGCATAAATGAAGACAGAAAACTAAACAGCAGTGACGTTTGTAGGGTTACTGAAGTTGGGCTAGCTGGTATATAATGATGTGCTACGTAACCGCTAGCGACACAGCTATGTTAGCATAATATAAACAAGCTAACTTTTTTTCCACTCGATAAAAGTTAACGTGAGTGTTCTCGGTGGTCAGGAACAAATGTAATCGCATGGCAGGATGCTGTAAAAGGACCAAACTTCAGCCAGGAGAACAACTGAGATAATCCATCCACAGTACGAGGTTAGTCATTCATATACTGCTGCATGGGATGGGCTGTAGTTACATCCTAAGGTTTTAAAAACTGAGCTTAAATAAATGATTAGCGGTAATAAAAGCCGAGGGAGGTCAACAGGGATCACTGACTGTTTTAGGAGCTTTTTGAGATTAAATAGAAGGAAATACAAAACATTAAACATGTTAACAACACAAAAGCCATATTAAACGCAGACTACTTTAGACCCGGAAGTAGGATTCGTCGCGTCATCACTGAACAACCGGATAGCACAGAATATTATAATAGAAGTGGCTTCAGCGCCTGAAGGTTATTCAACAGAAACAAGCGACAGTGGAGCATACGGCAACCTTTTTACTAGACGTCAGTAGAGTGCAGATTGCAGGCAACTGAATTTGGTTTTCTTGTCCCTCCATATTCAAGTGCATAATCCTAGCTACGGTGGCCGCTGTAGGACAAACAACTTTGGCTGCCGTTCATCTGTTGCCTCTGTTTACCTCAGCTGTGAAAGGAGTCAAAGATGAGTCAAAGATGACGACAATACTCAAGCGAGTTGTTGAGGATATCAGCTTTTCTGTTGGTAAGTGCTGCTGTTATTGCCGCAGTGTTGGGGAAACTGTCTTTGAAGTGGATCTAACATTGTTGGACTGACACTGAGCGAATAAATGATGTGATGTGAGAATGTATTCAAACTTCATCGGAGGCAAAGTGTGATTTTTAGGACGTTCAAGCCTAACATTAGCTGGAATAATATTAGCTTATAACCAGCAGTCATTGTTTAAAGATGGGAGGGTCACATGTGTAATCTGCTGACAACAAGTAATTGGGATACAATCAGGAATAAATAAGAATGTTTATGCACGCTTTCATGTGTTAGAGCCTTGACTTTGGTTCAGGAGATAAGGCTGAGGTGTGGAGGAAGAAGATGACATTTTATCCTGATACCAGTGGCGCTGTCTCTTTCCTATGTGTTTCTGGTTCTTTAGTAAGTGCGACCCCTTCTCTTCTCATATCTATAGTCTGAAGGTGCAGACACACGGCACATGAATGCCTACGAGTTCTGTTCTCCTCTGGCTTTGGTGTACGACCATTGCAGCTGATCTTGCAGAATGGCAACGTCCAGCTCAACCATCTGAAGATGGCAGCTTCCAGAAACTGGGAGTCTGTCCAATTTATTTTTAATGAATTAATTATAAACTAATGAGATTGCATCCGTTGGTCTCAAAAAATGACTGACTGTTCCTTTAGAGAATTAACTGTGACATCATGGCTACACTTACGTGCAAGAAGTAAAAATACATTTCCTGTAGGAAGCACAAATTGGAAGTGAGGAGGTGTTTTCATGGTGAGCATCAATCAAACTGCAACATTATACCAGACAATATCGTGTTTCCTGCAAACGCCAAACAAAGCATGGAGGAAAAGATCAGAATCCATTAATATTGTTATCAGCCTTGTTCTAATATTACTTCTCCGCTTGTACATACAGGAACTCGCTCAAGCTGATAAATCTGCCTTTGAGCACGTTCAGTCCAACTAATTAAGACATCTGAGTTATGCAAACAAAAGCAGAGAAAACTGAGCAGAAGAAATTGGGCTGCAGGGACCCCCCTAATATATTTTATGCAAACAGTTATTAACAATATTATTAACACTGACTAAACTAATTCAGTCCAGCTCGAACATGCTGGGCTCAGCAGGCCACAGTTTCTGATGGCGTAGAAATCGAACATCCTCCTCTGCTCAGCCTCAGGCAGCTGGAAGTCATTACCTCCCCCAACCCACCCTCCCTTCCTCATGCTCCCTCCCACCACCCTCACCCTCACGCAGCCAACAGTGTTTTTACCACATTATAAATCCATTCAGGACTCTGCCAGCGGACTCTGAGCCAACTGTGCCGACCCTCACAACAACAGTTTGCGGTCATTTCGAACAACGCAGACATGAGCAGCCAACCTGCTCTGCCATCTGCATGCGGATAACACGGACGCACATGATTAGACAATTTTTACATGTGCGATTTAAGCCTGCAACATGTTTAGCTGCTGACAACAAACAATGTCACTGACCAATCAGGAGCACTGCTGGGAGCCTGAATGTTTAAACTCCAGTGTGAGGAGGACAGAGGAGGCAAACATTTCGAAATGATGATTCACCAGAATTATGATTTAATTCACAGAATTCTGGGAGGCTGTGACTTCCTGCCAAATGCTCACAGTTTTACTGTGTTATTACAGTAATTACATGTATTTTTACCTGCTGCTATAAACACAGAGGAAGGTGGAAAATTATAGGCAGAAAAACTAAAGAACAGAGAGAGAATCTGAAAACCTGAGCTTTTGTTTTTAATGCAGCCAGGTATCACTATCATTTGCATCCAGAGTTTTTCACGGCCTGTAGAGCACACGACCCCCTCCGTCCTCCAGGTCTGTGAGACGTCAGCAGTTTGTGGAGCAAACCAGCGTACAAAATCATTTCCAGGCTTGTTTGTGATCCTGAATGTGTGTCAGGATCTGATTTAATGAGTCAAACCTCCAGCAGAGAACAAACACCGTGACTCACTGGTGTTCAAACTGGCTCCTGTTAGAAGTTTATACACCAGTAAATCCAGTAACACATTAAAGAAAGCTGCAGTCAGACCATCTGCAGGATGAACGGCTGCTGTTACACAGGCATTAAAACGGGTTAAGACCAGTTTGTACATCAAATGAAAGCACGCTGACAGACCTGAAACAAGTGAAGAGCTTCAAAAGAAAATCATCAGTTTCTGCAGCAAGCGCAAAGCCTGGAATTAAATCCTGATATTTCCTCCAGCTATCATCAAACCTCAGTTCCTGTTTCAGGAAAAATGCACGCAGGAAGTTTGGCAAATCAAAATGGCCTTTGTGCCTTGGCCTTGACTGTCTGATGGGAATGCTTTTTTTCAAGGAGATACATTTTTTAAAAGAATTTATCATCACTGGAACAGTCGGGTAAAGCTGAGGCTTTACAGCAAAGAGGTTAAAAAGGGGCAGGAACTGAACTTGCATATGTAGAAATAGTATTTCCCAATGCATTTACACAATTATGTGCAAAATATTATTCTCCTATCGCCTCCAAAGTCTGATACAAGAATGACTGAACGAACTGTGGATGCATTTGATCAGCAGCAGAAAATTCCTCTGATCCTTTTTTGTATTAAACAGCAGCTGTGAGGCTGTAAATGTTCTCAATAAAACTGAAAATTACCTGAAATATCAGAATACTTTATTGATCCCTGGGGGATAAAACAGCAAGCTGCTGTTCAGCAAGAAAACCCTGCAAACATGTTGTGTTTGACAAGTTTCCTTCTTCAGTCTCAACACTTTATGATAAAAATTGGCAACAAACGGTAAATTCATTGTTAGTGAAACAAACACAGACTCTTTATGTTGTTATTAAACACTGAAATGCAAAAAAATATATAATTCTAATAAAACCACTAAGTAAGACATGAACACATGGAGAATATCCAAAATAAAAGACCCTCTCCAGAGTACATGTGTAAGTTGGAAAAGACAGAACAAAAGTGCACTGAAGACACAACGTGAAAGACACGCGTCATCATCATCATCATCGCTGCTCGTTCCGTGATGCTGAGGTCCAGCCAATCGGGAGGCAGTACTCGCTCATAAGTTGTTGTATTTTAATCCAAACTATTTTAGTGCCTAAAGGTGGTAAAAGTAAACGAGGACACCAACGTCCACAGTGTTGAACTCCATCTGCCAACCTCTACGTGCTTTAAAACAGATATTATAAACATCACGTGGACATTATGTGGATATTACTCTAAAGTTGGATCTGGTTTACACAATTAATGATCACTTCATTATTTAATTACAGTACATAACCAGTAACTAAAGGTTAATTAACTATCAATTTACCATTTATTAATTATATTTTAGTGTTACCGCCATGTATTCTCAAGCTACTAATTGTGTTACCTTCACGGACGCAACAAAAAATCTGAATTCTAGAAGTGCCGAAGTTTAAACGCCTGATGGGAAACTGTGAGTCAGCCTCAGACCTGAACAGTTGAAGAAGGAAAAACAAACCCCTGCAGATGTTTGAGTTAAAGGAAGGTTAAAGTAAACAGGAAGCTCTTCATTTCTAAAGTTTGATTACAGTGAACGCAGTGCTGCTGTAAACACAGCCAGGATGCACCTAGTCAAGTGAACGTCTGTCTGTCTGTCTGTCACTGATGCATTTAAAGAAAACGTTTCAGCATCCAGCACATTTTTTTAATATCTGGAAATCAGTTTTACTGACTGGAAACAGCAGCTTGTGTGCTAATCTAAATTTATCTAGTCTGATGAGGGCAAACCTTCAGCAACACTTGTAATATTTTAAACAACTTTGTTTCAACAGTGCATGTTGGCTTCTGTACTTTATCTCAGATTATAACCCAGGAATTTGAATTTTTGTTCTGGACTTATTTTTGAAAGTTTAAGAGAATGATGTGAGGTTCCCAAATATGTTATTGTCTATGTTATCATGAGCTTTGGGTTTGAGCTTCTGTTCTTTATGTTCTAGTTTCTGAACATGCCATTTCCAGTGCCTCTGAGCTTGTATTAATAATTCTTGATTTCTGCTCTGTTCATTGTCTGTCATAGTCTCATGTCCATGTCTGTTTCCTGTTCTAGTGGCTAGCCCATGTGTCACTGCCTGGGTCTCTGCGTTTGTTACTTCCTGTTTTATTTTGATAGTCTTCCATCCTGTTCAGTTTTGCTTCCCCTGTCTCATTAGTCAGTTTCAGCTGTGTATGTAGTCTATTCCCTCGTTATCCTCTGTGTATGGTGATGGTTGCATGTGATCACACAACTGAATTACTCTGGTACCTGGTTGGTGCTCCAGTCCTTCCTGACTTAAGTAAAAGGATGCTAAGGATGGAGCTGGTTTAAGCGCAGAGGCCAACAAAATGGACTTAACCACACAGGGGGAACGGGGTTTCTTCTTGTGTCATGTTTAGTTACTGTCTCTGTGCTTTTTGTCTTTAAATAGTTCGTTCAGTTACTATATAAGCTGAGCTGTCTCTTATTGTGGAGGTCAGTTTGTTGAGTTATGATATCTTGTAAAATATTGTTGTTTTTGGAGTAGAATTATGTCTGGTTGCCCACTTAGTTCTTAAAATAGCTTGCTTCCATTATTTTGAGGTTTTGTAGTAACTTCTTCTTTTCGGGGGTTTAATAAAACCCATTTTTAGAAGATGACACCTGTGCTTGTATGTTTTTGGCTGCTTGGTCCCTGATAGTATTTATTTCCTCAGTCTCCCTCTCGTCGTTGTCATGTCAACCAATCATGCTCTGTGGTTTCCCTGTTAAATCCAGAATTCAAAATCCTGCTCCTCACATACAAGGTCTTAAATAATCAGGCCCCATCTTATCTTAATGACCTTGTAGTACCATATCACCCTATTAGAGCACTTCGCTCTCACTCTGCAGGCCTACTTGTTGTTCCTAGAGTATTTGAAAGTAGAATGGGAGGCAGAGCCTTCAGTTTTCAGGCCCCTCTTCTGTGGAACCAGCTTCCAGTTTGGATTCGGGAGACAGACACTATCTCTACTTTCAAGATCAGGCTTCAAACTTTCCTCTTTGCTAAAGCATATAGTTAGCCCATATGGAAAAGATATATATAAATCTTATAAAGTTTGTATCTGTCTTGTGTGAAACTTGTATGAAAAGCATACAAGAGTGAAAACAGACATAAGATCCCTTGAAGAATTATATAATGAAACTTGTATGTTTTGGATACTTACTAAAACAATATATTAAAGTAATGAGAAAGTGGCCACTTTCATGAGTAAAATCATATAAGTTTTTACTATTTCTTTTCCATATAGTTAGTGCTGGACCAGCTGACCCTGAATCCTCCCTTAGTTATGCTGCAATAGGTGTAGGCTGCTGGGGGATTCCCATGATGCACTGGGTGTTTCTTCTTCACTCACTATGTGTTAATAGACCTCTCTGCATTGAATCATACTAGTTATTAATCTCTGGGTCTTTTCCACAGCATGCCTTTTATTCTGTCTTCCTTCTCTCTCCCCAGCCTATGTTGGCAGATGCCTCCCCCCCCGATCCAGCAGAAAAAAAGACTCTTTAATGATTCTGATGGTGTAACTCGGTCCCGTCTTCCAAAGCTGGTTATGCAGAGCAGGCCCAGCCTCCAGTGTCTCTTGGCTTCCTTACACCACTGCTGGCTGAGCCAGCTGTCTGCCATGTGCAGCACCCAACACAGAGTTCACCGCTCCATTGTCTGATCCTGCTCCACCCAATCCAGCAGGCCCCTGTCTCCGTTACCGGCCACCTGCAAAGCCGCCCTCGGTTGTCTGTCTGCTCATCTGGCCACGTCATAGGCCTCCAAAGCTCCACCGTCTCCGTCGGCTGGCCTCCAGAACTGCTCCTTCTGCGCCGCTGGCCACGTAGCCGGCCTCCAGAACGTCTCTGTCTTTGCCGCCAGCCTCTGAGTTTTGCCCTGAGGCCCGGTCGACCTCCTGAACTGTTGTTTTTTGGTTTCGGGCTCTGTTTTTTCCCTCCACTCCTCTGTATTCTGAGCAGCTGTTTTTGGTCTGTTCCCCATGAACTCATTTCTCCTTCACGTGTTCATATTTATAGCAGCTGGATAAAAACGGGTTCCACCTGACCTTCACTCACAGCAAACTCTTTGTGTAAAACAAAAAAAGCAAACTCGATAAAACCACAAGAGTCGTCACGCGATGATAACCTGCAGAGACGCAATGACTCTTCACTTCCTTTCTCAGCTGTTGTGGGAACAGGAAGTTGTCAAACTGTTGTCATAGAAACCATAAATCAGAGCATTTTTCTATAGAGACAGGATGAATGAGGAGATATTGGCCGACCGAGGTCCCGAAGTCACATTTGTCGGTCAGAGTTATTCTGAGAGGAGAGGCGCGCTTTTGTCCATCGCTAATAAATGATCAATAATAAATAGCTGAGTGTGACTCTGTGAACTTCACTCATCACAAACAATTTTAATGCTTTATCCTGTCACCTCGGATTGGACATTGGATTGGATGTCACCTGATGATCCTGAGATTGCACTGATGTACATTTATGAAGGCTTCATGAAAATTAATCGTCATGCTAAAAAATGAAGCCATTGCCAGTCAGACTCTTTCCAGACTGTATTTTATGGTGAATCCAAATCTGACTGTCCTTTCTTACATTCATAATTCCATACATTGTGAAAAAGTCCCAGACATCACAGGTTGTAATGCAGCCCTAAACCATTACAGTTGGCTGTAGACACTCACTGTCGTACCTGACCTGCTCTGTGCAGCTCTGACACTCATCTACCTTCACTACCTCTGCTCTTTGCATCCTCACTGTTACTCCAGTCTTTCATACTATACAACAGTAGGCATTCTCAACATTCAAACACCCATCCCAAATTAGCCTGATTAGCACACGTCATGGAGTACTATGTTTATTTTCATTTTCTTTGGTTAATTAACCAGAGGCAGTTGTTGTTAAGCCGGGCAGGATCGATCCAATATGGAAATCTCTTTCTTTGTCATCTGCATGTTTCATTTGGCAAAGTGTACCTCAGGCTTTTCCTGTTTCTCTTCATTAAGAATGGATGCCTGACAGTCACTTTTCCACTGAGACATTTCTGTATCAGATCTTTGCTTTCTTACAGACACAACTTTTAGTTATTGTTCATCAGGGGTGATCGTGGCTCAAGAGTTGGCAGTTCGTCTTGTAACCGGAAGGTTGCTGGTTCGAGCCCCGGCTCGGACAGTCTCGGTCGCTGTGTCCTTGGGCAAGACACTTCACCTCCTGCCTACTGGTGTTGGCCAGAGGGGCCGATGGCGCGATATGGCAGCCTCGCTTCTGTCAGTCTACCCCAGGGCAGCTGTGGCTACAACTATAGCTTGCCTCCACCGGAGTGTGAGAGTGAATGAATAGTGGAATTGTAAAGCGCTATATAAATGCAATCCATTATTATTAGCTGCAGACATTTTTTTAGGCCTGCCACTTCGTTTGTCGTCCACCTGTCCAATGTCCTCAAATGTTTTAAAGATATGGCACACATGATGGTGAGATTTTGGCTAATAGCTCTTTGGGAATACTCTTACTGAAGGATCCCGTCCATTTTTGACATCACACACATCCAAGGCTAGAAAAAAACTGTCTGAAACTGAGCATTTAGAGCAGTGTGGTCTGAGTCATGTCTAACATGAACATCCACCAATGCAACAGTAAAGATATGACAAAAAATAAGGACAAATATTATTGATCCCATTTAAAAGAGAACTACATATGAAAACACCCATAGAGGCAAAACCTGTGATTCTTCTCAGATTCAGTCAGAACTTAGACACGTGAAATGTGGCTGCTTACAACCAGTTTGACTTCCAGTTCCAGAGTGGGTAATCATCTCTGATGAACCCCCTGAGAAAGCAGAAACATCTGACTCAGAGTGGAGCGCAGTGGAGCCCCAGTGGTCTGCTTCAGTCTCCTTCAGCTGAGCTCAGGTCTGTTTCTGCTCTCTGATGAATAATTTCCAGATGTTTCCATTGTCTCAGCAGCAGATCTCAGATCAGATTACTGAGAGGAACCTACCCATGATGCACCGGGAACTCCTCCTACGCTGTCTGTCTTCAGGTTTTCAGTTTGATGTAAACTGACTCTGGGTCAGTTTAAGGTGCAGACCCATGACTCACACTTCAGCTTAAAAATGGACCAATCAGCTCACAGCTCTGTTTTAAAAATATAAACGAGTCAGCAGAAACATCAGCATCTGGAAATCATCTTCAGCCATTTTTTTAGCCTACTGCCATGACAACAACCTGCAGCGACAACCTTACGCAGTGTGTGTGTGGTTGTGTGTGTGTGTGTCTGTAAACAGCTGTTGCACACATCAGTCAAAATGTTTCTTTTTCTCCTCTCTGTGTCGTAGCCGGAGATAAATCTTTAAAGTGGAACATTATTGTGGTGTAAACTCGACTGGACCTCCCTCAGTGCTCAAAGTGAAACTGATCCAGGTTCAGTCGTCAGAGAGAGAGATCAGTCTCTGCTGCCTCCTGCTGGTCTGAAAGAAAAGGTTTAAAAGATCATCTCAGTTCACCAAATGATTTTTTGACCCAATAAAAGGTTTTTCATATTTAAATTGTTGTTCAACTGAAAAATAATTAACGTAACCATGGAAATCCAGGAGTAACCTCGACACGCTAACCCTAAATCCTGCTTCACGATGCAGACCTGCAGCTTCTGTTCATTTACTCAGCGTTTTGTCTTTTTCTGTATCCATCAGTTTGAACTCAGTGTGTTAAGCTTTTCTAAGTTCAGCTACAATGGGACTAATCTCATGCTTGTAGCCTGCTGATGGTTAATCTCTTGAAAGGGTGCACACACACACACACACACACACACACACACACACACACACACACACACACACACACACACACACACACACACACACACACACACACACACACACACACACACACGTGCTGCTAAAGATTTGTCTGGAAACACAATATATGACCCTTGAAGAATAAACAACATTTTTAGGGATTTCTATGAAACTTTATATTCACCAAAAATAAACCCATCTAAAATGAAATTCATCAGTTTCTTGACAACATAACTCTTCCAAAATTACTAGACAGTCAAGCAATGGCACTGGATTCGCCACTGACGCCAGGTGAACTCCAGGAAGTGCTGATAAGTATGCCTAATAATAAGGCTCCTGGTCCAGACGGCTTCCCTGCAGAATTCTACAAAGAATTCTGGACAATTTTGGCACCAGTATTCCACAGCATGTTGCAGGAAATCGAGGAAAAGGGCAGACTACCACCAAATATGAATTCTGCCAACATTAGTCTCCTGCTAAAACCAGACAAAGACCCTTTATTTCCCTCAAGCTATCGTCCAATATCCCTTATAAATGCAGACCTCAAAATAATCTGCAAAGCTCTCTCAAAGAGACTGGAGAAAATGACCCCCCTCTTAATTCATCCTGACCGAACTGGTTTCATAAAAGGCAGGCACTCATCAACAAATACAGGTAGATTACTTAATTTAATAGACTACTCATACGATAAAAACATCGAAACCATAATATTATCTCTAGATGCAGAAAAAGCGTTTGACAGAGTTAACTGGAAATTTTTATTTGCAACTTTACACAAATTTGGTTTTGGAAACTCTTTCATAAACTGGATAAGAATATTATACAATTCCCCAACAGCTCGTATCAGAACAAATGACCAGACATCCTCCAGCTTCTGTCTCCTGAGGGGCACCAGACAGGGATGCCCACTCTCCCCCTCACTGTTTGCAATTTTTATCGAACCACTAGCAGCAGCATTTAGACAGGCTACAACAATTAAGGGCATCAAATGTAAGAACATAGAACATAAAATCAGTCTCTATGCGGATGATGTGTTACTTTTTCTCCAAAACTCACAAACCAACCTTTCTGAGGTAATTACTCTAATAAACTGGTTTTCAAGAGTTTCAGATTATTCAGTTAACTGGTCAATTTCTACATTTCTTCCAATTAACTGCTCCTTCCATAATTCCTCTTCTGCCCCACTGCAATCTGGAAATATTAAATATTTAGGTATTAATGTTTCTCCTAAGCTTTCAGACCTAACTAAATTAAACCACATCCCACTTCTAAAGAAAGTAGAAGGCGATCTGACTAGATGGAAATCTTTACCCATATCACTCATGGGAAGGGTCGCCACTATAAAAATGATGGTCTTACCAAAAATAAATTACTTATTTCTAATGATCCCGAACAAACCATCACAAGATTGGTTCAGATCTCTGAATTCATATATTTCTAAATTCCTTTGGAAAGATAAACCCAGCTTAAAAACGCTTCAAAGAACCAAGGATAAAGGAGGATTAGATCTGCCTAATTTTCAACAATACTTCTCAGGCTTCAGTACATCTCAGGATGGTTAAAACATACCTTCTTAGATAAGCCCTGGCTAGATGTTGAACAGGCACTATGCAAGGATCTAGAGATCTCAGACCTACCATTTATCAGCTCAAACATCAAAAGACATGAATGCTTTAAAAGTATCAACATCAGCTTTTCTCTAACAGCATGGTGGGAGTTTCTAAAAATAACGGAGTCTTCATTAATCCCATGCAAACGTACACCTATCTGGAATAACCCTGACATATTACAAAACAATAATATGATTAATTTTCCAGAATGGAGTGGTAAAGGAATTAAATACTTAGAACATATATTAGAAGGAACAGACTTTATTCCATTTGACAGACTAGTTACACAATATGGGATCAACAAGAAAAGATTTTTAGAATATCAACAAATTAAATCCATAGTAAAAAAGCAGTTTAACCTCAGTCAAGTTGAATTGCAAACACCACCAAGCGCGGTACATTGTCTTACTCTTGAATCCCCTAAATTATTGTCTAAAATATACAGAACACTTTCTAAAATAGATGAATCAATATCCCTTCCTATTGCAAAGTGGGAAGCAGATTTGTCAGTCAGCTTAGACCAAAACTTCTGGTCTCAGATTTGCTTAAAAACCTTTAAATTGATTAGAAATCCCAGTCTGCAATTAATACAATACAATACAATATAAAATACTACATAGAGATACAGGTCATCGGATGTTCCAGATGGGCTTTACATCTTCCAACAACTGCTCACACTGTCAAGGCAATACACCAGACAATTACATCCACGCTCTTTGGTTCTGTCCACCAGTGCAGAAGTTTTGGCCGAGATATGTAAAGACTAGGGGTGCAACGATACACAAAATTCACGGTTCGATATTTTTTCGATACAAAAAAAATTGTTCATGCCTTTTTAATTTGTCATTTATTAAAATTATAAATATATATTATAACTCAAAAGTACAGTTTTTAAATTTAATGTTGCTGAAACAACAAAGTAATAATAAAAAAAATCCATCTGCTCGAGAAATCACTCATCTTTGGAAAAGAGAGTTTATTACAGAGAAATGGCTCTTTCCAAAATAAAAGATACACTATACGCTTCTTCTGGGCTATATTCTCAGCAGCATATTAAACATATCAGGTCCCCATAAGGAGAATCCTGTGCTAACGGCTGTCTAAATGACTCGGGTAAAGTTTGTAGCATGCGTGCTTGTTGTTTTTGTCTGCTTCCACTTGTCTTTGCACTAGGATGATGTCTAAATGTGCAGTCATATTCGTTGTGTTCCCACTAGTGTTGTCAGCGTTAATCTGAAATGACGTTAATGCCACCACACGGCAAATCTACGTTAACGAGCTACCCCGGGACAACACGTTAACGAGCTAACTGTCTCGCTCCCTTGTCCTGTGCTCGGTGAATCTGCGTTTGACTACTCCGCCTAGGCTGCACTGACGAGCGCAGATCCACTGAGCGCTCAACACAGAGAGCATCGTCAGAAGAAAAGTTGATATAATAAATTAAAAACTTTGTATTGTTCGATACATATGTGTACCGAACCGAAAGCACTGTATTGAACGGTTCAATATCGATACAAGTATCGTTGCACCCCTAGTAAAGACTTATCAAAGTGTCTGAAATGTAAAATTCCAACCTCCCCTTTAGTGTGCTTGTTGGGCAAATTGGATGATGTCACTACAGAAACTAATACAGTCCACATGGTTTTTACTGCCCTATGCATCGCCAAGAAAACGGTCCTCATCAACTGGAAAAATAAAAATCTTAATTCTAGCCAATATAGAAACCTAATAATAGATCACATTAGTCTCAAGACAGCTTCTGCCACCACATTACATCAATCTCTCTGGGCTCCTTTGATCGGCTACATCACTTAGCGGGGGTGGGGGGTCGTGGTTTGGTCCCGCCTTCGCCATTGTGGTTGTTGTGGAGGTGTCCCACATCAACCTTGACGCTTAGGGCGTCTGGAGAATCCCTAGGGACGTTATCCCTGGAGGGCTTAACCCAGGGGTTGCGGTCATAACCTGGTTAGTGGCTCTGGTTGCTCTTAGAGAGTGTTCTCCTCGTGGCTGTGTGCAGCAGTGGCGTCGGGTGGGCTCCCCCAGGTCCTGTCGGGCTGGGTGGTCCTGCTGCTGTAGGCCCCGGTCTGGATGGGCCTGGGCTTCCTTGCCTTGGTGGGTGCCGAAGGACGGGGGTGCCTACTGGGGTCAGCGGGAGAGCTGGCCCCAGGGAGGGGCATCTCCTTCTTTTCCTCCCCATCCCCGGCTGCCTCCCTCTTCCCGCTCCAACACACCCACCCACACAAGTAGGGCCTTGGGGTGCGGGTGTGTCACCAGGGTGCAGGGGAGGCATTCCCCCTCTGGCTTCTGCTCCGTGGCTGCTGGGTGACCCCTCGTCTGGGGCTCTCCTCAGCTCTTCCCAGGCGGGTGGCACGGATGCCCCTCCGGTGGTCCTCCTTGAGCCATGCACTCCTCCATGCCTGCTTCATGACGACCCTGAACCCTGGATTGGCAAAAGAAAATTGACGGACCGCTAATCTCATTGGGAAGCTGAGTGCAGATTAGTTTTTGCTTTAGGATTAAATCTTGCTTTTGTTTGTAATTCTTTACAGGTCACAGACTAATATTTGAATCTCAGTCTGTGATGCACCAAGTTAGGACTCATTCTCTCAGATTTGATGAAATATTTTGATAATGAAAATAGTACTTCTCTTTTATGACCTCCTTGTAATTTTAACCAAAGCTTTCACCACCAGGGGGCAGCATGTAATCTGCAGGTGTGTCCAGATGATTTTGGATTGGTGCTGGTGTTATTTTAACTTTTAGTATCCTTTTACCTCTTGCCCCATTGTTACGACTGTTAATAAGAACACCAGGTTAAATAATGAAGAATGCAATTATCATATTTTTTCAGTGTTATTTATTGAGTTGATAAGTTAGATCTGAACTCTTGTAAAGCAATAGAAGGAGGTCAGTCTTTTACTCTGACAATAGTGAACTTAAAGTATATAGTGAACTTTAATCTGATGTCAAATAAAAGTTGAGGGCTGTCATTACATCCCAGAAGCTGCTGTGATATCGCTGATTTCTCACTCATAAAAATCCCCCCAAAAAACAACAATATCCACCAGAAGTAGTTCAATGTCATCTTTATAGAAAATTGTTCAGGTTACAGGTCAGTGTATTTTGTTTTCCTTTCCAATAGAAAAAAGAGCTCCTTCTGCCCAACATCAGCACAGAGACAAATACAGACTTTTGGTTACAGCAAAAAAAACCAATAAAAATAAAGTGAAACGATTTCCTCGTTTCACTCAGCAGGTCTGAAACGATGTAAACACATTCATCTGGTCTTTGAGGAAAAAACACGTTTCATTACGCTGTTTAAACAGACAAAGATCTGCAGGTCAAACTGGAATAGTTAACATTGACTGTATGTTTAAAACAGTGGGATTATTTCATGATAAACTGATGAGATCTTTGTGTTTATTTAACTGGACATGAACAACAGCATTCATATTAGCAATTAGATCAAATAGTCTTTTAGTGCAATGTGTTTTTATGGATTCATCATGGGCGTGAAG
The DNA here is from genome assembly GCF_964374335.1 of Astatotilapia calliptera. Lineage (NCBI taxonomy): Eukaryota > Metazoa > Chordata > Actinopteri > Cichliformes > Cichlidae > Astatotilapia > Astatotilapia calliptera. The sequence goes on from NC_137422.1 coordinate 38,291,226, forward strand.
TGTTGCAGCTAGCCAATGACACCTCCCCCCAAACAAAACACAACTTAAACTAAAAACAATTAAATACAAATTAAGGTAATAAAACAAAATAACCAACCAGCATATATAGATATAGATATTTGGATGGAATTAAATATTTCTCATAATATTGTGACTTCATTTCTTCCTTCACTGTTCTCATTCAATAGTTTCACAGGTCAACTTTCTTACTCTTCAGAAACACAAAGCTGAGCTTCAAACCGGAACTACAGAAACCAACGTGTGACATCACAGCAGCTGTGTCCAGCTTTTTTGTGTCAAGCAACAAAAAAGAAAACTACAATCCCATAATTCTTTCATTTGATAAGTAAGAGCTTCCCACTGTTAGCATGTTAGCATGATGAAAAAAACCTAAATGTCTGACTGGACATTTTAACTGAACACATGTATGTGCCGGCATAAATCCGTTTACATTTCTTAAAGCAACAGAAACCTTCCTGCAAGCTTTCCAAATATTTACTGTGAATCAGCTGCAGACAGGAAGTGACCTCACTGCTTGTTGCCCAGTTTCAGGAAGCGCTGTGACTTCTGTCTTGCCATGCGATGCTGCCGCTGTGCCATCTGAGCATCAAATATGGCGGTGTGCAGCTTCTGCAGGGAACAAGAGGAACCAGGTTGGGGAGGGTTACATCACGAAACAACACACATCCACACCGAGGCTTTCATTCATACCCAGGTTTCCACCCATACAGACGCTTCACCCATACTGAGGCATCCATTCTGTGATTTTTATTTAAATGCACTAAATTCACCTCAGATTAACAAAAAAACAACTCAACAAATAATGTGAGTATACAGGCCCTTTCCAAAAAATTTGAATATCATGGAAAAGTTTATTTATTTCCATAATTCCTTTCATGACTTTCATAGATTATAGATTCAGGGCCCACAACTTAAATAATTTGAAGTACTGTTGTTTATTTGTACATAATAAACCCACGAACTCATCTACTAAACTCAAAGCACCTGCACAGGTTTTCCCAAGTGTCATTAAATTGTTTCACTTTGACCCAATTGCCTCAGTTAGGTTCAATATGGGGACGACTTCAGACTTGACAACAGGCCAGAAGAGCATCATTGGAACCCTCCATAGGATGGGTAAGCCACAAAGGTTCATAGCTAAGGAGCTGCTTGACTGGCCAGCCTACTCGCCGGACCTAAACCCCATTGAGAATCTGTGGGGTATCAAGAGGAAAATGAGGTCCACCAGAACAAAACAAAGAAGAGCCGTCAGCAAGCATCAAGAACACCTGGGCTTCCATAACTGCCAGGCAACACCACAGGCCGATTGCATCAAGGCCACGGCGCATCGAAGCAGTGATTCCGGCGACGGGATTCCCAACCAAGTATTGAAGATTAACATATCATTTTGAAAATACCACATTTTGACTGATTTGATCCTAATTTTTTCTTTTTTTCCTGCAAAAACTGAGAAGTAAATGGTGATGTCTTCACAGTATTCTAATTTTTTGAAATCCTGTTTTCGTGGGTTTATTATGTACAAATGAACAACTAAGTACTTGAAATCGTTTAAGTCGTGGGCCCTGAATCTATAATCTATGAAAGTTTAAAGTTTTGAATGAAATTATGGAAATAAATAAACTTTTCCATGATATTCAAATTTTTTGGACAGGGCCTGTACGTTAGCAACCCCCCACAGTGAGTGGGGTTAGTTGTCGAGAGGTTTGTGGTAACTTTGTAGCATGACAAAGTAAGCAGAACTTTTTGCAAAATGCAGAAGTGAGTTAGGATTATTATGTAGCACACAGACGAAAGCAGGGTTAATGTGCAACACAGAGGCGAGCGTGGTTAGTTTGTAGCACGTAAAGAGGAAGCAGTGTAATTTGCAATGCCTCAGGTTTGCTCACGCAGACATAAACAGTCTTTGTTTTGGTGATTATTACTGTTTGTTTCACGCTGTTATTGGGGCCAAACTGAGCTCATTAATACTGTTATGTGCTGCACACGTCACACCTGCCTTAGGTAAACACCATAACTGTCCTTATTTACTCCATTAAGTGCGAGTTCGTCAATAAATAGTTAAAACCTCCTCCTGTCTCCTGCTTTCTGTGCGTCTCTGATGGAATTTGGTTCCGTCCTCCTTACAATTTGAAATCCCACCAGAAGCTGTTCAAAAGTGGAGCGTTTAATCTGGACCTGGTCTTTTATTTTGAAAATTGACATGAATGCTAATGCTGCTCTTGTGCCGGACTTCTAGCTCTCACCTACTGTGTAGCTTGATGCAGCTTCGATAAATAATCGACCCAAGAGGTTTACAATGAACAGTGTTCAGGCTTTCCTTAGCCTGCTTTCAGTTCAAGTTAATAATGTTACGGCTGCGTGCGCTCTCCAAAATTATGACTGCACAGGAGAGCTCTGAAACTTTAAACCAGATACATTTAAATATTAAAGCTTGCTGTCCCACAGCCTGATACAGGAGATGAGGAAATCACTTTAGTTTGTCTGCAGATCAGAGTGAGACTAAATTGACTGATTTAGCAGGTATGTGTGTGTGTTGTGTTCTAAGAGCTGCATGTTAAACAGTGTGAAAGAGACTTAACAGCACATTAGAATTAAATGTAAAAAAAAAAAAAAGAATCTTCAAATGGATACATGAAAATTTCACTAACAATGTGCTGTTGCAGATAAATCTGCTGGTTTTACAGCTCTGCAGGGAACCAATGTGAAACATTTTCCTCCAGCAAACAGTCTGTAATGCACTTAAACCAGCTACGACAAAAGAACAACAGAAAGTGGACTCTGAATATAACCTCGTCCCAACCAGGTCATGTATTCAGCATGAGTTACCATGGTTACACTGACTTTAAACTTGACACAGCACACTTTGCCATTACTCTTGCTTTGTAGTCCTCCACATGCTACTGTAAACGAAGTTGAGCAGGAAGCTGCTATCAGCTTTGGTCCATATTGAAGTCAGAATGTGCTGCAGCCTCACAGACCCACACACACACACACACAGTACCTGAGCAGTGTTAGGGTCGTTGAGCTGAACGCTCCTCACAAACTCTTGACCATCTCTCTTTGAAAACGACAGCTTCTGCTGCTCCTGAGACACAAGACATTGAAATGTAACATGGTTACAGGATGTGACCTCACACCTAATCTTAATTGTTACCTTCCTGATTAAACAGCAGACAAATGTGGCCGATGAATTCGAGTTTTATTCAGAGGTTTATTTTGGTACCTTGCTGTAAATCTTCAGCTCACTTCCCACCACAGCCGGCGGTCGACAGATGTTCTCATACAAACATTCCCACTCTTTGTTGAAATGACCCACAAATTCTATCTCCTTAACACACAAAACCCTCCTGCAGAAAAACAACAATGACACCGTAAGCAACGACACATGCTGACAAGCAGCAACGAAAAAACACAATAAAATAACAACAGGTTTTACCTGTTGGTGACGATGATGTTGGTCTTTCTGTGTCCAGGATACAGACAGTGATCTCTGAACACTTCACCCTCCAGCTGTTTGATCTCTGATCGCTGGAAACACAAAGACTCCCAGGTTTTATTTACCGACCACCTGCGGTTTGAATCTGAACATTATACATGAACATAAGGTGACCCCGTCGTTCAGTAAAACCATACAGGGTCCACACTGATGCACCAAGAGGTGGATTTTACCATGCGGTGTAGCTCGTTGCTGGATGACTTCTAGTTGAAACAAGGACATTTAACAGTATGAAAGAATCGGCTATATATAAAAGGAGGAAGCAAGCTGACATGTTTGATTGTTTTGGAGATTCTGAAGGTTCAGGTTTGGCATTTTTGTTGCTGGCATCTATTTTTATTTGCGACAGGACTTCATAGCGAAGGGAAGGATCTGTCTCAGAAAAAAAAAAAAAAGATTAACCAAATCAAAGATAGACCTGTCCTAAAATATATCCTGCTTTTTCATAAAAGGAACATAATCTTGCATTAAGGACATCCTGAAACCAACAAACGAGACCTTAATCTCACAGGAAAGTATTTATTCAGACTTATATGAGGTGAGAAGTAGAGCATCTTTCTGAAACACTTGCAGTCCAACTATACGACTATTTGTAATAATCCTTTAAAAACACCGTTCTCCTTGGAGAACCCCAAACTTTTTGTGCAGATGCCAGATGGAGGAAATTCTGAAAGCATGACACCAATGCTTCGATTAACAGCAGAAATGTTAATAAGCGTGAAAAGTGATCCCGTTTTGTGGAATAAACCATAACTAATTAACCAGTGAAGCAAACCCACCACCAGAAGAAGAGAGAGGAAACTGTGGACGTATCAGAGGAGCTATACACACACTTCTATATGGCCGAGGATGCTAACATGTTGCCAAGCACACTAAAAGACGTATACGCAAACCAAACACGCCCTCTGAGAGAAATCTGACCTACTTCAAAAGAAGGATCGGAACCAGAGTGTGTGATAGCGTGATTCTGTGAAAGCACGTGTTAGTGAGTCGTTACTCTTCTAACCACATGCTGACAGTAAAGGCGACAGCCCCGCCCCCTCCCACCAAGCCCTGCATTTGGAAAAAGAAAGGTGTGAGTAAGAATTTTTATTAAACACAAATCTTACAGACAGCGACACGCTCTCAGCTGACAAACACTCAGAGGTGACGTTAGTGCAGACACAACAGAGGTCATGCAGACTGAGTCGTACAAAGAGTACATCATCACAAAGACACAAATATTAAACAGCAAGTGTTCATATACAAGTTCAGAATGAATTTAAAGCTGACGCTACAGAACGATACAAAAATATCGGTAAGCTCTACACGGACATGTATCTCAGCTTTATAGCAAAATAATTTCACCACCTGCTAGTCTTGTCTGAATAAACAATATGTAATAAATGGCTATAAACAAAAAGGGTCATTTAAAAACTATTGTTTATAAACAGAAATAAAAAACTAAAAGCAGAAATGTTTTGTGTAGAAAAAGTAATAAACTGAGAGCTGAGTGTAGAAATGTTTGAGGTATGAGAAGAGAGATTAGTTTTGGCATGCATAGAAACCTGAATCATCTCAATATCCAGAATCAATGTGGATATAACAATAATATAGACTATTATAGAATATTATAGGATGAGGAATTGAACCATAAACATTTTATTAGTCATAGACAGGATTATAGTCTTTCAAAGCACTTGATTGATAAGTTGATCCGCCCAAACGAACACGATTATTCCTCCTCAGGCTGCATGTGGCACCAACACAAGAAGAAAAACAAAAAAGAAAGAAAAAAAAGGGGTTAGAAGCACAGACACACAATATATTAGCAGCTCCAGAATAAAGTTTTTCTGGTGTGTTTTCCAGCAGCTGAGATCTGATTCCTCATATCTCGTTTCTCCTGCTTTCTGATGTCTGCCTGATTGCTGGGTGTAGACTGTGTTCACAGTGAATGTGTGTTTTGGCTCAGCTTGTTTTTAATTCATAAATATCCGGAGTGTGTGTTCAGAGCTGCTGCTGTTTTGGATTTTTATCTGCTGATTGGTTTTGGGGCAGAACTGTTTTTGTTTTTAACAGCAGAAGACCACACCTGCTTCCTCTCAGCAAGCAACATCGGGTCATTATGGAGCAAAACGGTCAAAGCGATCGAACCTGGAAAAGGTCGAATCCCTGCGACTCGGTCAGGTCATACGGCCTGATGATCCCATCCTCCCTGATCAGACGCACCGGCCGTAGCTTGGTCACTTCCTCTGTCGCCTCGGCCGCCCTGAAATCACAACACACGCGGGAAAACAGAGACGCACTTGAAAAATTATTCTAGTGCTACAGAAACTGAAACAGACTCATTTCTGTGCCTTCCTGCTGAAGCTTAATAACTTCATATGGTGGAAGTGAAGTTGAAGCATCATCAGTCGGCATGCTGACTAGTCGTTTCTACAAAATGAGCCCTGAGAGTTGGATCTGCTACAACCCCGTTTCCAAAAATGTTGGTGCACTGTGCAAAATGTACAGCAAAACAGAACAGTCATCTGCAAACCATTTAAAGTCTGTATTTAACTGAAAATATCTTAAAGGTAAGAGATCAAATATTGAAACAAACATTTTTCTCAGTTCTTGAAAGCTAAATGGACGCGTTTAATGTTAACTCTGTCCCCGTAGTGACGAATTATGTCACTATTAATAAAGCTAGGGCTTGTTTCCAGATTGTTCCAAGAGCTGCTGCACGGGCAGAGACCTCACCCTCGTCTGATGCACACCAGGTCAATTTGAAACCTGCCATAGACTTTGAGGCGGTAAAGAGTCACTCATTCTTCTACCAACACTTGCTGTGCTTTTGGAAGCCAAACAATTTTCTATTTCACTTATTCAGCAGAGCCTCCTGTGTGTATATTTCCAGTGGCTGTTTATGAACAGAGAATTATGGATTCTGTGGATCTTCTAATGTTGTTAAATTCATTCTTTAAGAAGTACTTTTTCTCTAAATTGTAGAAACTACTGCATCTATCTGTCATTTTGTACCACTGATTACACTCAGTGTTGTCTTTTTTGATCCATTTTCAGTCAAATAAAGATTTTAAATGTTTTCCTTTAACTTCATATTTGTCCTAACCTTTTTGGAAACGAGGTTGCAGTTCAACCCTGAAGCGCATTCAGAGTGAAGCAGGTTCATTTCTAATGCGCACGATGCTGCGAGAAGCTTCCGTCAGGTGCGATATCTCACCTTTGGTGACCTCTACAGTGACAGCGTGAAACGGTAACATTCAACAGGTTATCATGAACCGACTGACGTGTCACAGGACAGATGTGTCCTCCATACGGAGGAGGGGGAGGAGGATGAAGGTTGATAAGGTTCCTGGGAAATGTTTTGGGCATTTCAAAGTATTTCTTTCTACTTAAATGTGTGGACAAAAGACTAGTTAAAGACAAAACGCAAAGGTCACTGCTGATGTACACAGAGTTGTTCTACCTTTATCCCAAATATCTCTGTCCTGATAGAAGAGCATATAGAAGACAGATGTTGATATCCAAATAGGGGAATGTCTTTAGTAAGAATGATTTGCATCCCTCCGGTAGAGCGCTGGCCCAGAACCTTCATGAGACACTTGATATTATTATTTGTCACCTGCTTCCTAGTATCTATAATTACTGCCACGTATATTTTAAATCTGAACCATCGCCTAACATGTTCAGAATGTACTATGTAGATGGAAATAATCAACTAGTATTTAAAAATATTTAGCAGTACTTTGAACTTTGCAGTGCAGTTTTCTCTTTGATGCAGCTCAAAGCTGTTTTTAGTGCGAGCGTCACCTCAAACAAACCAACACCGTGGCTGTTAGTGTTTCTTTACACAATCAGTATGAACCAAGGTGCCAAACTCAGGCTGGAAGAACCATGTGACCATTCAGTCAGCCAATCCCTGAGGAGAGACCAGGTGATGCTTTGAGATTCACTGGCAGGTGGGACAACAGAGGTTACTGCAGACTTTAAAGTACTCAGTGGTGAGATTAAGGTAAGTGTATACAGAAACTCATCTGTCCTCGGTTATATACCTGCAGAAACGTCAGCAGGACGTGAACACAGTGTTTCCCATAGATTAGCAGAGATGGGTTTGTCCACACGGCCTCTTAATGAATCAATAAATGTATCTACACATATTTTATGAGTGACAAATAAATAACTGATCAGCTGCCTCTCATCCTGTCGATTAACTCTAAATCCATCATCGTGTTGCCGCAATGCTGGACAGCCAAACCCACAGGGAGGTCGGCAATTTAGAATCACCCTAAGCCCAATAACTGCATGTCTGCACGACTGGAGGACCCATGCAGACAGCCCAGACAGTGGATTCAAACCTGGGACCTGAAAATAGGGATGAGGGTGTGAAATAGACTGTGGAGGGACGAAGACAGAACAAATGCTAAAAAGAGTCGCCACACTGGCTGGTTGTTGACACAGGGTGACCTGCTAAGGTTAAGTCTACGTGTGGGAAACAACGGAAGGGAAACTGCGAGGACCAAGCAGACAAATGTTTTCAATTTTCACGATGTAAATGCATGAAGCACTTCGGATCTCTTTACAAGCAGGACCTGTGACTCTCCTCGGGGGTGTGGCTTTCTGAATCACAATGCTGCCACGAGCTGGTGGGTTTAAGAAAGGGGAAGGGGCAGCAGAGGCAGACTGATGGTGGGTGACATGATGAGCATGAATCAGTTTAAACTCTTGACACGATGCAGCGACTTACCGTCCATCTGCCGCAACAGTCAACATGCAAACGTCAAAGTGCTGCAGGTTAAAGCTCGACCCCCTCGCTACTGCTTCATCAGGTCTGATCAGGTTTTATCTGGTGCAACAATGAATGCTACCCAAACATTTAAAAAGGGGAAAACTAGTCCTGAACCTCTGTAACAGATCTACAGTTCAGCTCTCAGGCAGCGATTAAAGAGTTCGGCTTTAACATGCTTCATGTGAAATACTCACACACCAAAACAGCAAGAAACCAATGAACAAAACTCCCGGCAACAACGACACGAGACAGAAAACAAAAGCAGAAATTAGTGAGCAGACAAACAACACATTAAGAAGCACACAGAAAACACAGGAAGTTCTTCAGTCTGCAAAATACTGGAGACAAAGTACGAATAAACAGAGTCACTGACAGACTGAAGAGTGAAAATAAAAACTGGACACGGACGAAAGCTTGAAGCAAATACCTCTGGATGCCCTGGAAGGTGCTGCTGGCCATGTCCACGATGCCGCCTGTCGGCCGAGCCACCACCCCCACCAGACCTTTACCGATCCCCTTAAAGAAACCCGCTGCTCCCTCCTTCTTCGCTCCTACAGAGAAAGACAGAGTAACTGCTCTGATCCTCTGCAGCTCCAGAGTCTACATTTGCAGTTTTGGGTTTTCTTGCATTTCTCTGACAGAAAGGGGATCTAATCTAATTCAGGTTAGTCTGGGTGTTGAATTTCATCATCACTCACAGTAGTGTACTGCACTCTGCTGCAAAGAACATGTTTCTGTTTTCCTTCAGATGGAGACTCTACAGGTGAATATGGTCAAAATGTAACTAGTAAACGTCACTATGCGAAAGCTCAAAGTTCGTATCTGCTGTAGATTTGCACCAATTTGCATATATTTACAAAAGACATATGGGCACACTGGATAAAGCTGGGTTCAACATTCATGGTAACATTTTGTCTGTCTCCATCAAGCAAAGTCTCTCTGCTCTCTTCTTTTTCCCTTCACCCCCAAACTGAGTGTTTGCAGCAGCAGTGTGGGTTTCACGGCAGAGGAGCACGTACCCTCCACAGGTTTGGTGACGATGCCGGTTACTCCGCCCACGACTCCCTGCAGAAACAAGAACTGTTACTGAACTGCATCGGGCTCACATCAGGACACACAAACCTCTGAACTCTGTCACTCTGTACCTTCAGCAGTCCTTTTCCTCCTTTAGCCAGACTTTCTCCAAAGTCTTTGGGTGGTCGGTTCATCTCCTCACGTCGCTTCTGTTGGTACTCTTTATCCATAGTGATGGCTGCCAGACCTTTACCAACCGATCCCGTGATCTTGGAAACCATGCCTGCGGCGCCACCTGCACGAGGAATCAGCTCGCTAATAATACTGATCGCAGTGGTCATCATCTGTCCTGGTTGGCATTAAATCAGTCACTGCGCATCCATCATGCCTCTGGCTTTCTTACCGACTGTGTGGCCCAACAGGCTGCGGACACCGATCACAAAACCTTCAGCAAACTCCTCCGGACCCTGAACGGCTCCCTGACAAACACAAACCACTTTTATTTCATCTGGATTCTCCTGCCTGTCAGTTTCTCAGCTCATGATCCAAAAATAAGACTGACATCAGAATCTTTCCTGGTAACTATCAGAAAAAAGTCGATTACGTCGTCGTGTAGTTCAGGATGAGTTACCTGGAAGGGCTCGTAGAAGAAGGCCTCCACCCCCTCAGACAGACCTCGGATCAGTCCAAATGGATTTCCCAGCACGTCCAGACCCAGAACCAGAACATACATCTGCTTCAGGAACTGCAGGCAGAGAAAGACACCAGGTTTTCTTTCTTGAGATTTTAAAATACGACCAATGGTGCCCCCCAGCCTCGTTGTAGATACACCTATGGCATCAATTTGAAAATCCTACGTTGCTTCGTTCTCAAGTTATCGCATTCCCAAAGTTAGATGCCCGTCAACCTTTTACAGCTGAGGGGTAAAAACACAGATTATCTGCCTTTTGCTTCTGCAGAGACGCTTTCAGAATTTAACACAGGTTTAATACTAATGTCCACGTGATCAAATTTGTTAAATGTTCATCATCATCATCATCATCATTTATTTATTTATATAGCACTTTAAAAACACACCTGGTAGACCAAAGTGCTGTACAATACTAATATGCACATAGTAATAAAACCAGACAGGGGTGCAACGATACACAAAATTCACGGTTCGGTTCGATACTTTGGTGTCACGGTTCGATATTTTTTCGATACAGAAAAAATGTTCATGCCTTTTTAATTTGTCATTTATTAAAATTATAAATATATATTTTAACTCAAAAGTACAGTTTTTAAATTTAATGTTGCTGAAACAAAAGTAATTTAAAAAAAAAAATCTATCTCAGGGCTCTCAAAATTTCAAAATCCCTGGTAGCCCTTCGGGCAGGGACTCTTCAGTTTTTGGTAGCCCAAAATAAATGTAAGTAGTCCGAATAAAAAAAGAGAGCAATTTTTTGATTGATGTTTTGTTTCCTGTTTTGTTTCCTTTACAATATTATACATTAAAGTATAATATTGTAAAGGAAACAAAACATTAATCAAAAAATTGTTGAAAAACAAATTACAACATTGTATAAAAATTACAATCATCAACTCAAATATTTGGTTCTAATTGAACAGAAATTTCTATGAACTTGTAAGAACTGTGTAGGACATGAATCAGTCTGTGTCAGATCCTGAATTTGAAATTTCCACTGAAGTCAGGGGTAAGAGACAAGTGGAACCAAGATCGAGGCCATTTGCTTTTTGAAGTTTGCAAAGACTGCTACATTGTGCCAGTGGTAGTTCACTCTTTGCAACATAGTAGCTGTTTTAAACTGACTTTCAGGTTTATTTTTAGTATGTTATTTGCAATTGGTGTTTGTTCTGGGAAAGATAATGCAGACTGAGCAATAATGCATGGGTTCTAATGGGGGCCTTTCTTAAAATGACTGGTCCCAGTAACAAAGGCGCTTGTCGACTCAGAAATCGAGAGAAAACCAACAACACACCCGGCAGAACATTATGTTATTTACACGGGTGCACATCCGCATGTGCGCATTCACTGTCAAAATAAAAGACGCACACCAGATAAGTTGCAACGCGCGTTTGCGTCCATATAAAAAGCAGTATTTTTGTCCTAGAGTGGGATTTTCACGGCACATTCCGCACCACATCTCTGTGCGTTCATCATTTGTTTGAAGCCAGCTCACCTCCTGCAACCACTTTTCCGAGAATACGTGCTTCTTTTGTGGTTCGGATTCCTTCTGACATTTGTTTGGAGGTGGAGGAACACCAAAGTAATTGCTCAAAGGAGCTTCTTCGACATCTTTAAGAGTTTTAAACAAATGTCTGTCCTCCTCCAGAAAATCTTATGTACGCAAACACGCGTTGCAACTTCATATCTTGTGCACGTTTTTTTTTTTTTTTTTGACAGTGAATGCGCACCTGCGGACCACTTATGTGCAGCCCTGGTTATTTAGCTCGTCATATTGCAGCCACAGAAATTCTTTTGTCCATGAAACCATAAAGCTGCACTTTCTTTTTGCCTCATAGTCTGATTTGTCATAACTTTTCCGTTTTGTGGTGAACTTTTCTTTGGCTGTCACTTCTTCACCCTGACCTGTCTTATTTGGCTCAGCAGAACTAAAATATATATCCTGCTGCTTTTACACACGCACACATAACGGTCAACGATTCTCTGCGCGATCAACCTCCCATATGTTTAAGCTTGCTGCGGGAGAGTTCACTTGTCATGTTTGCATAGTAAGCTAACAATAAGACGATGTCAGAGGAATTGGTGCGCAAATTATCATCACTCACAGATCAGTGCTGTCGCTCTCTATACACAGTTCGCGCAATTGCAAAGTGAAAGCAAAAAACAAGCGCAAATTCAAACGCGATTTCAATATGTCACATATTGACAGTGGCTCACCGATGCCAATGACATAATTACCCAGCTACATTTCCGAAAGAATGCAAAAGCATTGACATATATTTTTCCTTCCTACAACAGCCCGACGGGCAGGGAAGAGATAGATTTTGGTAGCCCGACTGGAAAAATCGCTAGCCCCAGGACGTCGGGCTAGTGATATTGCAAGCCCTGTATCTGATTGAGGAATCACTCATCTTTGGAAAAGAGAGTTTATTACAGAGAAATGGCTCTTTCCAAAATAAAAGCTATACTATACGCTTCTTCTGGGCTATATTCTCAGCAGCATATTGTAGCGGGTCAGGGCTGTTTGTACAGTTATGTTTTGTTTATGTTGCCATAGTGACAGGTGACGCCCTCTCGCTGCGACGGTGTGTCCTTCCGGGGTCAGAGGGCGCCCTTTGTGTTGGTGTTGTTGTTGTTGCTGTGCGGCTGCCGCGCTGAGCAGTTAGCTAGCGGCAGTGTTCTTCTGCAGATGTCAATAAACGGCTGTGCTCCCTGGCTAGCTAACGGGAAGCAAGACCAAACGACACCTCCGTCTCCTCCTTGTCTGAGCTCGCCACAATATTAAACATATCAGGTCCCCATAAGGAGAATCCTGTGCTAACGGCTGTCTAAATGACTCGGGTAAAGTTTGTAGCATGCTTGTTGTTTTTGTCTGCTTCCACTTGTCTTTGCACTAGGATGATGTCGGCGTAAACGTGCAGTCATATTCGTTGTGTTCCCACTAGTGCTGTCAGCGTTAATCTCGTTGAAATGACATTAACGCCACAACACGGCAAATCTCTGTTAACGAGCTACCCCTGATCGCCTGTGCGTGGGGCTAGACGGCCAACACGTTAACGAGCTAACTGCGCTAACACACTAGTTCCCACCCATGTAATTGAGCATTGCGTGGCACATCCAACATACTGTTTTACTTTTGTCTATGACGCGCTTACCTTCAGGGTCATATGTCACATGAAAACCAAAATAATTCCAAACGCCAGATCTGAATGAGGGTGGGGGAGATTCAATTTGCCATGTTGCAAGGAGAGCTTAACTTCTGTCTCGCTAGCTTGCCCTGCGCTCTTCCTTCTGACGATGCTGTCTGTGTTGAGCGCTCAGTGAATCTGCGTTCGACTACTCCGCCTAGGCTGCACTGTGGAGCGCAGATCCACTGAGCGCTCCACACAGACAGCTCAGACAAGGAGGAGACGGAGGTGTCATTTGGTCTTGCTTCCCGTGAGCTAGCCAGGGAGCTGCTCAGCGCGGCAACCGCACAGCAACAACAACAACACCACACAGGGCGCCCTCTGACCCCGGAAGGACACACCGTCGCAGCGAGAGGGCGTCACCTGTCACTATGGCAACATAAACAAAACATAACTGTACAAACAGAACCCCGAACAGCCCTGACCCGCTACATAGCCCCCACCTAAGGGGTCAGTCGTCCCCGACGACCCCATTACCCCACACAAAGTCCTGCAAATGTCCAGGTGCCTTCTTTTGGCGCACCGGCCGGTCATGACCGGCGGGGGAAAAGTCACTCGGGTCAGAACATGGGGTGCCACCATCATCCCACTTCTGACACCAATGTGGCGAGCTCAGACAAGGAGGAGACAGAGGTGTCGTTTGGTCTTGCTTCCCGTGAGCTAGCCAGGGAGCACAGCCGTTTATTGACATCTGCAGAAGAACACTGCCGCTAGCTAACTGCTCAGCGCGGCAACCGCACAGCAACAACAACAACACACAGGGCGCCCTCTGACCCCGGAAGGACACACCGTCGCAGCGAGAGGGCGTCACCCGTCACTATGGCAACATAAACAAAACATAACTGTACAAACAGCCCTGACCCGCTACAATATGCTGCTGAGAATATAGCCCAGAAGAAGCGTATAGTATAGCTTTTATTTTGGAAAGAGCCATTTCTCTATAATAAACTCTCTTTTCCAAAGATGAGTGATTCCTCAATCAGATACAGGGCTCGCAAAATCGCTAGCCCCGGGATGTCGGGCTAGCGATTTTGCAACCCCAGTCAGGCTACCAAAATCTATCTCTGCCCTGCCCGTCCGGCTATTGTAGGAAGGAAAAATATATGTCAATGCTTTTGCATTCTTTCGGAAATGTAGCTGGGTAATTATGTCATTGGCATCGGTGAGCCACTGTCAATATGTGACATATTGAAATCGCGTTTGAATTTGCGCTTGTTTTTTGCTTTCACTTTGCAATCGCGCGAACTGTGTATAGAGAGCGACAGCACTGATCTGTGAGTGATGATAATTTGTGCACCAATTCCTCTGACATCGTCTTATTAATCGTTAGCTTACTATGCAAACATGACAAGTGAAATCTCCCGCAGCTTAAACATGTGAGAGGTTGATCGCGCAGAGAATCGCTGAGCTTATGTGAGTGCGTGTGTAAAAGCAGCAGGATATATATTTTAGTTCTGCTGAGCCAAATAAGACAGGTCAGGGTGACGAAGTGACAGCCAAAGAAAAGCTTACCACCAGCCACCGTACAAATCAGACTATAAGGCAAAAAGAAAGTGCAGCTTTATGGTTTCATGGACAAAAGAATTTCTGTGGCTGCAATATGACGAGCTATATAACCAGGGCTGCACATAAGTGGTCCGCAGGTGCGCATTCGCTGTCAAAAAAAAAAGAAAAAAAAAAAAAAAAAACGTGCACAAGATATGAAGTTGCAACGCGTGTTTGCATACATAAGATTTTCTGGAGGAGGACAGACATTTGTTTAAAACTCTTAAAGATGTCGAAGAAGCTCCTTTGAGCAATTACTGTGATGTTCCTCCACCTCCAAACAAATGTCAGAAGGAATCCGAACCACAAAAGAAGCACGTATTCTCGGAAAAGTGGTTGCAGGAGGTGAGCTGGCTTCAAACAAATGATGAACGCACAGAGATGTGGTGCGGAATGTGCCGTGAAAATCCCACTCTAGGACAAAAACACTGCTTTTTATATGGACGCAAACGCGCGTTGCAACTTCTTATTTGGTGCGTGTCTTTTATTTTGACAGTGAATGCGCACATGCGGATGTGCACCCGTGTAAATAACAATGTTCTGCCGGGTGTGTTGTTGGTTTTCTCTCGATTTCTGAGTCGACAAGTGCCTTTGTTACTGGGACCAGTCATTTTAAGAAAGGCCCCCATTAGAACCCATGAGAAATGCAAGAAATGCATTATTGCTCAGTCTGCATTATCTTTCCCAGAACAAACACCAATTGCAAATAACATACTAAAAATAAACCTGAAAATCTGTTTAGAACAGCTACTATATTGCAAAGAGTGAACGACCACTGGCACAATGTAGCAGTCTTTGCAAACTTCAAAAAGCAAATGGCCTCGATCTTGGTTCCACTTGTCTCTTACCCCTGACTTCAGTGGAAATTTCAAATTCAGGATCTGACACAGACTGATTCATGTCCTACACAGTTCTTACAAGTTCATAGAAATTTCTGTTCAATTAGAACCAAATATTTGAGTTGATGATTGTAATTTTTATACAATGTTGTAATTTGTTTTTCAACAATTTTTTGATTAATGTTTTGTTTCCTTTACAATATTATACTTTAATTTATAATATTGTAAAGGAAACAAAACAGGAAACAAAACATCAATCAAAAAATTGCTCTCTTTTTTTATTCGGACTACTTACATTTATTTTGGGCTACCAAAAACTGAAGAGTCCCTGCCCGAAGGGCTACCAGGGATTTTGAAATTTTGAGAGCCCTGAGATAGATTATTTTTTTAAATTACTTTTGTTTCAGCAACATTAAATTTAAAAACTGTACTTTTGAGTTAAAATATATATTTATAATTTTAATAAATGACAAATTAAAAAGGCATGAACATTTTTTCTGTATCGAAAAAATATCGAACCGTGACACCAAAGTATCGAACCGAACCGTGAATTTTGTGTATCGTTGCACCCCTGAGGGAGGGAGGGAGGGAGGGAGGGGGAGAGAGAGAGAGAGAGATATATATATATATATATATATATATATATATATATATATATATATATATATATATATATATATGGAGGCTGTAACTTTACCTGTTCAGTATAGTGTCGAGCCGCCACCCACGTCAGCTTCTCTTTACTGTAAAACTGGTGCTTCACCTCGAAGAAAGCCAGTCTGTGGGACACAAACATGACGAATGTCAAACAGAAAGTTTTACTGTGACAGACGCAGCAAACAGCCGTCCCCTACTTTACGGCCCTCAGCGCATCTCTCTAATGCCGCCGCAGCAGCGGCGAGAGTCTCACTTGAAGATGATGTCGTCGACGTCGGTCAGCGTGGCCCCGATGCTTTTCAGCAGCAGGTTCAGAGACTGAATGGCTTCCGTCTCCTCAACCAAGTCATCACCGCTGGAGCCCAGAGACAGACTGAGATGGAGCTGAAACAAACACACGAACACCAAGATGAAAACACAACCTTGACCCAGTGACGACACTGGGCTTATTTTGAATCCAAACATTCATCTGGTTGACTTAACGATTTAAGCCGTTTTTAAATATAAGTGAAAAGGAGAGCTCAGACTGTGCGTCTTCACCTTGATGGGTGAGATGTGGAAGTATTCGAAGTAGCTGAGACCAGATGCGTCAGTCCGCGACGCCTCCATCAGCTCGGCCTGCAGGCCCTGCAGATCTTGCTCTATCAGCCCAGACTGAAACACAGAC
Organism: Astatotilapia calliptera; assembly: GCF_964374335.1. Taxonomy (NCBI): domain Eukaryota; kingdom Metazoa; phylum Chordata; class Actinopteri; order Cichliformes; family Cichlidae; genus Astatotilapia; species Astatotilapia calliptera. Next base: position 38,308,109 of record NC_137422.1, read on the forward strand.
ACACCTCAAACGCATGAACCCTCTGTGTGTGGTTCATGTTGGCACTTTTCACATGTTAGAAGCAGCTCTACCTTCTCGCTGTCGGCCTGGGGGTCTGCAGCAGGAGTGAACAGAGCCAAAATGGCTCCCAGGAAACCCTGATCGATCTTTACTGCCATCTCCTGGACCAAAGCCATGAAATACCTGGAGAACACAGACAAGCTCAAGACAAGCTGACAATCTTTTCCTTAATCCCATCTCTGTGCTTACCTCTCAAAAACAAGTAAGTGTGGCTTTTTCCACACACGAAGGATTTGGACTTCAGCAGGGTTGTGGTTTTAAACACCCTGCAGGTCTTTAGGTGAACTGGTTCTTACTCACTTGAACTGCATGACGTTGCTGTGCTGGTTGAACCTGGTGATGATGGACACGTCAATGAAGGGCTTTGGCTCTGTGGAGACAGAGAGCGGAGTTAAAGACGCTCGGCTCACCGTGAGAACGGTCAGATCAAGAGTTTGATCGAAGCTATGAAGAAGTTAATAAAAAGACTCCACCTGTGTCCAGAGCGATGGACTTTGGAGGAAGAACTGGATTGAAGACGATGGGGAAGATGGCACCTGGAAGCTGATTGTCCACCTGGACACAGAATGATGCCAGTCATACAAGAGTGTGTATTTCTGTGCAGGTGTGTATGCATCGTGGTGTGTGAGTGTTTACCTGCAGCCAGTGCAGCTGAGCTCTCAAGCTGCGCTGATGCACCGACTGCTTGAACTCCACTTGGATCCCAGACAGGAAGTTCCTCCTCACTTGGCAGGAAAACGGCTGACGCATCATCATGGTGGCCCCACTGAGGTTCACCTGAGAGCCAGTGACATCACAGCTTCCCTCTCAGCTCAGTGGACAATTGAAATTTAAATTGTGTGTGTATTTTTTGGGGGGTGGGCGTGTTTCAGGTGCACGTTGACCTCTCACCTCCAGGTTCTCCAGTCTGATCCAGCCGCCGGCGGACTTCCCACTCAGCTGATTCTGGTAGGCTTTCTCCAGCAGGCTGATGTTCTTGTTATTGAACGGCTTCCAGCGATTCTTTGGCTTCATTTCCCAAACAACACCTGAGCTGTGATACAAACACACATGTAACGCTGTAACACGCTTGTGATTATGTGTTGATGTTGCTCCAAGCGGTGTGCTAGGAAGCAAGATTCAGTGGGTATGATCATCTCCAGTGGGAGCTGGTCTGCACAAACAGACGTGTGCAGGAGCAGCAGCTCTACTTAGAGCTCCTCTAAAGTGCAGCCTCTCTATGTGGGAAGCTCATTTCACCCACTCATATCTGTAACCTTCTTCTTTCGGTCACTACCCAGACCTCCTGACCACAGGTGAGGGTTGAATGTATATTGACTGATAAAGAAGTTCTCTTTTCACCACAACAGTCCAGTACAATGGACACATTACTGGCCTTCTCCATCTGTCAATCTCACGCTCCACTTTCCTGTCACCTATTACCAGGATTGTAAGGATATCTGAACTCCTGTGTTTGGGTCAACAGCTATCCCAGTCCAGAGGGACCAATCCACCGCTTAACATCTGCAAATAATTTAAACCCTATATAAACAGCTCTAAGGTGCAGCGGTAAAAAGAGAGCTGAACCTAAAAGTGTAGATAAAAATATACTGGCTAGTCCTGCTTGTTATTCCTACTCTCACCTATGTTCATAAGCTGTAACTGGTCACAGAAAGCAGAAGCTGACGAGAACAGGCAGCAGAATTCAGCTTCCTCCCAATGGGCGAGGAGCTCAGTTATTTAGGAGAGGCTAAAAGTAGCTATTTCTTCACCAACAGTGCTACTTTAGTCAGCTGGAGGTGGTTCAGGCAGCTGACTAGCAGGCCTCCTGGATGCCTCCAAGGTGAGGTGTGTCCAGGCATATCCAGCTGGGAGGTGACCCTGGGACAGACCCGGGACACGCTGGAGTTATTACGCCTCTCTAAGGACTCAGTAACGCTTCATTATCCCCTCAGAACAGCTGGAGGAGGCTGTGGAGAGGGAGGTCTGGGCATGCTTTCTCTGTCACCCAGATCTGGATAAATAGCAGGAAACTTGCAGCTGTTACATTGTGAATAAAACCAAAACAAAAAAGTAGAAGATTTTTTCTGCATATCTTGGTTGCATTTTGCTCCTCTGGACCTAAATGAGATGGCACTCATCTAGCCCATTTTTAAGGAAGAAGAGTCCATTTACAATCTCTTCTTTATGAGAACACAGACTGATTTTAAGATAAAAATGTGTTAGTCAAGAAAGCAAATAGCTAATCTCACACTGTAGACGAAGCCTGGAAATGTGACCTTGCTTTGCTGTAAACTGCTCTGGTAATGTGATAGTGTTTACCTGGTGATGCCAATGTACGCGATCTCCTGCCGCTTGCTGTTGTTGATCAGCGACAATCCAAGGTTTTGCAACAAAACTTTTACTTCCTGATCGGACTGTTCAAGCTCCTCAGCCTGACGAGCCTTTGTCACCACTCCAACGTCCTCAGTAAATATCAGCACCCGCTGGCGACCGTCCAGGAAGGAAGCCCAGTGGATCTGAGACTGGCTGTCGTAGGAAAACTGACCAAAATCATCCTAAATGAACACAGACAGACTGTAAAGAAACTGATGTTTGTATCCTGGGTTTCATGAAGTTTGTGGGAAGCAAACACAAGGAGCATATTGTTATTGCTATATCCTCCAGTTTGACTGTAATAGTACCATAACTAAAGATATTCAATAGGATGTGAAAATAGCAACGGAGACGCTAAAAGTCATCAGGAATATGTGTACAGAGGGGATCTACATCAGTAAAAGAAGCCTCAGTTCCCCAGACTTCTCTACAATCAGATGTCTTGTAGCCAGAGTGGTTGCCTCCTGATGGCCAGAAAATCAAGGTAATAATTAATTAATAATTAAGGTTGTAAAAGCAACTAAATGTAAACGAAAAACAAAACATTTTGGTTACATAAAATTAAATTAAAAACTAGACTTTAAAAAAAATTTAAACCAAGAAATGATTTTGCGAACTTGGCAAATTAAAATAAAAATATTATTTTTTTCCTAGTTTGAGCTTCTATTACGTTTTTAGTTGTTTGCCGAAAAATTTATTTGCCTGATGAAGGATTGATGTATTGAGATTCTGGATGTCTGTCTTGGCTCTGACGTGTGTTCTCCAAACAATCATAATTACAACAACAAGAACAACAACAACACTGAAACTAATAAAAACGAAACTACAACTAAACATTTTCAAACAATAAAAACTAAACTGGAACGAGAAACTCAATCTGAAAATCAACTAAACTAGACTGAATTAAAAACAAAAAGCTAAAATGAAATAAACTAATTAGAAAATACAAACTCATTGTTTAGATCATAAATCTACACTAATCTTTTATATAAAGTAATTGATCATTTTTCTCAGTACAACAGCAGTGGCTGAAATAAATGGTTTTTCTGGTTCCTCAGGGTTCCAATTTTTGGTCCTTGACATTTTCAGGTTTGTTACATTAGATTTCTTCGGTCACAACAAACTGAAAAATTATTTTTCAGAGGATGAGGTTCAGCTGTTACAAAGACACAAAGGCATAGTAATATCTGGCCCTTCCACTATTAATCAATCAGAGAGTTTCTGCTGTTTTCTGTGGGAAATCTTTTGATATGCGTTTCATCAAACCTCAATAGCAACTAAACAAAGCTCGACCTCCAGAATTGTCTCACCATGACACACAACAGTGTCTTCTTACAAAAAAAATGCAGATACGAGATTGTGTGTGAGTCTGACCTTCAGCAGATCCAGCTCTCCTGAATGATCCCGGCATTCCCAACGAAGCATGCGGACTCCTGTTGGGTCGTCCCACGCAAACCGTCGAGTCTCGCTGGGTTTCAACGCATGAAAGACGGATGAGCCGCTGAAAAGAAATGGCAAGTAGCTGGGTTTCCACCAAGGTGTTTCACAAAGAGAAAATTAACTGAAATACAAATTTGTCAGGGAACTGACATGGAGTGACAACCAGAAACACAGAAAACAGGCAAAAAAAGCCTTTAAGAGCTTTTTTTGTGGCCAAAAACCTGGAGCACCTCCAAGAATGCAGAAGTTAAGACAGAGTGAACCGTGTCAGATGAAAAAGTTACAGCTTTTAAACTCTGATAGGCTATAAAATAACATATATGTAGTAGTGTGTTGACCTCTGACCTCTGTTTATAGCTGATGGTAGCCCAGGGCGTGTGGTTAACCAGCAGGGCAGGAGCTGCTCCTTCATAATAATCACTGAAGCTGATGACGGTGGAGTGATCGGAGAGGTTGACGTCCACGATGATCCCACCGCACTGAAACATACACGCATTTAAAAATCTCCAAAATGTACTAAACTGTGAGAGTTCGTCCGATGTGTCTGGTCTAATGCACACTAACCATTTCCATTTTTAGCAGGGTGCCGTTGTCCTGTTTATTGAAGAAGAAGGATTGGGAGGTGGATTCAGACCCGACAACACGGACACACAACTTTCCCGAGCCATTCTCCGGCCACAGAGGGAGACACTGCGCCACAACAATCGAATTATGAGAATTATAATAACATAAGGAGTTTGGCAGTGACAATAAGGAAGACAGGTCCCTACAGCCTGTCTGTTCTAAAACTAGAAATTCATTCACCTCGGTGGAAGAGATGTAGTGCCACTTGGTTTGGCTGCTGACTTCTCCCACTTCTAGTTCATAAGACGACTTGTTGACCAGAGTGTAGAAAGGACTCATGGTGACGATCCTGGTTAGTTTAAAACTGCTCATCTGAATACTAACACCCACCTGCACACAGAGACAAGAAGCATGAAACTAGATCAGCTCACAGCTGATGATCATTTTAATCAACCCAGGAGAAGAATGTGACACATTCAAAAGCTCCACAACCAGCCTGGTCTAATCCTCAGAAAGACAAAACAGGTTAAACAGTTTGATTAAAAGAGAAAAAGAGTTACCAAGAAGTCCATGTGGTTGGCGGGACAGCGAACGCAGCCATAACTTCCCACTGTGTCCAGAGAGAACCCGTCAGACCAGGAACTGGTGGAGACGCAAAGCTGGAGCTGATACAAAACATCAATGTGCAATAAATAAACATTTTACATATTACAGAAAATGTCTGGCTTTGTTTTTATCGTCAAAAAAATAAAAATAAAAATAAAAGAGTTAAAAAGGAAGCAGTGATCAGAAAATAGAGGTCTGACCAGATCTAAATATACAGGAATAAAAAAAACGTACCTGGAAGCTTATAAAGCATACAGGCTCGGATTGTGAAAACTTTGAACGACTTGTTTAAAGTCTAAAGAAGAAAGGCTGGACATGTGTGTCCAGGTGTTTCTCACCTTGCACTTGCTGAACATGTTTTTCTTCTTGAAGGAGAACAGGATGATGTCTCTGTAGTCGGCCGGGTGCTTGACGGAGATGTCCTCGGCTTTGTACTGGAGCACTCGAGACGTTTTGTTGATGATCCAGTACGGACTGAAGAGCGACAGCAGCAGGCGGCGGCTCGCCGTCCTCGTCGCATGGACATTAATGTCCACAGTCATGTTTATGTCCGAGTCGCAGGTGAGACATATGACCAGGAACTCGGGCATTTCCTTTTCAATCCGAATGTGTCCGTGCCAGTCGCGTCCTTGATACCTCATCAGCACCAGCGACACGATCTCGCCTGAGACACGAGCGTTCAGGAGGTCTGACGTGCTGCCTTCACGGAGCTCGCAGCTGTCTACTGAGCTCTGGGGATGCAACACGCCAGGTCCGATCAGGTTATTTTAGATCAGGTTAGTTTTCATTGGCTTATAAAATAATAAAACATTTCTAACAAACAGATGTGAATATCTGCAAAGACTCTTTATTATTGCATTGCTAAACCTTGATGGAGCTGTTAGGGTTACCTCCATCATGTAGCGAATGGTGTATGGCAGCAGGTTGCGTAGGGTAGCCATAGGATGGAGATGGATGACATAGGCGGGGTCCCAGTCCTCCTCTCCACAGCTGGTGATGTGTCGCAGGTCATCGGGGACGGCCAAAGTGCTGACCATGAGCGGCAGCAGGCTGCTTTCGGATGCGGGACACTGAAGCATCGACCCCACCTCTGAGCTACAGTGCACCTGCTCCTTCCAGGATATGCAGGTGGAAGATGGCGCGTACTGACCTGTCAGCTCTCCTGCTGGCTGCAAAAACAGCTGAGATCTGGAGGAAAGAGGAAGTAAAGACTCTCACCACCTCCGGAAGTTATGACGAGGCACCTGGAGCTGCTCAGATCCACAGGAACTCACAACAGCACCCAGAGAGTTTCAGGGACAAGATTGCACTTAAAGTGTCACAAATTCAGTTTGGAAAAAAGGATCTGCAACCAGAAGCTCGCCCATGTTGGCAAACCCTAAATTTGTAGATGTTCAGAGCAGCAGAGGATGTCTTTTATTGAGACAATCATCAAATCCACAAAGACTATGACTATACTAACAAACAGTCTCTCGAACACCTGAAGAAGGTGGTGTGATTCTACCTGTAAGTTTCTAAGGTGACATGAAACTCCGTCTTGGGTTCGGCCTGTCCAATAACCTGCAGAGCTCTGGTTTGTGGAGAGTACTTGAGGATGGTGAATGGCACTGAGAAGTGATTCTTTATCTAAAAACACAAACAAAAGTTGCCTCTAAATAAACCTGTCCTGCTTTTCTAATCACAATATCGGCTTTATTTAGAGCGTCTGTGGTTCAGACCTGCAGCGGCGAGCGAACCGTGATGACCTTGTTGCCTTCGTTGGCGTCAATCTGCAACAGCACAGATATGGCCTCCTGCAGATTCGGGCCGCGGATGTTGTAGAGGCGTCGACCCGGTTTGTCCACAGGGATGTTGGCGATCTCGCTGTATCCTGAGGGCACTGTATGGGGAGAGAAATAACACATCTCCAATCGCAAGCTTAGCATAAGACAACACGCAGCACCAACAGAGAACGAGTGGGAACGTCTGACCGATGGTGAGGTTGAACAGGCAGCTCTCTTGCCGCTGGAGAGCTGAAAGTTTGCCTCTGGATGTTGGTTCGAACATTGAGTGCTCCAGTTCCATGTTCTGATCCACCGGCAACTCGTGGAGCTTTCCCTGCCCCGCAGATCCCACCAGTCTCAAGTTAGCACTGTGCTCCACAATGAAGGGAATTCCCAGAGAGTTTCTAATAGTGAATGGCGACTTCTCCTTCAGAGAGTAATCAAAGGTGGAAGTCGTTCCCTCCGAGAACGCCTGATCAAAACACAGCAAAGGAAAAGGGCACTCAGTGATTCAACGAATTAACACTTTTTCAAAAAGTCAATTAGAAGTGATATTATAGCATCAGTCAGACACAAACTGAAGCTGTTCTGTACCTTGGCGAGGTTTTGGAAAACGTTGAGGCAGCACTTGGAGATGGTGACATTCATGGTGTCTTTGGAGCAGATGTTAACGACAGTGCGAGGTTCAGGAAGGAATATGAAGTCATCTCCGTGAACAGGGCTTTTGTCATGGATTGGGTTGTTCTTCATCTGCAGGAGCAAAAACAGCATCACTAAGTTCATCAGCCTCATTCCACCTTTAAATGGCAGATTACAGACGTGCCGTTAAACTCTTACACCTGTAATATTAAGGTCTGTCTATTCCAAGAAAAAAAAAGAAAAAAGAAAAAGAAAGGGTGGGGGGGGGGGGGGGGGGGTTGGAAATGAGCCACTTGGATGTTTTATATGAGGAACACAAAAATGTCTTTGACATAAAACTATTCACAGACAAAACACTTCAGGGAATTGCTTTGCTGTGGGACATTCACTGGAGTGGGACATTGTGTAGCTGTCATAATAATCACACAAAGTTCATTAAGAGCAAGCTTCGCTGCTAGCAGCTTTACCTCGAACTCCAGGTTCCACCTTCGTCTGCCGCCGTCGACTCGTTCCAGCAGAGGCTCCCACACCGCGTGGGTCTCATTAAAGTAATTCACCTGGGAACAGATGACACACTTGGTTTTTTTTCACTGAGCACAGCAGCTGCGATAACTCAGCTGTCAGAGAGATTTTTGTCTTTCTGGAATATATCAGCCTATCCCTTCCAGTGGCGTCAACACCTTCGGTGGTAGGATGAACACATGAATAATGTTCTTAAATACTCCTCAGCTAAAACTAAAGTTAGGAAAAAAAAACCAAACTAAAGTTAGGAGCCTTGAATATATGACACGAGTTTCAGGATCAGGTCTGAATCCAGGTTGAGTTCTTACTTCAAGCGTCATATCAGCTCTCAGCTGTGGCAGCGAAGACCAGTTTTTGGCTGAACCATTGAAGGAGGACTCGGCCAGCAGCAGAGGGACTGTTCGATGACCCAAACCGGACTCCAGAGTCACCTGTACAACCTGAGGGCCAACAACAGCTCGTCAAAAAGAAGCAAACCTTCTTTAAAGTTTTACAATGAATGTTCTGCGAGGACGCTGTGGTACCTTGACTTCGACGCCAAAGCTCTCCCCTTCATTTCGTCCGTCCGGTTCTCTGAAGCTCTCGGTGACCTCGGTGGCCTGGTCCACTCCCAGGAACCAGTAGTTACAGTTGTAGATGTTCATGACCGACCACAGGTCACTGACATCGGGCTTCGATGCCTCGCACTGTTGATCCTTCTGCTTTGCCGTCATGGCGGCTGTTATCGTTGTCACTGTGTTGAGGATGAACGGTGAAATCTGCAGATGAAAGACACACTGGTGATGAGTTCACTGACAGTCGGGAAATCACCGCGAGTCCAGAGAAGCAACACAGAGTCTCCAACATCTGTCAGTGTGATTTCTAAATCCATAAATAAATACCTTAATTATGATTTCCTCCACTGTCACGGAGCCCCTCAGTGGCTGATTGGGGTGAGCTTTGGTTTCCAAGGTGACCGAACAAGGTCTCAGTACCTTTTGGATAGAGCCAGACTGATACCTTTAATCACGTTTGTTCATCTCTCATTACTTACAAGACCACTAACACATCACATTTTCTTCCCCTACAGTAAGACACTTTTTCAGTTAATCTGTTACCCGACTCATATTTTTAAGGGTAATGCAGTAAAAATGGTTTTACTCCCAGTCGTTTACTACCCAAAACGCTGTGGGTTTAAATGTGTCTGACATATCAAAAAACACAAAGCAGAACTGATATAACAGTGAGTGAAAGGTTCTCTCTGAAGAATCTACAGACTGCAAAAAACAAGCACACTCTTACGGTGGTGACAGCCTTGTCCTCTTTGTTTTGGATGAAGGGGCAGGCGAGGACCTTCAGCTCCCTCAGGCTGGCTCTCATGTTCTGTGTGCCGTCCTCCTCGGCCTGTAGCGTGAAGTCGCACTGAAATGAGGCCACGAGAGCTGGGGCGTCGGCCTTCATCAGGTTGGCCACGAACACCACCTCTGGGTCCACCACCACTGCTCGAAGTCGAGTCTTCACTGTGGAGGCTGCAGAGAGAAAACAGTCTTGTGATGGTTTTTCTTTTTTTGTTTCCGTTCTCGCTTTGTGATTCTGAATGGTCGTCTTTAGCTTGACTGAGAAGCTCTGAATACTTGGAAACATCAATTTTACAGTTTTATACAGTAGATATACTCAATCCCCCCCGCCTCTCCGGTTGGGGTCTGGTGTCCCGATCTTACCAGTCTTGGGGTCGGCTCGTGGTTCAGTGGTCTGTCTCAGCTGCAGTCTGTCGCTCGGTGCAGAGGTGGCGGGCGGAGCCGAACTCTGCGGCAGAGCCTGCAGGAAGAAATCTCCGACGGCCATCAGAAACTCCACGCTTGCACAGAGATAGAGCTTCTGCAGAATGGCCACCACCTCCCGTTCTGCTGCGCTCTGCCGGTACGTCACGTCGATCGTGACCCCTGAGCTCTCTTCGTCTCTCTGCCTCACCATCCTGCAGCAAGTTAACACAATGTGTGATCACTGACCGAAAACTCTCATCTAAACCACTTTGGTAGCAAAAAACTAAACTGCTTTCCATATGGATCATATTCACTGTGCAGTGTGATCTGACTGTTTCTTCTTCTTCTCTGAAAAACAACTACAGACTATTTGATGAAGAACTCCATCAGTGATTGATCACGTCATCAACAAAACAGTCAGACAGACAGAAAGCAGAGATCATTTGACTTACCGCGAGGTGACCCTCTCCATGCCGGTCCTCAGGTCGTCCAGTGTGCAGGCAGTCAGCACCGTGCTCACCTCCATGCTGCCATTATTTAGGATCTTCCCTGAAGTTTTTAGCAAGTGTAGGGCAAATTCTCCCAGTCTGAGGTCCTGCTGGTTCTGGAGATCTGAGGACTGGGAACAGGGACAACAGTCAGGAAGAATAACTAACACTTACTTGCTTACTCCAACCACTGGACGAATAGCGTCCCCCAGATATCAGTTTCTTTTCACGTCCTTGTTGTTTCTAACTGACCTGTTTGGGGTCGAGGTACAGAACCAGACCAAGAGACTCGATGTTGAAGTTAAACTTGACAGTCTCCAAAGTTTCATCGTCCTCTTCACTGTGGCTCACAGTCATCTTTCCAGAACCACCTGAGCAATCAGGACAAAGATCACATCAACAAAACGGCAAGAAAGCTTAAAGTGGATCTATTACACTCATTAACAATATTTTTATTCTTGGACTTTCGAGCAGCCTAGCTTGATTTAGGGTTCAAAATAATCCTGGTCTATCTTATATCAGATACATGTCAGCGCTTTGAGTACTCCGGGAGAGTAGAGAAGCGCTATATAAGAATCAGTCCATTTACCATGTCATCAGTCAGACACAGAAACCAGACAAATATCAGGGTTCAACTCTGGATGAGTGAAGATCTGAACATAAACTCAATCGGACCTGTCGGGGTGGCTCCAGCTGCTCGGACCTGCAGACTGGTCTCCTGCCGGGCTGCGGCGGGCTCCGGGCTTCCGGCCTCTCCCAGATTCTCCATCAGGATCCTGAGCACCACCTTCAGGTCGTCTTGACTGAGCTTGACCTGCACAGACGCATCAGTCACTACTCAGTCTGTCTACAGCTGTGACTAGAATGAGGCTACGGCTAAAGGCTGCTAGCCTAGCCTAAACCTGCGTCCTTATTGGAGGTGTCTACGCAGACTACAGACCACAACAAACAAACTGCATCCAGCTTCCAAGTAAAAGACGAGACCAGCAACAATATAACTCTACAGAGAGGCCTGTCCTCAGGGGAAACTGTACCTTTGGTGGTTTACTTGTCGACTGGTTGTAAAAACAAGAATAAAATCATTAGTGGAATTTCTGACACATTTTATTCTATTGAGGAAGATTATTACATACGTCTTAAAACACCAACCATACTGTACAGCTACTCTGTTTTTATATCGTCTTGTAATCTGGGAAAGATTTTTGGTTACAAGTTTAATAATGTAACAAGCATACATGTTAACTTCCTCTTCCTCCTACCTTCATAGGTTTCAGATCTCCATCGATCTCCACAGCAGCCATCTTCTTGTACCAGGAAGCTGCCAGGTTTCTCTTGATGTTCAGGTGCAGGTTGACCGGTTCAAGCAGCTCTCTGCTAGGTTGGTTTGAGTCAGGCTCTAAGCAGGTCCTGGGCCACAACAGGAAAGACTCAATGTGCTTACAGGAGAAACGAATCAAAGTCTGCATATAAAAACAAAAGCTTCCCCTTCAAAGCTTTCTGCTTCTGCACCTTTTTTTCAAGCATGACCACAATATCCTTGGAATTCCTGATCTGACTACTTGCACATGCAGTTTCATCCTTTTTCTCAGATTGACCAGCAAATTTCACTGTTTTAACACAAAGGAGAGGCGCCAAGATTCAGGTGGCCAGATTGGGTCTTCCTTCCTGCACGTCTGTGGAGGTTCTCAGTCATTAAAGGTCACGGTAGTCTTAGGAGCTTAAAAAGACATTGAAACCTCTCGCGTCTTATCCAAGAGGTTTCCTGCAGCTTTAAAACTTTTAAAAACTGAAGAAGCTTCTTGGTGAAACAGACTTAAAGAAGTCCAGTTGCATCTTTTTACGCTCCTGAGACTTCCTTTAAGGTCCTATTCTAAGAACATCATTACTGACATTAAGGATTTCAGTCTTCAGGTTCTTTCATTTCACTTTGTAAAATCTTAATCAACACCATTAACATTTCTGACTGTGGATCAAGTCTGTGAGGCTTTGTTTCACTGACCTGGAGAGTTTCACCTTCGTCAGCTGGACGTCCATATTGTCGATGACGGCTGGCAGCGGACATCCTGTGACATCCAGCAGAGAGAAGCTGTTCCCAACAGTAATCAGACCCAGGTCCACCTCCAGAGCGTTGTTGGAGGTGGAGGACTGTGGTATGATGATGACTGGGGCCTTAAGGTTGATGTCCATGGACAGACGGAAGCTCTTCTGGGCGAAGTCACGTACGCTGGACGCGGCCTTCTCCGCTGCCTGAGCCGTCGCGGCGCTCAGAGCTTCTTTAGCGGTCTGGAAGTTGTTGGTGAAATTCTGCAAGAAAATTTAAAAAAAAAAAAAAAAAAGACAGTTTTCTTCAGTCCAGTAGTGACTATTTCATGCACTCTTAGGTGTTTTAAAAACCACTGGATCCAGGTTTCTTTTTGCATTTCTTCTCATTGGCAAAAATTAAAAAGAATAAAAGAAAACTCACAACATTAATACTGAGAAAGAAAAACAAATCAAACTGGGAGGAGGGAACACAAATAACAAACCAGTGCAGGTTTAGCTGCTCGGGTCAAACTAAAAACAGTTCTACAAACTAACTTTCAATCATCACGTGTGACTCACCAGCAGGGACATGAAGAACCTGTGCAGGTAAACCACCTGGATGCAGCCCACGTTTAACTTCACTTTGCCGTCAGTTTTGGAGGTGTCGGCGTAGCCCGCGCCCTCTGTGGCGTTAGGGGTCAGACTCACGCTGAAGCTGAACACCTCGTTACCCACGATGGAGATGGCCTGAAGCATAGTCGGAGGGAAACCGTTAGCTCACACAAGAACACAAACACAAGAGGGCAGGACGATCTAAAGCAGTCCCGGGGTATCAGGGTCTGAAGACGTTATCAGTTTTGACACAATGGAGTGAAGCATTCTTATATAAGACAACTTACTGACCTTCTTGTGGAAGCTTTTGGGATCAACGTTTAGAACAATGAAGTCTCGCATGCCGCCTGATATATGAGTCTGAGGTCCTTGCATCAGCAGCGAGCCATTAATACCTGAGGTACACAGCAGGCGTGTTACATCAGGTTTGGTAGTGAAAACTCACAGAAAACAAAATTCAGCTCCGATTCAGTACCTTGGATCTTGATGTCGGCCATGTTGCACAACTGGTCGCACACTAGGACGTTGAAGGCCCCGAGATCCATGACCACCTTCAGGTCTGTGACCTGAGAGTCTACAGGTGACACCAGGGCAGCTGCAGGAGAAAAATAACACATGACGCTGAGTTTTAAGTCAGACGCACATTGTGTGTGTGGGTGTGTGTGGTACTGACTGGACTTCGCAGAAACCGTCTTATCCTCCGTCTTTGGTCGGACTTCTTTCTCTGGAGACGGAACGCCGCCGCCAGATGACAACGCCGTCGACAGGAAGTTAATGGCTGACAGCAGAGCTTCGGTGTGAAGCATGACGTCGAGTGAGGTGAAAGTCACCTACGACCCAAGAGGAAAGCTGATGCATTTTAGTGGTTCTCAAAAATGTGCAACACCTCGGATGTGTGACAGATCTTAGTCCCGTGGTGCCACGTTCATCACTGGTATTTTATTAAGTTACTTTTCCCCTGTTCTACCTCTCGTCACAAATACAGGTTTTGTTGTTAGACAGCGTAGAGAGACGTTCATAGAAAGAACAGGCTCAAATCTATCAGAACAGGATGACGTGACGTGGAGCATTTTTTGTGTCTGTGTTGTAAATTTGAGTAAAACTTGGGTGATGCAGTGTGAAAATGATTTCTAAATCAGACAAATCCACCTGGTAACACTAGATCTGTGCAAACAGGGCTAAAGCCAAGCTTGCATTTCCTTCAACACGACCATGAGATGTGCAGAGATGATGCTGTACTGATCTGCAGGTGATGAACTATGACTCACATTGATCAGCTGCTCGGTGTTTTTGTAGACGGTGGAGAAGTTTGGTCCGGCACGGTCGGCCTGATGAAACAAACAGGCTGATTAAAAACTGCTGAATCTCAAACCGTCGACCCCACACGTAGTTCTCGCCTCCACCTCCCGTGCATGAACAGGTAATCACATGGTGACCTCACCTTACAATACTCCACTTTGAGCAGTTCAGCTCCAGACTCGACTGAAGAGCTGATGAGGCACAGCGGCTCCCCACTTGAGTCTAAACCAGAAGAGACCAAAGCTGTCACATCATCAACATGTTCGACCGCACATGCACAACCAAAGAAACCAGTACAGACACACTTGTGTCAGTAAACCCTGGTGTGCTGTAACGCTCTGACCTTTGAACTCGAGGCACTTCAGGGCAATTTTTCGGATGTATGTTGCTGCACTCATGTCGTATTTTCTGACTTTTGTGTTAATGCCCATGTGGGCGACGTGAAAGACCAGGAAAGGGGACTCCTTCTGTTCCTTTGGCTTTTTCAGAGTCAGAAGCACCTTAAGAGAAGTAGCAGAAAACACATTTAGATGACAGCAGAGCGCCAACATGTTGGAGCAACAATGAATGCAAAATTTTGTATCTCTTCAGATACAGAATGATCTTTCAGACTCTCTAAAGTCTCCACAGACTGATGTTCTCTTGAAACAGAGGAAAAGTGAGTCAGACTCTGAGCTCTGGCAGATTTCGTACCTCTTCCACTTCAAAGTTGAGGAGAACGCTGATGGTGTTTTCATTCTGAATTCCATTGGTTGCGGCCACAGCACCATTAGATGCTGGTGGTAATGACACCACATCTACCAGCTGCTCTGCAAGCTCTGCTTTCTCTGTGGAAGCAAAGCGGTGATTAAAACACACACGTGTGTTCAGATCTTCTTTTTCATGTCTCACTAACTGAAGTAGCGATCAAGTTCTTACATAAGAACCGTGCGTCATGGCCACTCAAACTCAAACTTTGCTGTGAAAGCGACCCGACTTTAACACTAGTGATAAATGAACTTTTACTGAAATGCTCTGAGGGAGGATGCTCATGCCATCGTGTGTGCAGTTTCAATGCCCAGAAAAAGTAAATACTGGTCTCCACCCACCACCACCTGCCCACCAGATTTGGGTCCCTGCAGCTCTGCCCTTTTGCTGAATGAACCAGACACCATTTTATTGTACAGATGAAAGAAGGCAGTACTAGATATTTGTTTAATTTGCAAGTCATAGAACATAACATGGTTAAAACTTGCTCCTGGGTTCTTCACAGTACTGGAGTAAGGATCTGGTTAAGTCCAAAGATAATCACTTCAGCTGTGTCTGAATTTACAAGCTGATAATGACTTTTCTCCAACTTATTTCATTTCCCATCATGTGCTGTGAGAGTGAATCACCTTGGGCCACCTGTCTCTTCACATCCATGCTGTGCTCTTTGTTCCCCTCTCCAATGTTCTCTACTAGAATCTTCATCAGTACACCAAGATCTTCCTCACCCAGACTCATCTGATGGATACACAATAAAGGTTTAAGTCTCACTCTGCAGAGTCTGAATCCTGGTTCAGGAAAACAAGAGAGACCTACATTTAGGGACCGGAGCACTCCCTGGACCTGGACTCCGGGAATCTTAGAGAACCAGGAAGCTGCCAGGTTTCGGGTGACAAGCAGCTCTAAGTTGATTGGCTGAAGGATCTCGATGTCGGGCAGAGAGTCTCGCTTCAGTGTGGTTCTGAAAGCACAGTGGAATCTGTTTTTATCTGCTGGACCTTCGTCATGTTTCAGTGCAGCTAAGAGGAGAAACATTTCCCATCAACTGGTGTGTACGAAGACGCCAAGCGATGAAGAGAACTGGATGCAATCAGTGCATTGGTACCATTTCTAAGTCCCAGTGAGGTCTAAACAACCTGAGTTTAGCTGGATTTAAACCAACAAACACAATTAAGCAAAAGCAGAACTGTTTCCAGCCCTGCTCACAGTCAGTGTATTCACATTTCTTATGTTGTTACCTGGACAGTTTCAGCTGCGTCAGCTGGACATCCATCTTCTCCACCACAGCTGGCAGAGGGAAACCCTCCACCGGCTGCAGAGAGAAGCTGTTTCCCACCGTGATCAGACCCAGATCCACCACCACAGCATTACAGGAGGTGGAGGACTGGGGGATGATGATGAGTGGGGCCTTCAGCTTGATGTCCATGGACAAACGGAAACTCTTCTGGGCGAAGTCTCGAACACTCGACGCAGCCTTCTCCGCTGCCTGAGCCGTCGCGGCGCTCAGAGCTTCTTTAGCGGTCTGGAAGTTGTCGACGAACATCTGAAGAACAAAAGCAATCAGGTGTGAGATGACAGACTTGAGTAGACTTAGAGAGACGCCATGAAGGAGCAAGTCAGAGGGCCAATGTGAGGAGTTCACTGTGTGCACAGGTTCATTTCTGTTTCACAAACCTTCACAGGGATATGAACCTCATGCTGATGGCAGGCTTTAAAGTCGCTGCGCTTACACACCAGCTGGCACTTGAAATCAGGAGTTGGAACCGAGACGTGGAAACTACATTAGTTACGTTTTTTGAACATTTTTAATATCGTAAATATCGAGCTGTGTGTAGAAGTTAAAAGGTTCATATCACGACTGACGTATGAAACAAGAATGAAAGTCAAACCCGCTTTAAGGAGACGTCACACAGGCAAAGGTCATGTGACTGACGGGGGGGTGGCAGTGAGGGTGTGGGGGGGGATAATGAGGGCAGCTGAGTGATTTGCATAGCACATATGGAGGACGTGAGCTCTGATTACTGTCAGATGCTGTGCATGAAAAGCATTCCTTCTTCTGTCATCTCTCCCTGTGTCCGTGCTCACTCTGCCGAACATTCAAACCAGTTGTTTTAACCATCTCCTGGTCTCAGACGGGTGGCGCTCAGGGTTTTGAGTGACTTCCTGTCTCATGTGCTTTGTTTCAGTAACAGTTTGGTGGAAACACGCTCATTGAGGATGATTCTGCTGGACTGTCGGCTATCCTACAAATTTGTAACTGCCTGGATTTCTATGTCACGCAGGTGGGGTTTACTTTTATACTGCAGAAATCAGATTGTTGACACACCCTAAAGACATCCATTAAATTGCACTGACAACGAATATAAACGCACAATATGAGAACTACACCGTACGTCTGCCCTCTTGGCCTGGTTGCTCTTGGAAAAGAGATTTTACCTGGATAAACAAAAGGGTAATGAAATAATAAAAATTAAAAGTAGCGTTTTAGAAAAATGAAAGTGAAGCAAGCCCTACAAGCCAACAGCTATTTTGCAACATTGGGTTGAGCTCAGGCTTTGTAAAAAGACTGAAATGTGTTTCCTGCTTCTTAAACATATGAATAGTTTTCCTTATTTACTTCTTTTGATATTTTAATTTATAAAAATAAACTGGTTCCAAATAGATGATGCATTATAGTCCGTTAATCATCATTCTGTTGATGAGTTGAGGACAATGTGTCATGGGAGGTCAGACGTATTCATATTTTCTAAAGTTATGAAATGAGAAATAAATACAGATGTGATGAGAAGCTGATCAAAGAAAGCATGAGCAGAGAGTATATTTAAAGTTGTCTTTTTGTCACTTCCCTTCTCCCTCAAAGTTAAACCTCGTCATATCGCGCCATTCAGATTAACCCGAGTCTACGACCAACGAGTAGAAGGTAGAGACGGGGGTTAATCCGCTCACAGAGACAGGGTCCCTCTGGGACGTTAAACCTGATGATATTTAAGCTGGTGGTGCAGCGGTGTTGTCGAGTGAAGCTAAAGCAGAAGGTTTTGTGCAGTTCAGAGGTGCATGCTGGATGCTGTACCTCGTCACCAGATGTATACTGAAAGCTAAAAGAAGCCTGCAAGAACAAAACACATCAACAAGACAAGAAAGATGAGAGACAAAGAACTGCAGAGAAAGGTCATGCAACAGGGAACAAGACATCTCTGATTTGACTCTACAGCTACAAACACATCAGAGAAGTTCAGAGTTTAAACTAAAGCTGATTCCCGACGACTGTCCTGCAGACATTACAGTGACAGCTGCAGCCAAAAGCAACTGAACATATAGAGTACAATACAGTTTCATTTCACAGTGACATGGAGCCAATTTCTGTCCATCCCTACTCACACTCACTCATTTCACAGAGGTCAACCACACGGAATGAAATTTGAAATTAACTTATCAAAAGGTTGGAATGGGTTTATAAACCACCATTAAGGAGCAGCAGCGGTTGTGTTCTGGTACGGAGGAGACTTCAAACACTTACAGAGGGACGTTTAACGGAATAATCTCACAATAAATAAAATCACTTGCATGTATATGAAAAAACTCATTGCTAATTATCTCCTGTTCTTCAGAATGAAAAGGCAAAGCAGAGAATTTTGGAAATTCTGCAAAGAGCTTGAATAGGAAACAGAAGGTTTTTTTTTCTAGCAAGTGAAGCACATAATCCTGATACAGCCGTCTGATAGTGGCATAAACTCTCATGAATGTCTCAGTTCCTGGTAGAATTCAACAAAGGAAAAGTAATCGAGTTTAAAAGAGGCAAAAAAGTACTTTAAGCACTAAGTATAAGTACTTAATTGATATCCTAGAGGGCAACTCCAGGCCTCGAGGGCCGGTGTCCTGCAGGTTTTAGATCTCACCCTGGGTCAACACACCTGAATCACAGGATTAGTTCGTTACCAGGCCTCTGGAGAACTTCAAGACATGTTGAGGAGGCCATTTAGCCATTTGAATCAGCTGTGATGGATCAAGGACACATCTAAAACCTGCAGGATACCGGCCACGCTGATCACAGAGTGGCTGAGTGTAGAAGGCCGGAGCCGATTAGATTTGGGCCACAGTGTGTCACAGATAATATAACATAGGTTGATTAGGAAGCATGTCAGACTGTTCACGGTATCCTGCTATGTGCTGCAGACGTCACCTGAAACTGCAGATGTGTGAGCGTGGACTGCTGGATCATAGAGGACATTGGCCACACACAGACAAGGCAAAGACTAGTTCTGTAGTTAGTGACTGTGTTAAGTTGAAGAGCACAGAAACAAAAGCAACACACTCACAACAAATGAAGGAAATTAATACTTCGATATAGGAATCTGAGAAGCCAAATGAAAGAAAGAGCCCACATCACATTTAAACACCGAAATGTGTGTTTAAAAATGAAATGTGTTCAAGACTAGAAGTGTGTGTGTGTGTGTGTGTGTGTGTGTGTGTGTGTGTGTGTGTGTGTGTGTGTGTGTGTGTGTGTGTGTGTGTCCATCACATGTGTTTGTGTATTTATACATTAACCTATAAGCACCATCACAATCAGGAGGGCAACCGTAACCAGGAGCCCAACGGCCTCCACACAGAGACAACAGTCATCTGGCCTTTTAGGGGTCGCCTGTGTGGAGGTCAGGGCTGAGTGTGAATGTGCATTTAATGTGTAGAGAAATATGACGCTCCTTACCAGCAGAGACATGAGGAACTTGTGCAGGTAGACGATATGGATGCAGCCCAGGCGCAGGGTGACCTTCCCGTCCACCTTCGACATGTCGCCGTAGCCGTCGCCCTCGGTTGCCCCGGGAAACAGAGAGAGTTTGAAGCTGAACACTTCCTCACCCACGATGGACACTGCCTGCAGGGTGAAGAAAAGACCACAGCGGCACTTTCCATGACTCGAGACAGAGTACAGAACTTATCCTAGTACTAAAAGATCCCAGCTGACTTTTTACAGAAAAACAAAGACACTTAAGTGCACACAAACTTCTAAAGTAGCTTCTTTGTCTGGACTCAAGGCAGAAAGCAGATCTGATCATATATTGTGGCACGTGTACTGTTAGCATGACAGATGCTCAGGCTTCAGACTGCTTGAAAACCTCTGCTTTAGACAGCTAATATTCACTCCTGGGTCTGTACGACATCAGTGAGAATGGATCTCTCTGTTATGGTTGTCTCAGGGAACCAGCTGTGGCTGACAGAACAGCAGCCGGATCCACATGCTGATGCTGTTAAAGCCTTCCTGCTTATGAGAGGCAGAAAGCTGGCCTTAAAGGAAGGGCAGTTAAGCAGCTTGTTATAGGCTCATAAAAGGATACAGGATTTTAAAGTGCGAGTAATAAAAAACAACCTTAGTGGATTTCAAGAATGAAAATATAGAGCTGGAAATGAGTAATCCACTTGAAATCAATGTTAAACATCCTACTTAATGATCTGAGAAGTCTGTCTTTCTACCGCCTTTAGAATAGAATACAATAGAATGCCTTTTATTGTCACTATACACATGTACAATGAGATACAGAGCATCTCCTACTCAGAGCAGACCTGTGGGAAAGCAAGGTGCTCAGTTTTACAGCGCTACATAAATAGTATACAAAAATATCACATGTACAAATACACTGTGGAAACAAAGTATTCCAGCAAGTTTTCCTGCTGCGGACCTTTCTGTGGATGGTATTGGGGTTGACGTCTGTGACCACGATGTCTCGCAGCCGTGCGAACACCTCCGTCTCCTTCGGCTGCACCAACACAGACGCGTCGATTCCTGCAGAGAGGTCACATGACCACAATTTATGCTTGATCGTGTGCCGTCAGCGTGCCCGTGCTTTTATCTCTCACTTCAGCTCAAGTGTTCGCACCTTGGACTCTGATGTCAGCGATGCTACGGCGGTCATCACACACCTCCACATGGAAACAACCCAACATGGCGACCAACTTGAAATTGAATATTCCTGCATCCTTAGCTCCTTTAGATACTGCAGAGAACGAGAATCATATCCTGTCACATGAAGATCATTCAAGACACACCTGTAACCAGATGGTTAAGCCTCACCTGTCCGGCTCTTTCCAGTCTTCTCCACCTGCTTTTTGACATCTTTGTCTTTGTCTCCGCTGAACTGTGATGGCATGGCGTTGTTCAGGTAATTGATGGTTGAGAGTAGCGCTTTAGTGTGAAGGAGGAAGTCCAGAGAGGAAAACTCCACCTGAAACAGCAGTAGAGAGACACCTGAGAGGAAGCATGGCATCATGAACCGACTGACTGCGAGCCACTATTTGTTTCAGAGATAAAACATCCAGACCCACACTTTTTAAAGCGCTTCTTGGACAGGAAATAATCCCTGAATGACCAACAAATGTCGAGTCACATGTTTGTGTTGTTTGTATTAAGAACAAAAAAAAAAAAAAAGTCATAAACTGAATGACTAAATGCTGATTTTAACAGTGGAATAAAAGAACCGCTCGCCCACTCACCTTCAGCGTCTGCTCAGTGTTTTCAAACAGTGTCTGGAAGTTGGGACCGGCGGGGTCGGCCTGCGGCAGCACAGAGACACAAAAACACGTTCAGCGGGTTCATGTTTCTGTTTGCTGGATAAAAGGCCGATTCTGACTATGTTACCGGACTGATAGCGCCAGGCAAAACGATCTGAACTGTGGTGTTCTGAGCCATTTTTGGCCACATCAACACAATCTTCAGTCACACCACGACCCCACTTACTACATGATTGTGACCTGTCCCAAATCTGTGTCTATTATGTGTAAACAGACCTCTCTGCATTCAGTCATACTTGTTATTAATCTCTGTCTCTCTTCCACAGCATGTCTTTATCCTGTCTCCCTTCTCTCTCTCCAACCAATCACAGCAGATGGCCCCGCCCCTCCCTGAGTCTGGTTCTGCCGGAGGTTTCTTCCTGTTAAAAGGGAGTTTTTCCTTCCCACTGTCGCCAAAGTGCTTGCTCATAGGGGGTTCAATTCAATTCAATTTTATTTATATAGCGCCAAATCACAACAGTCGCCTCAAGGTGCTTTATATCATACAGTAGATCCTACAATAATACATACAGAGAAAAAACCCAACAATGAAATGAGCCCCTATGGCAGTGTAAGTGTGTCCATGTCCTAAAATGAGTGAAATATCTGAGGAGCAGGATCACCAGCAGTGAGATCCAGTACTACATGTAGACCAAACAGGTGAGTCTGCTGGTGGTGTGTTTAATCTTACCTTGATGAACTCCACCTTCAGCAGGTTGGTGCCCTGCTCCGAGGAGCTGATCAGGTGGAGAGGCTGTTTTGTACCACCTGAAACAACAAAAACACATTTAAAAAAAGAACAAAAATATCACGACTACAAATGGAGACTATGAACAGGTACACAACACAAAAGAATTCGTTTAAATTATGATGTTAATAGCATCTGTGCTACCTGGCAGGTCGCAGTAGTCGAGCATGACTCGTTGCAGATACGAGGTGACGCTCAGGTCGAAGCTTCGTTTCTTCCCTTCGGCTCCCAGGTGACAGATACTGAAGGACAGGAAAGTCTTTTCCTGTTCCACCTGCCGGGTCAGCTCCACCAGCACCTGAACACATCGCACGCTGCTCGGTCACACGTTCTCATTTAACACTAGGACACCGCACCCCACCCCCTCCTCATGGGTCGCATGATGACCTGACACGAGAGCCAAACATTCACACACCTCTTTGACTTCAAACTTGAAGTGAACATCAGTGAGATCCTCCACAGTCGAGCGCTGATGATCCTCATCTGTTGATTTCTCACTGGTGTCTTCATCCGAATCTGAACACAAATTACGCACTACAGCATCAGTCACAGCCCACAGCGTCGTACAGCGTAGCTTTAAAGCTTTTAATTTGTTAAAAAACAATAGTCAGTCGAAATGCACCAAGCACTTACCCGTTTCCATGGTGTCGAGGAGGGTGGGGGGAAGGTCAAGTGCTCGCGGTCTCACCTCCACCAACGGCAAGACCTACAACAAGAATCGCCCAAACACGGTCAGCTAAACATCGAAGTGCAGGTAACTCTCACTCCCCAAAGTTCTCTCTGCAATCCCTCTAACATCCCTCAGTCCTCACCCTTGACCTCCCCATCACTCCCCAAACTTTCACCTGTCTCTACCACCCCCCAAATGTTTTTGCTCTGAAGCTTCCATCATCACTCACTCCTCCAATCCCAATATATCCTTTCTATATTAGTGCTTAGCTGCAAGACGAACGGTCTGT
This sequence comes from Astatotilapia calliptera, assembly GCF_964374335.1. NCBI lineage: Eukaryota > Metazoa > Chordata > Actinopteri > Cichliformes > Cichlidae > Astatotilapia > Astatotilapia calliptera. Next base: position 38,331,218 of record NC_137422.1, read on the forward strand.
ACCAAACGTACCTTTAGTGTTGGGGTGGATGGCGAGGAGTCCACGTTGGGTAGAGGGATGCCGTCGACCAGCTCGAGGACACTGTGGATCTTCTGGTCTGAGATCTTAACGTGTAGCAAAGGCAGCTCGCCCGATACCTTAAACCTGAAACGCCAGAAACGATTTGGATAAGGTGCACAGGTGAGTGCAGACGAGTCAGCAGAGAATTTGAACGCCTGTTCACCGGTGGGAATCATACCTGGGCATCCTGGCATCCTTTTCCACCATGCACTTGGCCAAACTGAGAGTGAGATCCATCGGCTGGAGGATGTGTTGGAATGAAGAACCCTGCTGCCGTGCTACCTTCCAAGCCTCACCTGGAATCAGGTTACGACAAATTAACTAAAAATGATAACAGATGTAATCTGAGGAAACACAGTTCACCTACTGGCCACTTTGTTAGGTACACCTGTTCTACTGCTCGTTAACATAAATATGGTGAATGAGCTGGTGCTTATATGCCTTATATGTATTCAATACTTGCACTTTTGTGTATGTGTAGCTCTGTTGTTGTGCGCTGATGTACCTGACTTGCTGTAAAGCACTTGAACTCGGCTCAGCGTCACGCTGTATCTGTCATAGGCTCGATCCATGATTTCCTCCAGAGACGAGAAGGAGGAAGTGGACGACCGGATGCCGCTTTGCTCAACACTGTTTAACTACAGACCAACAAATACACACTGGTGTTAAGTGACAGGCTGTAGTGCAGGCCTGTAAACACTCACGCTGTTGTCTTATCTGTTGCACTACGAGCTGTAAGGTCAAACCACAAAACATTTATGAGGCCAGTTCTATAAAAAGGCAAAACCCAGGCACACCAGGAATTTAGGAAAACAACTGTAAAATATCCAGAACTTAAAACTGTACTGTAACGGAAATTTTTACGAGACACAGCTGACTTTCTTAAGGTCAGTATGTGTATTTATTATTTTTATAGTTAGAGAATATTAAAGAAACTGGTTATCATCATGAAAATATTATAAAAAAGGTATTTTCATCTTAAAAGCAGGGGTAAAACTAAAAGGACTGACCTGAAAGCAGCCAAAGTCCACGATAATGAGGTCCGCCGTGCTGCTGTAGAAGCCCGACTTTGGCAACAGCAGATAGGACGGTTTCAACTCAATCCTCAGGTCCAGGACCTTTCTAGTCTCAATCATGTGAGACAAACCTGCAGAGACATGAATCCCTTAAAGTCCTAAGACCCGAACTCTTCCACGGCATGCATTTTTAATTTCTCTTTGATATTTGGGCTGATTGGGACCCGATGAATGTAAAAACAAAGAATTACTAGGTTGGGTTTTTTTCCTGATTTGTGTTTCTAAGAAAAATAAGAGCCACATATGAGGATATTCGTTTAGAATTTCGATAGAACAGTAGCAGCATAACATCCTCGTAAGTGGATATCAGGCCCTTGTAGAGCAAAATTGAGTATTTTGGTCTAAATAACCCAAAATGTGATGTCCACATATGTGGACGCCAGGTCCTAGGAGGTTAAAGTCCTGGTATGGACCCAACAGTCCTGATCATCATAGGACTACATAACCTGTTCAGCCGTGAGGACAATGGACCCCTGCTCCACCGTAACTGCTGGTTTGAACAGAAAATAGTTACTGACCTGTGGCAGTTTTCTCTTTGATCTCCTCCAGTTTGGAGAGTGTGGCCGTGGTCAGGACCTCCAGATCCACACCTTTCTCTGTCTTAAAGAAGTCGACGATACTGTTGACTGTCAGCTGAAGGATGAAAACACAGAGAGAGACAGGAATCATAAGAAACAACCATTTTTGACTTCCCAGAGACACTTAAATGGGTTAAAGAAGAAGAAGAAGAAGACACAGACACCAGTAAGACTAACAGAAACTAAATGAACGCAACATACGAAAGACAAGCAGCTTTCATTTACTGTGAAAGGTGGTTTATGGCAAACGTGATCAGAACGATTACCGCATCATAGATGATCTCCACAGGCTGAGACTCGACTCTGAGCAGCTGGTCACCAGTGCTTTCCTCGGGGTTCAACTCGAACAAAACGCTGAGCAGAGACGAGGACGAGTCGCCCATTGAGGCGATGAGTGAGGGCGTCGCCCCCTGCTGCTGCAAACCAGTAACATACCAGTGCTGCAAGGTCGTCTCCACCCTGCAGCAGAGCAGGGTCAATACAAATACCAGTCAGACTGACATGGATATGTGGACCTTCCACCAAAAGTAGCACTAGAATATTTCAGCAGGTTGATTTATTTCATGTGTGTAAAATAAAAACCCCTGACCTGATGGCCTGAGCTCCGGGCCTCTGAGAGATTTTCGTCTTGAGGTCGATCATCTGGACCTTGAGGATCTCTGGTACATTGGGTTCCTCTCTGACCGTGACCGAAGTCCTCAGTAGCTGGAAATTGACGATCACAGCTACATACTGAAACAGACAAGTTCACGCCAGCTCAGTGTTACCAAAAAGTCTGGGTCCTGCTTCAAGTAGAGTCGGGTATTTTCAAATCTGCGCTTCATTTGACATTTGTGGGCGTGTAAATGATGAAAAACAAAATGTCTATAATTAGTCAGCTGCTGAGTGAGGACGCTGCAGCATGATTGTAGAAGCATGAAATGCTTCTTTGCATAGACACCTCACACGGTTAATCCGAGTGTCAGATTTTTACAACCGGATAATTAAAACTGAGTGTTTACTTGGATATAGTTTGCTCTGATGAGGGTGCTAAAGGCAACAATGGGAAACTTGAACTTATCATCTACAAAGCCCACGAGCATGCAGATAGCAGGTGTGTTTACCTTTCTGGGTAAAGCCAGATTGTGAGAGCTGCCACTGTACCCGATGGCTGTGTACAGCTTTTCCTTCTCCTCTGCGGTCATGATTTGGTCGAGTCCTGAACCTGAACAACGGCAGACACGCTTTCAGCCGCCAGTTTGGACAGAGCGAGGTTTTTAAGGGGAATCTGAATATCACTTACTCTCCGGCTCTTTGCTCTCCTCTGGCGCCTGCTCCTCCTTTTTAGCCTTCCTCCCAAATAAGCTGCTGAAGAAACCTCCTCCCTGCTTTTGTCCTGCCGCCGCCTTCTTTGCTGCCACCTTCTGTCCTGATCTGATCACCTGCAGGGGGGGGGAAGACGAGCATATGGCGTATAGCTAGCCTGAACTCTCCTCTGGTCTAATTTCAGTCACTGTGTTTACCTCCATGTGCGCCTGTTGTCGGCCCAGAGTGATGTTGAAAACATCCAGAACTTTCTCGAGATCCTGGAGGAGCAAACAGCAGGGAAACAGCAGCAGCAAAGTTCAGCTTCTTTATGAGCTCTTATTGGCAGCTAAAATCCTCATAATTAGGATTCATTAGTTACATTCAGTAACTAAGGCAAAAAAGCAGAAATCAAACACATGACTGGAATTTTCGTTCATTTTAAAGTGATCTTAAGTTACTTCATCTTCGTCATCTTCAGCAGAGTGGTGGAAGATTACAGAGTGCTTTGTGTAATTGGTGGAGATAAAATTCCCACTTGATACTGTTAGCTCTGACTCACCACCACAGCTACATGTGAGCGACTGTGGTTTCTGTTGGGTGTGCGCTCTGTTTAAGCTTGGCGCTGCTGTACAGAGACACCTTTACCTGGACTTGTTGCTCAGTTTCCTGGCTCACTTTGCCCTGGCTCAGCAGTTTGGTCTTGTAGGCGTTCTTGTAAGCCTTCAGGTTCTCCCGATGACGTTTAATGTTAGACCAGGACCACGTGTGTGAAAGAGGGTGGATGTGGACCTCTGTCACGCTGTTGACGCCGTACTTCCACCTGAGAGAGGCAGAGGAAGCAAATATTTGTGAGTTTCTGAGTCGATTTTGTTCCCTGATCATCTCCGAATTGTAAACTTTACAAAACAGACCAGAGTTTGACGTTTCCTTTCACTGGGACGTCCGGCCTGAACTTCCTGTAGGGCGCGTTCTTCACCATGCAGTCGATGGACTCCAGCAGCTCCACCATGGTGAGGTACTGTACAGGAATCCGAGGGGAATGTTTAGAGAACAGTCTCACCTGTCTTTGCCTCCCATCTTGGTCTCATATTACCTGTGGTTTGGTCATCTCGATGGCAATGCTCTGGACCTCCAGCTGAAGATCTGCCTTCGGACTCTTCAGCTCCAGCTCAGCGCTCGGGTTGATGCATATTTTAGCCGAAGCGAAGATTGGTTTGAAAACTTCAGGGAGAAAAATATTTATGGGTGAAATTTGTGTGGATTTCACTGAGTGTAAGACGGTAAATACAGAAATGCAACAGAACAGGGAGGCTGAACTATGTGAATGCTGTTCCTCCTTTTAAAAGAAGCGTTGAACTCACTGTACTGATAGTGAGGAAGCTCCTGGTCCTTAGTGCAAATCCCAGATTTTAGCTGGCCCTGCACGAGAGGAGGAGACAGACGATGAGCGTGAATGTTTCCTCTGACAACAGAATTAGGGTCACTCGGCTGACAGGTACGTACATTTGTGGCTCTCATCTTGCAAACTGTTGAAATTAATGCAACTTACAGTGTCTCCCTTTATGGCTGTAACCAACATAGGGATCACTGGATGACTCCATGAAATGATGACGATTACCTCATTATTTGCTCAAATTAAATTAAAGGTTTAGGACTAAGCAACAGCTTTATAGCTGTAGTTAACATTTACATGCCTTTTCACTTATCATTAGTTTTATTTTTACTTTTTATTCTTGTTATATTTTTATTGTTAATTAAGAATCAGCTCAAATCAGGTGACTCTGTTCCCAACTCACCACGATGTCCTCCCACGATCCTTTGTAAAAGATCGGACTGTTGACGTTCCAGTAGGCGCAGAGAGACTTCAGACTCCCGAGCTGCGGTAAACATGTAAACAGCAGCAATCAAAATCATGGATCGATCCACATCACATGACCGATGAGCTATTCTGCATCCTTCACACAGGTGACGTGCAATTTAAGCTTTAAGCTTACAAACACCAGATAACAAGGAACACAGAATTAGAGGGCAAGCAGAGCATCTGTCACCTTATAGATGATCTTTGCTGCCTCGTTCAGGATGCACTCTTTCCAGGTCGCATCAGTGGTCTAAAAAAACCCAAAGAAAACACAGCGATGTACCAACAGCAACTGCACAGGTAGCTGGAAGTGTGTATGCGTATATGTTACCTTAAGGCTGAGCTCTGACAGCGTCACTCCCATAGACAGGGGGCGCTGTGGATCCGACAGCTAAAACAAAACAGAGCAGACATGAGCTGACTCACCTTAACGAGTATCCGGATTTGAACCTGGATCAGTACTTACATCATCTTCGTAGCGCAAGTGGATGCTGCTGATGTTCACCTGCAGGTTTTTAATCACCTGAGTGGCCATTTTCTCCGCAAACGTGTCCTTCTTTTCTTCCTTGGGTTTGTCTGAAACAATAAACAGTATAAAGCAAGTCTTACTTACTTGGATTCATACCATTTTTACTTCACGCTGGATACAGATGGTTTGTTTCTGTTCATTCATAAAAAGATTCTGAGCTTTAAAAGGCAGGTCCAAGAAACCAATATGTAACAGAGATCCTGAAATATCAAATCAGCTTGAACTGATGCTACCTGTCTTGTGATTTCACACTGACCTCTTCACAGATCAGATTTTCACTACCATATAGAAATGGCCAAAATAATAAACAGTAAAACTGCAATCTTTCTAGAATATTTATAAGTGGTATCAGTCAAAACTATTGTTTCAGTTCGTTTAGTGTAATATTTTGAGGACCAACAGGCTTTGTGTTGATCATAGTGACCAGGTGGGTGGAGGCTGGTGGTACCACCTGGCATATTAAATAACACTGAACACCTTTACCAGAATTTAAATGTGAAAACACACTGCATAACCATCGAAATATCCAAATGGACTAGACTGCAAAGAGACCCTGTCACACAGGCCTAACGAGCTGTTGGTGACCTCATGGAGCCACTACAAAGATGAGGTTTTTCACTCACTATGTGGCTAGCATTACACATTTTCTCCTAGCAACCAGTGGTTTCCGGGTGGGTCTCTAGGCATGTGTGATTGGGGCCTTACAGGAAAAATGTCTAAACAAAAATAAATAATTTCACTGAACTACTATGAAGAACTGTTTGCAGTACTGAGTTCATTCAGCTTAAAAACAGGACTGTAGTGACTCAGACACACCTGTGAGGTAAGGTAGAGGAGACAGCAGTGCAGTTTAACAGAGCAGCTAGCAAAAGCTCAAAGATCAGAGAGAAAGAAGGAGCAGAGAAGTCACAGGAAGAGTCAAGTATTCACAAATTAGGAATTAGGTCATCCACAGTGCGCTCTATTCATGTCCAGCTCATCACTTAACAACCTAACAGCCTAAAAAGGGATGCTGCACGGCAGTCTGCCTAACTCCTGCCAGAAGAGAGACTCCCAGTGTGTAAGAGAAGTGGCTTCAGAAACCTTATTTAAACGGGAAGGTAATTCTGTATTGGCACTGTATTATTTAAGATCTTATATGTATATTATTAACCTGACATGAACACTGGTGTCTCTCGTAAGCCCGATACTCTACATGAACCACTTTATAAAAATGCTCCCGGGTCCTTGAATGATAAAAGTCTGCTTCATTAATGGTATAAGTCAAAGGATAATCACTCTCTGTTACAACTTATGAGACCATCTTTCCAGAACAACAGAATCTCCCAGCTGAGTAACATCGTTCTGAATGGTTGATCCAAACAAAAGGACCACGCGCCTGTTTTAAAGCACAAACTCAGTGAAAATGTGAAACTCACCTTCTTTGTGGTCATGTCGTTTCAGCTTCTTCAAGGCTTTTTTGTGCTTTTTGTGTTTTTTACGTCCTTTTGGGACTTTGGCAGCGTTAAAGGAAGAGACGGCAGTTAGTGTGAGAAAAGCCCGAAAGCACACAGACTGCAGGAAGCAGCAGCAGAAGACTCACACATTCAACACTAAAACCAAACTGCTGAACATGTGCGAGCCCGAGAGCACAGATGGGGGGCAGAGATACAAACTAGCACCTCTTACATTTCTTGACGTAATCAGAGTGAGCTCTGAGATAATGTGTGTTTATTAACTAAAGGCAAACGGCTAATTAATGGAGCAATATGGCCAAAAAAAACAAACAAAGAATGATTCAAATTCAAATCCCTGAACATCTGAAGCTTTTTTTTTTTTTAACTGGAATTTTATTGGACTGAAGAGCTGTGAAATGCAGCCTTACCTTCTGATGCCAGCATGCACCTACACACGTGTGTGACGCCGACCTGTGTGTCTGTGTGCGTTAACCTTTATGTTTCATTGTGTGTGCCGCACTGTGCGCTTTACCCTTGACTGGCTCCTTGTAAACCACGCTCTCCAGACTGAACAGCAGATCTCCGGTTTGAGATGCTGACAGCCAACGCAGCATGAACGGGACAAACAGGATGTTAATACATTCATCCATTCACCTGTGCAGGACATGATTCACACACTGCGGCGGTCTGGTTTGGACACTTCTGACCTGAAACCTCACAGTGGAAACCTAATGGTGAAGCTCTGACACTTAACACACACATCTGGGTAGAATCTGCACATACGGGATGAGAATTATTTGGTAGCTTAAGCTGTTTAGTTTGCAAACCTGCAAAAAAAAATCTGAGTTCAGTGCTGCAAAATGTTTTTTTAAAAATACCCTGAAAAAATATCTAGGACTAAACTGAGACTCTGGTTTCTTCGCAGAAACACCAAGTGGAGGAACTAAAACTGTGCCTGTTTGTGTGGTGGGAAAAATGTGAACTGGAGGAAGCGAAAGTTAAAACCACAGGAAAATTTAGCAGAGCAAAGATGGCAAATGAAGCAGGAAACAGAAAAATCCACAGGTATCCACAGGTGTCACTGAGGTCAGACTGACTCACCCCTGCGTGCGGCCATCTGCAGCGCATCCTCGATGCGTTGCAGTTCCCTCTGCTTGGCCTCCTGCTGGTAACGCTCCTCCTTCGCTGCATCATACTTTAATGCTGAGAAAAACAACCAAAACAAAGCCAGAGTTAGTTTTAACCTCCACCAGCGTCGACCTGGTGCCTGCTCTGAACTGTCTCCTCCTACTGGATAAAGAGCCAGTTTGTCCCTGCCGTCCCTCACGGGACCTCTCCGTGTAGTTGGAGCTCCCTGTGGAGTTTCACCACAAACAAACTAAAGTTCAGTTTACATTCAGCATGTCAGGAGTTACTGTGTATCTTACAAATGTGTTCAAGGTGTTGTCATCTTTATAAAGCATTTACTGGCATGCTGCTGTGTATCTCGCTTTGTTGCGCAAACATTGTCTTTGCATATCATCTCTGGTTCTGTTTTTCTTGCGCACAGAGATACAGACTGACAGCAAAACTGCTCCTTTGGGTTACTTGAAGTCAAAACAGGATCACATGAAAAAACTGTTACAATCAGTCTTTAAGTAAGAGCCGCTTATAGAAAAGAAACAAAACATATTACACTTGTAATATGACTTCTTTCTCTCACCCCAACCAGTTGCAGCAGATGGCCCCGCCCCTCCCTGAGCCTGGTTAAAAGGGAGTTTTTCTTCCTACTGGACACAAACCTTTTCCAGATCCCCATATATCCCTTTGAAACATCCCAGGATTAGTTTTCAGAAATCCCTACATCAAGATTAAGGAAGAACCCCAGACGGGAAACCAGATACCTCTACACAAAACCACCGAGACGGTTAATCAGAGCTGCACGATAAGTTTACTGGAAATTGCTGTTTTTTGTTTTTACCTGAAAGGTTTTTCTACACACCTTAAATCCAAATTCAACACAAAGCTGTAGCAGTTTCACAGTAAAAGCTCTCCACTAATCTAACAGCATAGAGGCTTTTACTTTGAAGGAATTTAAAAACGGATTACAAGTTAAACCGCTGTTATCATACACTTATTTGTTTTTTGACATCGTGCAGCCCTGACAGGAAGCCCAGAGAACGGATCGGACCTAAACCCGAACCTCCACCTCTGAACTGGTAGCTTACCGTTATAAGGACTCGTTTTCAGCTGAGATCCAGCTGGAACACACACATAAAAGCTGAGAAAACACTCCTTTATCAAAAGCAACACACTGTTAGTAAACTAGCCACACCTCCATGATGCCATCTGTTAGAAAAGCCTGAAAAAAAACCCCTCTCTCCTGTGTGTGTGTGTGTGTGTGTGTGTGTGTGTGTGTGTGTGTATATAGGAGTTATCATAAGCTGTATACAACTGATTACCAGCTCAAAAGAAAATGTATCGTCCACCTTCTGAGTTCAACTTCCTGTTTCTTCTTCTACTTCATGTGACACTTGCCTGGAAAGATGCTTATCTGCAAATTCAGCATAACTTACTGGCTCCAGGGACAACCAGAAGGTAAAGACCCTCCAATGTGGCAACCACAGCATCATTGTAGAGGTTCTTCCAGGGGATTTTCAAAGTCAGCTTCCCTGAAACACAAACACAGATTCTTTCTGATTATCAAAAGGAAAATGTTCAACATCCCAACCCTTACAGAAGTCTTCTAGATGCTGGTGATTGGTCCAGCTTTTGGTGTGTTTGTGTTTATGCTGGCTATCTGCACTCGTGCACGTAGGGATATCACTTCCAGCTGATCATCATCAGATTAAACAGGAAGGAGCTGAGTAAGCTTAGATTTTTAATTGCTCTCTTAAACCTTCAGCAGCTTGCTAAACAGGTTTGGTAGCATTAACTAAGAATTTACCACCCTACCATTATGTTTACATATGATCACTTGAGGCTACTGCCGAAAAAAAAAGAAGCATTGCTGTGTCAAAATGCTAACGTCGAGGTTTTGAGGGTGTGTGTGCGTGTGCGGGGGTAGATACATATTTGGTCTATGGGGATGGCTGACTTGTGATGTGAAGCAATAAAGCACACAAAGAGCTTCAAAAAAGATGGCATGAGGTGAATAACAACCATCAGAACTCACCGATCTGTCCGGCCTTCACTTTGAAGGGAACATCAAACTCACTCTGAAACACAAATGCACACACTATTAGCACCATGGCCTGTGGAAAGGGATGACGAGCCAGGGGTCCAGGCTTAAACTCTGCCATTTTGAGTATTCTCACTCAAAACACACTCCAAACTACTAAAGCATCTCAGAGCAAACAGGAAGTGAGAATTTTGCAGCCTACAGGTTATGTGGTTAGCCTGTGTTTACAACACATATGATTTAACAAGCTAGCAATCTTCTGTAACCATGAGGAGGCCACAGTTATCACACCATCACAACACCATGTGACAACCAAGCAGAGTACAAAGGCCAAAAACAGACTCCTTTACATTAAAAGCTCAGGCCACTCTATAAAATCATCACACTAAACCACAGGCTGCACGTGTCAGTGTGTGAGGTTTGGGACTTACCAGAGCATTTTCTTTAACTCGCAGGTTCTCAAGGACAACATTTCCTGTAAGAAATCAGAAGAAGAATCAGAGTCAGCATATCTGATTGTGTGTTTACAAAAAGAATCATATGTTTCACACGTATCCCTTTAAATGCTTCATTTGGCAAAATTAAGGTAAAACTTTAAACTCATTCTGATACAAATACTCGGGTGTATCAGCCTGATTTTGCTACAGCAGTTTTATCGATAAACCTGCCCAGGATCCACCTGGATGTGAAATCCTTCAGGTGATTTTCCATAAGCATCTAAGCCAGTATTTGATTAGTGGAGAGAAGCTTCCTTCTCATGTGTGCCAGCAGCATGTTTACAGATATGAGGAAACATTAGGAAGCAGGAATGTAGCCAGACAGGCGGCAGCACATTGCCCACATGTTACACTTCTGCCATGTTCACATATTACTGACATGTAATGTCCTGGAGTTTTTACTGAAACTGGTTTGAACATGTACACAAAGGCTAACTAACTTGAGGATGTTTGCTTGTTATATTGCACAAGTAACAGACATTAAAAGGTTAATGAGTCCCAGTTAACTTCCTCATGAAAGACTATTCAATTAAATTTCCAGCCGTGGCTTTGCTGTAACATCATTTTAATATGTTTAAGTGAAAGCATTTAATCAGTCTGTGTAGCAGTGACAAAAATAACCATGCTGATGATAATGGCTTAACCGCAGACGTGCTGCAGTGTGTGTGTGTGTCTGATAAGCTGCAGGTTAACTGAATTAACTGAATGCACCTTCTGTGTGTCACTTTAACTTCAGCGCCACTTCACGCTGACTGATCTGGTATCTGGATGAGGCCCAAACACCAGGACATGTGCAGCGGGCTGAGGGTCCGCTTTCAGTTACTGGACCCGAATGTGGGCTGCAAAGTTCAGTCCCCCTCCAGCGCCTGACCTCGTTGTAATATCCGGTAATTCAATAACAACGAGTCGCTGTGAAAGCTGGACGTGAAAACACTCAAATGTCCGTGTTTATTCTCCCGCTGTGAGTCACTCTTTAGTTCGGCGAACATTTAACAAACTTAAAGCATCCCCAGTCAGCAAAAAATAATATTCAACCACAGCACTCAGTAGCTTCCCCTTCTACTTCGCTGTATATTAAGTGGAGGTGTAGCCCAAACACCAGACGAAGCTTTAACGAAAGTTAAAATTTCACCAGAACACATACTAAATTACAGCTTAAATTGATGCCGATATTATCAATAAACTCTATCGCTTTACAGTATGTGTTCAGACACTTTAATTATACTTGTCAAGTTGTGCAAAAAGACGCAAGCACTAAATTTAGAAATTTTCGAACGGAGTCTGGCTCGGATGCGTGTACAACAGAGACAGTTCCTAGCTAGCTGCAGAACCCACCTCCCCAGATCCCGATCTTGAGCTGAGACTTGTCGAGATTCTCCACGTAGTCTCCGATGAACCTATTGAGCAGGTCGCTGACCAGAGACTCGAAAACCATGACCGAAAGCTCCGGGATGGACCCAAATACAGGGTCACCGTCAGCTTTCCCCTGATTTCCGGATCAGCTGATGACAGATATTCAAGTCTGACAGCTTCCGAGCTCGACTGCTCTGCCTGGTCGATTAGCTCCGTCTGTGTGAGAAACCAGTGCGTGTGTGAGAAGGAGAGCATCGATCAATCAGTCAGGTGAGAGTGAGTCAGAGCTGGAGGGGTGTGTGTGATTTCTCCTCGACCTGGTTTGTGAAAGAAAAGATTCTTTGTGTTTCAAGTCTCCGAGGACGCACTGTGTGTAATATCAGCACTCGGGTCCCCAATTACAGTGACTGTAGTAATGCAATGCTCATAAAAACTTTCTTGAACAAGAATAATATTTTTAAAGCAAGACACCCCAACAGTGTGTTAGCAGCACAGAGCCACTGCTGTCATTGTGCACAGCGCTGCACAGTTGATAAGATCGGTGGAGAGAATATAGTGATACGGATCACTGATTTTCTGACAGCGGTGAACCGAAAGTGTCCAAACCACAAACAATAAAATGAAACTTAAGTGCATCTGCAGAATAAACAGTTAACAGGTTCAGGCTCTGGGACTCAGACTGATGTTTAAAAGAAACTATAAATATCCACCTAATTATGTTACAATAAAAACAATAATATTTTTGATTATTTTTTTTAACTGAATGATTTGCAAATATGTATAGATTTATAGCCCCGAAATAACCAACGCTGTGCCTTGATGATAGAGGGAGATGGATACTGTGAGGTCAAAAGTGAATTGAACTAATCAGACAAAACAGAAAACAGCTCGGCCCTCCTGCCTGCGATGCTAAAGTTGATTTGAATGCTTGGTCTGGAAGCTTATTTCTAAAATGCTTTTGGTGCATAGACTGTATATAAAAGTTGGACGTGATCAAGTTAAAGTGAAATCTCGGGCTGAGCATTTTCACGGTTACCCTGTTGGGATTTTGAAATGGGACACCACATGCCCATAAAATATATGTAGCAACTTGTCCATTAGTGGCATAATGTGCTTCACCTTATTACTTTTTAAACACCATTATTCTAAAGTAAGCATCAGATTACATTCAGTAAGTGAGCAAAAGTAGCAACTGAGACTATCATTTCATCAAAAAAGTGTTTAGTGAAGTCACAAATCAAGCGTGACTGGATCATATCTTCTTTGCAGTTTGACTTCTTTTTGAAGCCACTCCCTGCTGGCCATTGGAAAGAGTGCAGGCTGAAGCTGAAGCTGTGTCTATCCTTTATATACAGTCTATGATGTGGCTGGATTTAGGCTGCACCACAGCAAGCAATTTGCTCTCCACACATCAGTTTGTTGCTGACAGTTGGACACTAGCAGACATCCATGGCTCTGGTTGCCTAGGTAACCCTTTAGCGTATTTACCACCAGGTCATATATCTATCAAGGTATGCTGCATAGTCTTTTACTGGTAGTCTTTTCAATTGAAGCATTAAAATGTTATCTTTGGAACCGCGCACTTTGAGCTGTCTGCAGTTTTTTCAGCCTTAGTCGCTTAAACTTGCCAGATGTGGTTTATTTTCTACATCTGTTCACAGTTGTGAAGCACTTTATTAACACACGCAAAGCCTTTTTATTCACACAGGCTAAAGTCAGCAGGTGTTGATTTGTCCTGCTCTGTGTTTTCCCCGCATTGTAAACCTGCACATCTCCATTTTCTGTGTTAAGCACATTGAGTGTATATGTAATGAAATGTGCTATAAAAATAAAATCGTCATCATTTGTCAGTGTAATGTTTGTCTGCACCTTAACATGAAACACCTGCTAGATGATACGTGACACACTGGTGGAAAATAGAACCTACGGCAAAAGGAGAACTCTGCAAATACACGGAGGTCCATAAGTTTTTGGACAATTACATAGTTCTTGTCATTTGTCTTGTGAATTTTCTTTTTTTGATATAGTTAGGGTTGGATCCGGCGACCCTGAGACCTTACTTAGTTTTACTGTGTGGAATTAAAGAAATTATTTTACAGCTACAATATATCCTGCAGCATTAATATTGCATTAACAATATAATCTACAGCATTGACATTGCATTAAGATGGTTATTAAACCTGCTGGCTTTACATTAACCTTTTATTACAGGGGCAGCCATAATAATTGTATACGCACATTTTGTGGTTATTAAAGAGTTAAAGCTCAGTCAATTAAGGAAAGGTCATAAACCTCGTTCGGCGCGATGTCCGGGCGATCTATTGTGTAAGTGACTTGGAGCTATAGAAGGTTAAAACTGCATACACGCTTACAAAACATATAGTACATATAATCTAGAAACAGGCCTGAAACTATTCAGCAACCTGTGGCGTTTGAGTCAAAGGAGCTTGCAAAGAAAAGCGTCTGGACTTCTTTAAGTTGCTTGAAGACGTTTCACCTCTCATCCGAGAAGATTCTTCAGTTCGCTTAGTAACAGGTGACAGAAGATGTGTCAAAAAGAAGACAAGTCCCTGGGGACCTTGAGGGCCTGGATTCATCGCCATATTTGGACGAAGATGCTAGGGAGGGGAACTTCGGTGCCTGCATTTATCTCTTAAAATTGATCGTTGTCTGTAAAAAATGCAAATAATGTTCTTAAGATGCAAAAACGCGAGAAGGGGTGTCAAACCCTGACATTATAAAAGCAATTGCTTGTGTATTTTTGGGTGGAGATCTATGCTGATTGTATGCAATATCCATCTCCCTGTGTTCAATAAAATCATTGTTTGACCAGACTCTTCGGGACCAGTGTTGTTTTGTTTTCCTCCTCAATATCTTCGAGTTCGGGACAACTGCAATAGGTGTAGACTGCTACTGAGTGTTTCTTCTTCACTCTATATGGGTTTATACACCTCTCTGCATTTAATCATTGGTTATTATTAATCTCCGGCTCTTTTCCACAGTGTGTTTTTGTCCCGTCTCCTTCCCCTCACCCCCAGCCTCCCTGAGTCTGGTTTTGCCAGAGGTTTCTTCCCGTTAAAAGGGAGTTTTTTCCCCACTGTCGCCAAAGTGCTTGCTGATAACAGGTCATCTGATTGTTGGCGTTTTCTCTGTATTATTGAGGCAACTTTGTTGTGATTTGGCACTATGTAAATAAAATTTAACTTGGCCTCTATTTTGCCACAGCAAATTTTAAATAAACCAAGACATGATTGAAGTTCAGTTTTAATTCAAGAATCTATTTCATGAAATGTTTAGTAATTTGTTACACCCCAGCCCAGGGAACCGGC
Organism: Astatotilapia calliptera; assembly: GCF_964374335.1. Classification (NCBI taxonomy): domain Eukaryota; kingdom Metazoa; phylum Chordata; class Actinopteri; order Cichliformes; family Cichlidae; genus Astatotilapia; species Astatotilapia calliptera. The sequence continues at coordinate 38,346,381 of NC_137422.1, forward strand.
GTGCGACATAAGGAAAATAAAAATAAGGAAAAATGCCCCCACACTCCCTGCTCTCAAGGAGGACGAACCAACAAAAAACAGCTACCACGGATTTCACAACAGCCAGTCAGTTTATTGAGTCCCAAAAGGTAGCAGGCATCAGGGTGAGCATAGCCAAAACAACAAACAGAAACTCTAGAAATGAAATGCAGCTGGCTTACCTTCACAGAAAACCCCAAACGAAAATCACAGGTGTCTTACCTGCCTCCCTAACCAAAAACAGGAGAAAAGATTGCCAAAGAAAAATGGCTTCTCACCCCTACAGCTACCGAGTTAAAACAGTATCGACAACTATTTACATCTATATACAACAAACTATTTACAACACAGGGGGAGATCACAAACATGACAAACTGAAACACAGGGCTTAAATACATAGAGGGAGCAATCAGGGAATGGACAACAGGAGGGAAACACAGCTGGGGCAAATCAGAACTGACGAGACAAGGAAGCGTAACCTGAACACACTGAGATAAGACAGACCTTCAAAGTAAAACAGGAAACACATAACAGTCACGCCTAAAACAAAACACTGACAACATCGAATCGTAACAAATTACAGTCACTTTTATACACGGATACATGTCATTGACCTGTATATATTCAAGATTCAAGAAGTTTATTGTCACATACACCGTAAAACACAAATGTTAAGCTGCAATGAAATTCTTACTTTGCGAGTTCCCTTTAACACAACTAAATAAACAACTAACTAAAAAAAACATAAAAAAAACTCTAAGCATAAAAAATAATAGAATAAAGCGAGTGCTATGGACACTCGCTTTATTACTTGCACCTATTTAGAAGTGCAAGTAGTTATGCAACACTGTCACAGTGTTAACATAATCAGATTATGCAAATATTAAAATTGTTTAAATTGTATGTAGTTGTATTATGATCACATGAAAGAAACAGAACCCACACATGACTGTGGTAAGAGTTCAGGCTGAAACAGGAAGTATGTGAAGACAAACATGTTTATTAAGTCCATTTCCTGCTGATGGGCTGTAATCAGTTGATTCTGAGCGCAGATGCTATGTGCAACTGCAGCTGTGTCCGATCTCATTTGTACTGAGTGCGGCGATGATGTCAACAGTGTGTCACTATTCAGAGAATTGGCAGCATGTTGGCAGACAGAGGATGAGGAGGAGGAAGTCTAACCAAAGCAGCAGATTGACAATAATAGAAGAAACATGAAGGAAGCAGCTGATCTAATGTTCTCCATTAAAGCACCCTGAGAGGATTATTACTGAGTGTACCGAGCTCTAATGAGCACTCAGATCATAACTGACAGCACAGAGGCAAACACGACTACTTTTACTGATTAAGGAACAAAATAAAGGCACATTGAATAAATTTACAATTTACTTTTTTTATCCACATAGTTAATTTTTTTTTTTTTTATTTGAACTCACGCAGGCTTATCGAATCAATCGGTCCTGTTTCCTAGATCAGTTCATTTACCACTCTGGGCTGGTAAGAAAAAAGAAGACCAAATTCAGTTAAACCACTATGTGAAAACATTTCAGGCTGGACAAGAACCTAGCCTGCCTTTATATCCTCCTCTGTCATCTATTCTGCAAACAAAGGTACCAAATATCTCAAAAAGAACGACAAAAAAGAACCAAAAAAATCACACCAGGGAAGAGTTTGAGCAGGGAGATCCGTACTGGGTCATCTGCCCAACGCTGAGGACCTTAGGTCTTCTCAGAGTCGAGGTGGAGCACAAATCTACTCCAACTGGGAGAAGAAGGTTTCCTGAACACACGCTTCTAAAACTGGTTCTGCAGACCTGAAGTGTCACATCTGCTGCTGCTTCTGCAGGATTACTGTGTTTCAGTAACACAGTGATTCTGTGTTCATGTGTTGCTCTCTCTGACCTCGCTCTTCCTTTTCCTTGCTGCAGATATCTCTGGCTCCAGGGCTTATCTGTCGTATCTGCGGTTACTAGCCTCTGCTTTTTTGTTTGTTTTGCCTTTCTGTTGTCTCCTTGTCTTTTTCACATTCCCCACAACTGGTTTTATTAAAGATTTCTTCTTATTAAAAGGGAGTTTTTACCTTTACCCAGGCAGTATCTGGGTTTCCCTCTGTAAAACAGCCCGCTGCCAGTCTTTCTATCTTACAAGACTAAGTACCCTGAGGTGATATTTGCTCTGATTTTGTACTAGAAAATAAAGAAAAAGATAAAATAAATAGTTTCCACATAGAAGAATATTGTGTTTTCTATTAGACACTCAACTGTCTGTCCAGTTTTTGATATATTCCTCATTTGTTTTTGTCGTATATAGATGAAAATGGACAGAAGTGACCTTTACGACATAATCACCATACTAATAGATGCCCCAACCCCCTGCTATACAGTCTCACGTATAGTTTAAATTAGCCTTAGAGCTTCCATCATGCTCCATTTGATGTATCTCTGCAAGGTCGCGGGATGATGCACATGCACAGCGGGTGCCATTCCATACCAAACCTGTGGGTCATGTGACCTTCTTCCTGTCCAGGGGTCTTTAAATTGCCCCTCGTCATCTCAGAGAGTCACAGTGAAGAGTCACAGCAACAGGTGAGTCACATCTCCGTCTGGTTCTCTTCTGATTCAGTTTATGTAGGAAGTAAATAAGATTTTATTTATGATTAAAACTGAAGTTTTATTTAAGCCTTCTGGTGTATTAGTGACAATAACAGGAATATTATGCTGTAAAAGAGATTTTTCCAGGGATACAATTTTGTTATCTTGGGAGCTGACACAGTTATCTTTTTATTATTACAGTTGTGTTTTTGATAATTTAAAAAATAAGTTTAATAAAAAGTCAAATTCAGCAGTGTAAAATTATTTTAATAAAACAAAGTGGAACTATGCAGCCTAGTACTAAATGTCCTTTGCACCACTAATGAAACCCAGCAGGAATGATTTTGTTTTTAGCTGCTGACGAGCTTCACTGTGGATGTAAATGACAACGTGCTTAATGAGAATCTCTCCTTGCTTTATGCATGACTTGTTTTCATCATACAGGAAAGTGATTAAAACCAGTGCTGTGGGTTATTGCTAAGGAAGAAAGGGAGATGTAATTTAATATTTTACGGAACAATATTTAATTTGTTTTCCTCCAAGGTTTGCAATCTGCTCAGTGTGGAAATTTCAACAGATTTGGTTATGCATAAGAATAATACTCTGCTGGTTCTAATCTGAAAAAAGAAACACTTGGTGCTGAAATTTATAACTAACATACTCAAACTTATGTGCTGAAAATAAAGAGAAATTCACAAACCAGCAGGTTAGTTTATTTCACGTGGGATCAGATCATATCTGTTATCAAACTTACTCCAACAAGCTCCAAATCCAAAACTTGTTTGGTAGAAAATTTCACACATGTTAGTTGTCTTTGTATCAACTAATGAAGGTTTTTGAATGTCTGTGTCTGTTTTCCTCCTTCAGAGACTCTTGTTGGAGAAACTGAGGATTGTGGGAGTTGTGGTGCAGGTTTTTCTTCTTCTTTTGTCTGCCAGCAGCAGGATGTTTGGCACTGTGCTGCTCTGCTGTTGGTCCTTCGGTCTGCTGCCGCTCGCCTCCTCGCTGGTTCATGGAAACTTACCGCTCGATGAAGGTCCTGTCGCTGGACGTCGCACTGAAACCTCCTTCCTATCTGAAATCGGTCAGTAACATCTCTTCATTCAGAGAGCTCAAACCACTGTCTCTCCAACACACCACGGTTGGCAGGATTAATCCGTTTAACAGTGGAAGCATGAATATTTATAGATAGAAAAAGTAGACCTCTGAACATGTAGTTTTCTATTTTGTCCCTATTTTTTTTGTTTTACATCACATCTAGTAAGCCCAATCTTTTACATTTGACTGCAGTTATTTTGAAGTATTTTGAAATTGATTTTTCACATTCAGCAGATTAAACACAATGGATTACGGTAAGCAAAAAAAATGCAAAATACATTCTGCTGTGTTTTCTGATTTGCAGAAAGAAGTCAAGTACCTGACCGCATGCACGAGCCTGCCCTCCTCCCTGTGGACTCTGTAGAAGATCATTTTTTGATGGATACAGGCTCCTATGATGAGGTGCAGCATTTAAACCAGCAGTTTACTCTTTACCTCGTGACTCCCTGTTAACAGGTTTACCTTAACAAAGTGAATTCATCTGCTTGCTGCGTTTATGTTTGCAGGACACGTCTGCAGCCTTACAGCTGCAGGGTCGGGCCATGCGTTCACCTCGTCGCTGCATCCCTCACCAGCAGTCCTGTTTGGGCTACCCGCTTCCCTGTTGTGATCCCTGTGACACCTGCTACTGCCGCTTCTTCAACGCCATCTGCTACTGCCGCCGAGTTGGCCACGTGTGCCCCCCAAGACGCACCTGATAACAAGCTGCTGTGATGAGGAGCGAAGGCAGAGACTCATACAGCAAATATGATCTGTGATCTTTTTGTTTTGTGTCGCATTAAATGTGCTGTAATAAATAACTGATGAGGACAGTGTGTGTAATCATATCAGTGTAACCTGAAGATGTGAAAACACATCTCTATATACAGTGGGGCAAAAAAGTATTTAGTCAGCCACCGATTGTGCAAGTTCCCCCACTTAAAATGATGACAGAGGTCAGTAATTTGCACCAGAGGTACACTTCAACTGTGAGAGACAGAATGTGAAAAAAAAATCCATGAATCCACATGGTAGGATTTGTAAAGAATTTATTGGTAAATCAGGGTGGAAAATAAGTATTTGGTCAATAACAAAAATACAACTCAATACTTTGTAACATAACCTTTGTTGGCAATAACAGAGGTCAAACGTTTACTATAGGTCTTTACCAGGTTTGCACACACAGTAGCTGGTATTTTGGCCCATTCCTCCATGCAGATCTTCTCGAGAGCAGTGATGTTTTGGGGCTGTCGCCGAGCAACACGGACTTTCAACTCCCGCCACAGATTTTCTATGGGGTTGAGGTCTGGAGACTGGCTAGGCCACTCCAGGACTTCCAAATGCTTCTTACGGAGCCACTCCTTTGTTGCCCGGGCGGTGTGTTTTGGATCATTGTCATGTTGGAAGACCCAGCCTCGTTTCATCTTCAAAGTTCTCACTGATGGAAGGAGGTTTTGGCTCAAAATCTCACGATACATGGCCCCATTCATTCTGTCCTTAACACGGATCAGTCGTCCTGTCCCCTTGGCAGAAAAACAGCCCCATAGCATGATGTTTCCACCCCCATGCTTCACAGTAGGTATGGTGTTCTTGGGATGCAACTCAGTATTCTTCTTCCTCCAAACACGACGAGTTGAGTTTATACCAAAAAGTTCTACTTTGGTTTCATCTGACCACATGACATTCTCCCAATCCTCTGCTGTATCATCCATGTGCTCTCTGGCAAACTTCAGACGGGCCTGGACATGCACTGGCTTCAGCAGCGGAACACGTCTGGCACTGCGGGATTTGATTCCCTGCCGTTGTAGTGTGTTACTGATGGTGACCTTTGTTACTTTGGTCCCAGCTCTCTGCAGGTCATTCACCAGGTCCCCCCGTGTGGTTCTGGGATCTTTGCTCACCGTTCTCATGATCATTTTGACCCCACGGGATGAGATCTTGCGTGGAGCCCCAGATCGAGGGAGATCATCAGTGGTCTTGTATGTCTTCCATTTTCTGATGATTGCTCCCACAGTTGATTTTTTCACACCAAGCTGCTTGCCTATTGTAGATTCACTCTTCCCAGTCTGGTGCAGCTCTACAATACTTTTCCTGGTGTCCTTCGAAAGCTCTTTGGTCTTGGCCATGGCGGCGTTTGGAGTCTGACTGTTTGAGGCTGTGGACAGGTGTCTTTTATACAGATGATGAGTTCAAACAGGTGCCATTCATACAGGTAACGAGTGGGGGACAGAAAAGCGTCTTACAGAAGACATTACAGGTCTGTGAGAGCCAGAGATTTTCCATGTTTGAGGTGACCAAATACTTATTTTCCACCCTAATTTACGAATAAATTCTTTACAAATCCTACCATGTGAATTCATGGATTTTTTTTTCACATTCTGTCTCTCACAGTTGAAGTGTACCTCTGGTGCAAATTACTGACCTCTGTCATCATTTTAAGTGGGGGAACTTGCACAATCGGTGGCTGACTAAATACTTTTTTGCCCCACTGTATCTATCTATATATGTATATAGATAGATATATATATTATATATGTGTGTGTGTGTAGATGCATATGAATTACTGAATGAAGAAAGACAAAGAAATCTATGTGTGGATTGTGCTTTAATCTTGTAAGGAAGTCAAAAAGTGATGCCCACAATCATAACTCTTAACTATATCTCATTCATATTAACGTGTGTTTCTTTATCAATTAAGGAGCATAAAATATTTGGTTTTTTACCATAAAAAATAGTTTTTATTCACTGCTTCTAGTATTTATGTATAGCTAGGCCAACCTGATCCTGGTGCTGCTAAACACCAGGCAAGTCCAACGTAATAAAACTTTTCTGGAGTTCACCACACTTCATTCACCGAATGCTCGATGTCTTAAAATGAATTTCTACAGAAGAGTTTATGTTGGGTCATTTGTCCATTTTTGTCAATGAATACATTAATAATGTTTCTTTAATAGTTGTGATAATTTGTCTGGTCACATAATAAAAACATGAAGATGAATATTAAGGAGAAAAAGACACGTTCTCGAGCAGGTCATTTTCATTGTTTCTGTGTTTTATTGAGGACTATCTTGGTGCTGAAACCTCTCATATGTGACATGCTCAGTTGGCAGCGATGGTCTGGTCGATCCAGGCACGCAGCTTGGTGACACGGGCATAGACTCCAGGAGTGGAGGTAGAGCAAGTTGAGCTTCCCCAGGACACAATACCAACCAGAGTCCAGGCTCCAGATTTCTCACAGACCAGAGGACCACCAGAGTCACCCTGAGAAATAACACATGGATTTTTAACACAATATAAGAAGCTCAGGATCAGTGCTTCTGTAATTGATGGAGGTCCCACTCACCATGCAGGAGGAGGCTCCGGAGGCTCCAGCGCAGATCATTACATCAGTGACTTGGCTGCCCCAGTAAGACTGGCAGTTAGTGTTGGTCAGCAGGGGCAGGGCAGCCTGCTGCAGACGGGGTGGTGTGTTGGCAGCTGCAACACACACACAAACACATCAGACATTAGAGACTTTTTTATCATGCTCTATCATTCCTCGTGTTTTAGCACAACTGTTAAAGCTCCACCTGGTGGTCTCATTACAGTCCAAACCCACTTACGGTATATGTGATTGTTTGGAATGAATCCCTATCTAATAATTGTTTAACCGATCAGTGTCTACGAGGACATAATAACAAAGAATAACAGGTGGGTGAGCTCTTACCGTTGTAGCGGGTCAGACCCCAGCCAGTGGTCACACACTTCAAGCCTCCGGGGAAGTTGTCGGAAGTCTCGGCCACACAAACTGGGGAAACACGTGTGCCCAGTTGGGCAGGGGTGGCCAGCTTGATGAGTGTGATGTCGTTGTTGATGGTGTAACTGTTGTAGTTGGGGTGCCTGAACACCTGTTGGGAAGTGACATCGTTATGAGCGGCCAACAAACCCTGACATGTAGCTATGCGATGAAAGCTGATGCAGTGTTTCACCCACCTTGCCGGGAGCCAGGGTCTGGATGTTCTCGGCACTGGAGGAACGGTCGTGCTCTCCGAGGATCACACGGTCGGAGGTCCTGCACAGAAAAGAACAGAAGCATGTGGGCATTTCTGAGATCACCAAATTACCTGAAAACTGTTTTTACTTAGTTTTATTCTACCCCAGATACACAGCAATGCCCTCTAAACAAGGATTCTCCTCATCAAACATGACTCTACGTCTTAATTGGAGTTTTCAGTCAAAACCAGCTTAAAGTTACCTGATGGTGCAGTGAGCAGCTGTCACCACCCAGTTCTCATTGATGAGAGAACCACCACAGAAATGGAAGCCGGTGTAGTCCTGTTACAGCAAAATGAACATCAACGGTTAGACATTTCCATCTGATTGTGTGGTGAGCTGTGACAGCGTCTTTGTTTCTTCATTTACCTGGAGGGACACCTGCCAGGGCCAGGAGTGAGGCACTGCCTCCTCACCGTTCACAATGCGGGCGTAACCGGTGATGACAGGACGGATGGCGGGAACTCCGCACCCTGGTGACATCAGAACATCAGGATTATGCCATTAATGAAAATAAAATTAATGTAACTGTAACATTGGCACTAACTGTAAAATTAAACAAATGTTTCTCTCTAATGCTGATCTGCTTAAAACATAATGACACATATACGCCACACAGATCTCTCAGCTGGACCAGATTGTTTAATCCACAATCTGAGAGCTACTTTTCCACAGTTAAAGTTTTATTGTATTTTCATATCATGTTGCATTATGTGATTAAACTGATATAACGCTTTGATTTCCCCATTCTTGAACATTTTTTTTATACCATCTTCTACTTTTTCTTTCTTCGCATGTAATTCTTAACGTAAGTCAATAAACGAGTCATTAAAATGGAAAAAAAGGAGAATAAATTACAATATATCCGTCACTGCTTCGAAAAAAGACAATTTACAACATGCTTCACCCAATGAGCTATAACCTTAAAGAGTTTGTCTCACCGTAGGCGGTGCCAATGAAGGCGAGGCAGGAGAGGATCCACAGGAAGGCCATGGCTAGATCATGTCAGGGCAACCTATTGGAGGAGCTTTTATACAGCAGCAGTGTGATGTGATTGGATGGAACCAGGGTGGTTACATCTTATCTGGACAGTGGGAGTTTTAACAGGTGATGCTGACAAAGAGCTAAGTTTGATTTTCCAATGTGAGGGACCATGACATTTACACGTGCAGCTGATTCACTGTAAAGGAGTGAAAGAACTCCTTGACTGAGGCTAAAAATAAAGATTTACATCACCATTGACTAATCTTTTATTTTATATATATATATATATATATATATATATATATATATATATATATATATATATATATATATATATATATATATATATATATATATATATATATATATATATGCTGTAACTGACAGTGTGCTTAATGAAAACATCTACTGTGTGTTATTGCTAAGAAAGAAAGGGAGATGTATTTAAATATTTTACTGAACAATATTTAATTTGTTTTTTTCTCCAAGGTTTAGACTTTGAAATAATCCTTCTTTATTTAGAGTGGAAATTTCAACAGATGTTACCCACTTCAGTTATACATAAGAATAATAATCTGTTGGTTCTTATCTGAGGGAGAAAAAAAACACCTGGTGCTGAAATTTATAACTAAGATACTCAAACTTATGTGCTGAAAATAAAGAGAAATTCACAAACCAGCAGGTTAGTTTATTTCACGTGGGATCAGATCATATCTGTTATCAAACTTATTCCAACAAGCTCCAAATCCATATCTTGTTTGGTAGAAAATTTCACACATGTTAGTTGTCTTTGTATCAACTAATGAAGGTTTTTGAATGCAGAGAATGAATAAAAAATGTGACTTGGAAGTTTTGGCGTTCCCCCTCTTTCAGGTAAACTGAAGGCTGTGTCTGTTTCCTCCTTTCAGAGACTCTTGTTGGAGAAACTGAGGATTGTGGGAGTTGTGGTGCAGGTTTTTCTTCTTCTTTTGTCTGCCAGCAGCAGGATGTTTGGCACTGTGCTGCTCTGCTGTTGGTCCTTCGGTCTGCTGCCGCTCGCCTCCTCGCTGGTTCATGGAAACTTACCGCTTGACAAAGGTCCTGTCAATGTTTTGAAAAAACAATGTTGGACTCTGTAGTTTTCTCTTGTTCCATCCCCAATCAGACCTGGAGCGACATGTTTAGCCGCATGTTCTCCTTAAATTGCTGGCTTAGTGGTGTCCATAAAACGATGTGGGCTTTATAGATAATTGCAAAACTTTCTGGAGGAAACCTGGTCTTGTTAGGAAAGACAGCATCCATCACACTTTGGATGGAGCAGCTCTCATTTATAAAAATCTGGCCAAAGTTATTAAATCCCCCAAAATGTGACTATTCAGAGTTGGGACCAGGAAGCAGAGTTACAGTCTTACATGTTCTCTGCAGCCTTTCTCCTCCTGTTATCCCCCTAAAATCCCATCCCCTTAGAAACTGTGTCAGCTCCCAAACACCAAAAAGCAAACTCGAAATTTGCAAGATAAATATGAAAAATTACAAAGAAAGACTAATACAGTATCCACATCTGCACCACAGAGTAAAACAGTGAGATGTGGAATATAAAACATTAGGTCTCTCTCTTCCAAGTCTCTGGTAGTACATGACTTTTTCAGTTTTTCAGTTCAATTCAATTTTATTTATACAGCACTAAATCACAACAACAGTCGCCTCAAATTGCTTTATATTGTAAAGCAGACCCTACAATAATATACAGAGAAAAACCCAACAATCATATGACCCCCTATGAGCAAGCACTTTGGTGACAGTGGGAAGGAAAAACTCCCTTTTAACAGGAAAAAACCTCAAGGAGAACCAGGCTCAGGGAGGGGCGGGGCCATCTGCTGTGATTGGCTGGGGTGAGAGAAGGAAGACAGGATAAAGACATGCTGTGGAAGAGAGACAGAGGTTAATAACAGATATGATTCAATGCAGAGAGGTCTGTTAACACATAGTGAGTGAGAAAGGTGACTGGAAAGGAAAAACTCAATGCATCATGGGAATCCCCGGCAGCCTACATCTATTGCAGCCTGAAGGGGCCTGAAAACTGAAGGCTCTCCCTCCCATTCTACTTTTAAATACTCTAGGAACAACAAGTAGGCCTGCAGTGTGAGAGCGAAGTGCTCTAATAGGGTGATATGGTACTACAAGGTCATTACGATAAGATGGGGCCTGATTATTTAAGACCTTGTATGTGAGGAGCAGGATTTTGAATTCTGGATTTAACAGGAAGCCAAAACAGGAGAAATCTGCTCTCTCTTTCTAGTCCCTGTCAGGACTCTTGCTGCAGCATTTTGGATTAGCTGAAGGCTTTTTATTGAGCTTTTAGGACTTCCTGATAATAATGAATTACAGTCGTCTAGCCTGGAAGTAATAAATGCATGAACTAGTTTTTCAGCATCACTCTGAGACAGGATATTTCTAACTTTAGAGATGTTGCACAAATGGAAGAAAGCAGTCTTCTTTTTTTTAATTGTTTATTTTATTTTCATTTACTGAACACGGGACAGACTTGACTGGGGAAAAGAAAAGGGAGAAAGAAAGAGGGAAAGAAAAAGAGCAGGGAAGAGGAATGGTGATAAAGGGCAAAAACCAACAAAACAAACAGACAAAAAATACAGATATCAATCACCTGGATCACCTGTTGAGAAAGAAAAAAGAGAAAACAAGCAAAGAAAAAGAGAGCAATACAATAAACAACATCATGATGATATATGGGAATATAACAGTAAATACTAAATATTAGACATTATTGTGCAGCACATAAGATCGACAGTGCACAGTGTGCTTTGAGGTAGGAGCCAAAAAGGGTGTAGTTTGTGTGTGAGCACCCGTGTGTACACCTGTGAGCATGAGCGTGCTTGTATTTAAAAGGTTCCTTCATGTAATGATCTGCTAGAGGGTGTGGGGGGCCACAGCCCCGTCCTCCAGGGCATGAAGCAGGTATGGAGGAGATCCAGGCTCCAGATATCCAGAGGCCCAAAGAGCAAAGGAGACCAAGGAAGACAAGCAGCCACCGGGAGTGAGCTGGTGCGTACCTGGACGCCCATCCCCGGACACAAAGAACCACCAATGCACTGATGTCTGAGGGCGTCTGCCACTGGCAGGGGGAGTGGTGAGGGGAGATAGGCCTCCATGGAGGGCCTGAGATGTCCCCAGAGAGGTGGCGTCTGATACCCAACCTGACATATAGACACAAACAAACAGGCACACACAGATACAAACATCCATTCCCACCTTCCTGCTCTCATATGCAAGTCTTACATACTTGTTTAATATGTGCGTTGAAGGACATGTCCTGGTCAAAAATGACTCCAAGGTTCCTCACAGCGTTACTGGAGGCCAAGGTAATGCCATCCAGAGTAAGAATCTGGTTAGATACCATATTTCTAAGCTTTTCAGGGCAGAGTACAATAACCTCAGTTTGATCTGAATTAAGAAGCAGAAAGTTAGCGGCCATCCAGGTCTTTATGTCTTTAAGACATTCCTGCAGTTTAACTAATTGGTGTGTGTTATCTGGCTTCATGGACAGATAGAACTGGGTGTCATCTGCATAGCAGTGTAAATGTATGCTATGTCTTCTAATGATGCTGCCTAAGGGAAGCATGTATAATGTAAACAGAATTGGTCCTAGCACTGAACCCTGTGGAACTCCATAATTAACCTCAGTGTGTGAAGAGGACTCTCCATTTACATGAACAAACTGGAGTCTATTAGATAGATATGATACAAACCACTGCAGTGCAGTACCTGTAATACCTACAGCATGTTCTAATCGCTCTAATAGGATATTATGGTCGACAGTATCGAACGCTGCACTGAGGTCTAGCAGGACAAGCACAGAGATGAGTCCACTGTCAGAGGCCATAAGAAGATCATTTGTAACCTTCACTAAAGCTGTTTCTGTGCTGTGCTGAGCTCTGAAACCTGACTGAAACTCTTCAAATAAACCATTCCTCTGCAGATGATCTGTTAGCTGTTTGACAACTACTCTTTCAAGGATGTTTGATATGAAAGGAAGGTTGGAGATTGGCCTATAATTAGCTAAGACTGCTGGGTCTAGAGATGCTTTTTGAGTAAAGGTTTAACTACAGCCAGCTTGAAGGCCTGTGGTACATAGCTGATTATTAGAGATAGGTTGATCATATTTAAGATCGAAGCATTAATTAATGGCAGGACTTCTTTGAGCAGTTTTGTAGGAATGGGGTCTAAAAGACACGTTGATGGTTTGGAGGAAGTAATTATTGAAGTTAACTCAGAAAGTTCAATTGGAGAAAAAGAGTCTAAATGAATATCAATGGTACTAAGAGTAACTGTAGATAATATTACATCTGTGGGATGGTTATTGGTAATTTTTTCTCTAATGACTAAAATTTTATTTGTGAAGAAGTTCATGAAGTCATTACTAGTTAACGTTAAAGGGATGGTTGGCTCAACAGAGCTCTGACTGTTTGTCAGCCTGGCCACAGTGCTGAACAGAACCTGGGGTTGTTCTTATTTTCTTCAATCAGTGATGAGCCACTTAATAATTGATCAACAAATCGATGAACTCTGCCTTACAGAAACCTGGTTACAGCAGGATGATTATGTTAGTTTAAATGAATAAACCCCCCACGAGTCATACTAACTGTCATAAACCTCAAAGCACAGAGGTGGCAGCAATATTCCTGACCAGCTTATTAATCAACCAAAGACCAAGACAGACATTCAATTCATTTGAAAGTCTGATGCTCAGCCCTGTCCACCCCAGCTGGAAAACTCAGAAACCAGTCTGTGATTATCTATCGTCCACCTCGGCCTTACTCAGAGTTTCTGTCTGACTTCTCAGACTTTTCATCTGATTTAGTGCTCAGCTCAGATACAATAATCAATGTGGGTGATTTTAACATCTTCTTCTAACATATAGTATAGAAACTGAACATTTAGTGGTGTTTCCTGAAAACCCTCTCTTGTCTGAACATTTCCTGATAACGCTGGTTTTTATATAACAGTTTATATAATAAAAACCTGCTACCACCGCCGAGTTGGCCCCGTGTGCCCACCAAGAGGCACCTGATAACAAGCTGCTGTGATTAGAAGCGAAGGCAGAAACTTGCACAGCAAATACGATCTGTGATGTTTTTGTTCCGTGTTGCATTAAATGTGCTGTCATAAATAACTGATGAGGACATGTTGGAATAGGTAGGGAGGAGTTGTCTTTCCTTTCCTCACAGGGAGATGTCCACTCCTGGAGATGTAAGATGAGCCAAGGGCTGGACTACGTCGCAAATAAGGGAGAAGCCAAGTCTAAACAGTGGCTACGCCTCAACTTTTTAACCAGTCATATTAGAATTCTGTTTGTGTGTCTCATAATAAAAGTGCTTGCTGCTTGTGTGCAGTGGCCTTTCTATGTCTGGACAGAAGGAGGTCTGTGGCGCCTTGTAAAATTAACTTGAAACTTGTAATTAACTAATTACATTAACTAACTGTGTAATACATTTTGAAAACGTATACTTTGAGTTTATTTGTCTTTTCTCAAAAAGAAAAATAACCCAACAGTGTGTGTAATCTGCTCAGTGTAACCCGAAGATGTATTTATACGTGAATCACTGAATTAAGAAGGACAAAGACCATAAAAAAGTTTTGCTTTTCTCCTGAACACAAAGGGTTAGAATTATCACTACTAATGACTTAGGTGCATTTTAAACTGAGCCAGACTATTTGTTATTCGCTGCTTCCAGGATTTATGTATGGCTAGGCCAACCTGATTCTGGCACTGAGGAACACCAGACAAGTCCAACGTGACAAAACTCTTCTCGAGTTCAACACATTTCATTCACCAAATGCTCGATGTCTCAAATGAAAATGAATAACAGGAGAAAATGACACCTTCACGAGTAGGTCAGAGTTTTTCAGATTTTCTGTGTTTTATTGAGGACTAGCTTGGTGCTGAAACCTCTCATATGTGACATGCTCAGTTGGCAGCGATGGTCTGGTCGATCCAGGCACGCAGCTTGGTGACACGGGCATAGACTGCAGGAGTGGAGGTAGAGCAAGTTGAGCTTCCCCAGGACACAATACCAACCAGAGTCCAGGCTCCAGATTTCTCACAGACCAGAGGACCACCAGAGTCACCCTGAGAAATAAGAATAAATAAGACATTATAAAAAGCTAAATGGTAAATGGACTGGTTTTCTACATTATCTGAGCACTCAAAGCACTTTACACAACTTGCCTCATTCACCCATTCGGCCACACCCTTTTGTCAATGCTCTTTTGATGCATCGGAGCGCAGCTTTGTATGTTGCCGAAGGATATTTGGCATGCAGACTTTAGCAACCAGGGCTCAAATTGTAATTGTAATTGATGGAGGTCCCACTCACCATGCAGGAGGAGACTCCGGAGGCTCCAGCGCAGATCATCAGATCAGTGACTTGGCTGCCCCAGTAAGACTGGCAGTTAGTGTTGGTCAGCAGGGGCAGGGCAGCCTGCTGCAGACGGGGTGGTGTGTTGGCAGCTGCAACACACACACAAACACATCAGACATTAGAGACTTTTTTATCATGCTCTATCATTCCTCGTGTTTTAGCACAACTGTTAAAGCTCCACCTGGTGGTCTCATTACAGTCCAAACCCACTTACGGTATATGTGATTGTTTGGAATGAATCCCTATCTAATAATTGTTTAACCGATCAGTGTCTACGAGGACATAATAACAAAGAATAACAGGTGGGTGAGCTCTTACCGTTGTAGCGGGTCAGACCCCAGCCAGTGGTCACACACTTCAAGCCTCCGGGGAAGTTGTCGGAAGTCTCGGCCACACAAACTGGGGAAACACGTGTGCCCAGTTGGGCAGGGGTGGCCAGCTTGATGAGTGTGATGTCGTTGTTGATGGTGTAACTGTTGTAGTTGGGGTGCCTGAACACCTGTTGGGAAGTGACATCGTTATGAGCGGCCAACAAACCCTGACATGTAGCTATGCGATGAAAGCTGATGCAGTGTTTCACCCACCTTGCCGGGAGCCAGGGTCTGGATGTTCTCGGCACTGGAGGAACGGTCGTGCTCTCCGAGGATCACACGGTCGGAGGTCCTGCACAGAAAAGAACAGAAGCATGTGGGCATTTCTGAGATCACCACATTACCTGAAAACTGTTTTTACTTAGTTTTATTCTACCCCAGATACACAGCAATGCCCTCTAAACAAGGATTCTCCTCATCAAACATGACTCTACGTCTTAATTGGAGTTTTCAGTCAAAACCAGCTTAAAGTTACCTGATGGTGCAGTGAGCAGCTGTCACCACCCAGTTCTCATTGATGAGAGAACCACCACAGAAATGGAAGCCGGTGTAGTCCTGTTACAGCAAAATGAACATCAACGGTTAGACATTTCCATCTGATTGTGTAGTGAGCTGTGACAGCGTCTTTGTTTCTTCATTTACCTGGAGGGACACCTGCCAGGGCCAGGAGTGAGGCACTGCCTCCTCACCGTTCACAATGCGGGCGTAACCGGTGATGACAGGACGGATGGCGGGAACTCCGCACCCTGGTGACATCAGAACATCAGGATTATGCCATTAATGAAAATAAAATTAATGTAACTGTAACATTGGCACTAACTGTAAAATTAAACAACATGTTTCACCCAATGAGCTGTAACATTAGAGAGTTTGTCTCACCGTAGGCGGTGCCAATGAAGGCGAGACAGGAGAGGATCCACAGGAAGGCCATGGCTAGATCATGTCAGGGCAACCTATTGGAGGAGCTTTTATACAACAGGGATATGGTGTGATTGGATGGAACCAGGGCTGTTATAGGCAACATCTTATCAGTGGACAGTGGGAGTTTTAGCAGGTGATGCTGACAAGCTGCAAAGTTTGATTTTCCAATGTGAGGGACTAAGACTTTTACATGTGAACCATCTTGAGGTCTTCTTGAATTCTTCTCTCAGCCTTCAGTGCTTCTCCAGCTTTTCGTGTTACCTCTTTCTGATGGTGCTGTCATTCAGTATTGCTTTGTCTGTCACTACAACTGTCTTCCTCTGCTTGTCCATCACTACTATGTCTTCTTTGTTAACCATCACCTGTTTGTCTGCCTCTGTCTGGAAATCCCACAAGATCTTAGCTCGGTCATTCCCGACCACCCTAGTGGGTGTGTCCCATTTTGACCACTGGACTTTCATGCCATACTTGGCACACATGTTCCTGTATAATATGCCAGCAAGTTGATTATGGCGTTCCATGTATGCCCTGCCTGCTAGCATCTTACACCCCACTGTTACGTGCTGGGTGGTCTCAAGGCCATCCTTAAGGCCCTTCACATAGGAGTGGATGGAATGGAATGCTCTGCGCTGACCACTAGTTGGAGCAAAGGACCCAAAATTTGTGTTGCACTGGCTGCTGCACTCTGCTTGCATGCCATGTTTTTTTGCAGCCACTCTACCAGATGAGCCTGCTCCTTGTCATTACAAAACATGCATCTCTCTGACTTTATATCCTCTATGAGAGATCGTGCCATGATTAGTGCCTCCATGCTGTGTAGAATTTCAGGATGTCAGCCACTTCCTTTATCTGCTGGTGCATCCTGTGCCGGGGCCTGTCCTTCTTTCTGGGGATCCTTCAGGTAGCCATAATGGGCGTCATAGATGCTCATGGAGTGCAGTCTGCTTCTTCAGCAAGTTGGCGTGCATCAGGCCTGGTGCTTTATACTGGAGACCCTTTCTTTGATGTCTGCCCCCGTGATGGTTGCTATGGTCTGCTCTTAGACCAGCCATTATGAGCATTGACTGGCCAAGAGGTTTTAGCTTGGCTTGCTGTATAGTTGGCTAACTTCCTTCCTTCTACTTTGATATTCTCCTTCTGCTTGTCTGTAATGCAGCATTCACATCCCTCACATTGTTTTGGTAACCGACTACAGGTTTCAGGTTTCCAGCTTCGCCACAATCTGTTGGGTCAGCCGCTCTCCGTACTTGGTGCTCAATCTTGGGTGGGGATGAAAGTATCTCCCCCCTGACCTACTAGTTGTTTTGCTGTCAGTCCGTAGCTCCTGTTTTTAGCTGTTTAACGTCTGTTGTTGCCTGACATTTACTTTTTCATGGGTTACATCAAACATTAGTCAGTGATTCCTGACAAATGTTAGTAAATGAGTAAAGGAAAATTTTAAAATAGTGTTAAAATAAAATAAAACTATTTAGAAAATCTAAATCCTCATATATATTTTTTGTTCCCACTCTTGATCTTCCTCCTCTTATTTTTGTGAAACTAATACATTTTTTGATTTATTTTTAACTCAATTCCAAATGTTTGAAATCAATTAACAAAATGTAAAAAAATGAGGGCATAAACACAACCCATACATTAATAGCTAAATTATTAATATTCACAAGACTAACTGCTGCACTTTTTACTTCTATTGAATTTATTTGTGAAATTTGAAAGCAAAGCTGCATGTTTAACAAAACTGTTTTTTTTTTTTATATATAATTCACTTAAATGTAACATGTAGATTATTGCTGTTATTATTTGTAAATGCATCTGTAAGAGCTCTCAGTTGATTGATTTATTGAACTTTAATTTTTTTTTTAAATTTGGGATTGAACTAATTCAAGTGTGTTGTGTTAACATTAAAAACAAACTGAAACAATTACTTTAGTTTCACCGCACTTCTTTAGTATTTTTGTCCACTCTCATGTTTCCAGTTGGTTCCTGCTGTTATCTGGGTATTGACCTCCATTTTTCTGAAACAGGTGTGCATTTCCCAGCATTGAGTGTTTATCAGCAGCAAGTGGACTTAAACATTTTGTATGTGTTCTGACATCAACATTCTTATTATTCATTATTAGTATTTCTTAGTTAGTATTGTTAGGATCTGATCAGATGATGCAAAAAAAAAAACAAAGCAAGAAACAAAAAACAAGCAAATACACAAACATCTGCCCTAAGATGCACTAATGGGTTTTGAAGAGTTTGTGTAATCATTAACATGTTTAACCTATTTAAACAGCTCTGAGAACCTGGATAGTTTTATTGGCCTGAGTTAAAAATGAAAGAAAAAAAAGAAAAGTCATGTTTATGTGACAAATGAAATGAGTTCCAGCTCTGCAAGCTTTACGATGTCAATTGCTGTTTAGTTTTTACAATGAAAAATCGATGTGGAACACCTTTTAGCCTTTTCATGAGATGCCATTTTTTGTGTGTGTCTTGTGATGAGTATAAATAACTGAACTGGATAGATGTGAAGTGAATACTTCAGTTTGAAACATCCTTCAAAGGGAGTTTTTATCTGTTATTGAAATAAGTAAAACTGTTTGGAAAAGATGAATGTTGGTCCTCGTGTTTGTTTTCTGTCATCAAGAACAAACTGAACATCTAACTGGTAATCAGCAGAGGCGGCTAACACAGACACACTCACATTCACAACAATGGGCAATTTGAATCACCAACTGACCTAACCCCGCTGTAGCAAACTGTAGCTTATTTTGGTTTGTTGTTTGTTTTTGAAATGAAAAAATATTGTCACATCTATTCTTTATAGCCTGTAGCACATTTAAACAACAGACGCTCACCCAAAGTCCTCATTTACATTCCAGGTCTCTTAATAAACACAGAATCAATATATAAGAAAACTGTGTTGGTGTTCATTGGGCAAGATAACCCCGAGTTCGCCTCCAAAGCATCTGTCATATAAATGTTATGTAAAAAGCACCTATGTAGAAAAAAAGTGTTTGTATGAATGTGTGAATGACACATGTTGCATAAAGTGCTTTGAGTGCTCAGAGTAGAAAAGTGCTGTATAAGAAACACTCCAATATCATTTAAATACAGATTGTGGTTTTTAAATGTAATTTTTTTATTTGGCCACTTACAGTGAGTCAGAGGCAACTTAAGCATATCTACATAATTACCGCAAGAAGACACAAAAGTGGTTGAGTAATTAAAAGTGATGAACTTGAGAATTACTGCTTTGGGAACCAAATGGTAGTGTGTCGAGGTTTCTCAGACCGGCAGCAGAAGCATGCTAGTATACTGTGTGACTCCTGTTCACAGCTCTGAGTGACTGCTACTGTTTCTGATGCAGTTTGGTTTTTGGTTTTTTGGGATGTTTTTTTATTGTTGTTGTTTTGAGGGGGTTTATTTGTTCCATTGTTTATTTTGTAACAAACTGGCACAGTGGACTCTAAACCAAATATTTAAAATGCGATCAAAGTCAGACTTTCAGCTTTGTTTTACAAAAATTTACCATGAATGTTTTAAGAAACCAGCAAATAATCCCATTTTCAGAGGTATAGAATTAATGGAAAAACTGACTGACATTATGACTAAAGAAGCAGACAATATCTGAAGTGTTGAACTTGTCTTTTATAGCTTTTCACTATAATTTTAATGTAACCGTAAATATGAGATGTTAGTGCAAGGCCATCATTTTCCTGAAAATGGAAATAAAGCAATTTAAAAAGAGCAAGAACAAAATTTTAGTCGCTTGTCGTGGCAGGTGTAACACTATCAACAACTACAATCAAAATACGCCTGTGTTAACAACATGGTGTGAACTACTGTTTACATGTTTCAGTTATTAAACACAAAACTGAAGACAGAGAGACTCACAAAAAAGCAGCAGCTGACGGGAAGAAGCGCAGCATCGGTGATGTCCGTGGGTTCTACGCTTCACTCATCACAAAGGATTTTTTTATTCAAGTATTAAAAACAGTTCTTATGAAATTACTATTATCATTGGTTTGTTCAGTTAATTGTGAGGCTATTAAACTGGGGGACTACGTCTATATCTATCCACTCTTTGGTTTACTTAGGCGAAAGTATAAAATCTATGGCTCTGTTCAACAAATTATAGACTAACTGTATGTTTCCCGACAGTTTGAAGGGAGCCAAAGTTTATTAGAAATTAAATCAGGATTCTATTTTACTCTGGAGCTTAAATTTTATTTATACAGCACCAAATCACAACAACAGCCGTCTAAGGCGTTTTATATAGTCAGGTAGACCTTACAATGATACTTACAGAGAAAAACCCAACAATTATATGACCTTTGGTGACGGTGGGAAGGAAAAACTCCCTTTTAACAGGAAGAAACCTCCGGCAGATCCAGGCTCAGGGAGGGGCGGCCAGCTGCTGTGACTTACAACCCTCAGTAAGAGGTGGAAGCAGGGCTGAGTATACTTGCGTCTCCTTTAGAGTACCTGGCCTTCTTGGTGCTTGGAAGGTGCCCATCCAGACTCCATTACGGACATCGGGGGAGCATGCTTGGGACAAGCGTAGTCTGAACCCAAGTGATGTTCTATTACTCAGCTCCTGTGTTAATAACTCTTATTGATAAGGAAAACCATGTTCATGCTGCAGGTTGATTTTGTAATCAAACTATCAAATGTCTTGGACACTCAGCTAGAGAAAGGGACTGTGCTGTCAGCTGATCACCACCTAATGGTGACATGGAGCAGGCGCCAAGTTTTATTTTGCAGGCATTTTAATCTGTAATAAATATGTGAAACTGTAAACAAATACTTTGATTCCTTTGGAAAAGTCTGTGCATCTCTGGAAACTAAAGGTGAGCGCATTGTTGCTTTTCTTTGTAATGTTTTTTGTTGTTGTTGTTTGTGTGTTGTTTTTAAATGTGCTTATAAATAAATCAATTGATGTAAATATGAAAAGATGCTGATGTTCAGTCTTGTTCACATGTTTAACATACTACAGTTTATTAATAGTGGGGTTTTTCTCATGTTATTTCTTTTTAGGCCATTTACAAAAACACTTTCTTGTACAATGTCTTTGTTAAAGAGTGAAACAACTTACAAAGAAGACACACAAACATACGCAAGAAACACACACATGCACAGCCCTAATCTGCTTTTAAGACTGATGTAGCTAATTTTGTGGAAAAGTAATCAAGCTGACATGCTCACATGCTGTATGGTGTGGGCGTCTGAGAGAAGGGCGCCATGCTGTGCTGCCCTTTTAAGAAGTGATGAAATATGCTAAAGCAAACTCAGTAAGCAAAGTAGATTCAGGCTCTGCTGAAAGAAGTCAAAGTCTAACACAGTCTCTGATTTTCAGGTTTTTTATTATCATCGATGACCTGGGTCCACACTCTGATGTCACACTTCTGGGGTCTTATGGGGTTTGTGGGTGTCCCTGGTGGAGGAGGTTTAGCTGTTTAGCTTTTAGTTGGAAGCCAGGATCTGGTCGACCCACCCACGGAGCTGGGTGACTCGGGCGTAGACAGCAGGAGTGGAGGTGGAGCAGCGGCTGCTTCCCCAAGATACGATACCAACCAGAGTCCACACGTTGTCCTTTTGACAGACCAGAGGTCCGCCAGAGTCACCCTGAGAAAGAGAGTAATGAACAACAAACAAGACCAACAGGTACGTGGAAGCGTCCAACACTAGAACGGGACAAAGCGTGTGTGAAGAAAATCTGGAATGGTTTCCAGGTGGGTGGGCGGGTCCTTACCATGCAGGAAGTGGCACCAGCTCCACCGGCACGGATCATGACGTCAGAGATGTTGCTGCCCCAGTGTTTCTTGCACTCCGCGTTGGACAGCAGAGGCAGGGCGGCCTGCTGTAGGTTATTGGGAGTACTGGGAGCTGTGGGACAGTAACCATGGAACATTTTTGTCATAAATGCCTGTCACACTGATAATACACATAGTTTGTCTGATAATATTTCTGATGGAGAAATACGTGAACCACAACTTTTCCAACTTGACAATTTGAGCAGAATTAACTGTTAGCAGAACGTTTTTGTTGGCTAAAGAAAGAAACTGCAATAAACTGCACTGAGGGTTAAACTCAGACTGCCCTCTCCTCCTGTGCAAAACATCTCACTGTTGTAACGAGTCAGATCCCAGCCGGTAGTGACGCATTTCATGCCAGCAGCGAAGCTGTCGGTAGTGTCGGCAAGGCAGACGGGAGACACGTTGGTGCCCAGGCGAGCAGGGCTGGCCAGCTTGATCAGGGTGATATCATTGTTGATGGTTTGGGGGTTCCAGCTGGGGTGAGTGAAGACCTGTGAGAAGTATGGAGGGAGGGGTTAGATATGGGAAAAGTGCATGCTCTGAAAGCTCGTTGGTTGATGATTGGTTCTCACCTTGGCGGGCTTCAGCACCTGGATGTTTTCAGTGGAGCCATAACCCTTATTGTGCTCTCCAACAATCACATTATGGTAGGTCCTAGCAGTAGGATAGGAATGCAACTTTTAAATGTCAAAACACACAATGAAAAAGTGTTATTATTCAGTCCACAGACACGCTATCCTCATACCACAAATACCTGTTGAAAGGGAATTTATCCATAGCAGTCCAACACAAAAGCAACGTTGTCTGTCTGTCAGACAAAAAGTCTACAATAATCAGCTGTTTTAGGAATTTAATAAGCCAACTGTAAACCTCGAGCTGTTTTTATGGGTTTGTATGTTTGTGCAGAACTGAGTCACACAAAGGAAGTCGCACTGTCGGTTTGAATAGATGCATGATATTTGTCTGACTCGTTTTTTAAACTTTTGCATCTTAAGCAGCAACCAGCCGCAGACAGATGTGTGAGCTGATGTGCTGAGGTTTTCTCGTGCTGACCTGACGTTACAGTGAGCAGCAGTCACCACCCACTGCTCGCTGATCAGAGATCCTCCACAGAAGTGGAAGCCGTTGGTTTGCTGTGAGGAAAACAAGAGCAAACTGAGATAATGAAGAAGAAGAAGGAGAAGAAGCTGCTTGCGATTGCTGAGGTCAGCTGACTCACCTGCAGAGACACCTGTCAGGGCCAGGAGTGAGGCACTGCCTCCTCACCGTTGACAATGCGGGCATAGCCAGTGACCCGGGGAGGGATGGCAGGGGTGCCACAGCCTGAGGTTTTGACACAAAGAGAACAAACCAGCAGAGTCACACTGACCGTTTGAAGTACTTCAATATCTAACTGCACAGTAATCTTTGCAACTGAGAGCTGATCATCTCACATGCAGTTACTGTGGCCCGCCTAAACTAATAATCAACTTTTTATTAAAAAAATAAGTTTCACAGATCTTCTAATTCATGCAGCAGTTACACATTTAACTTTTAAAAAGTAATAAAAGTGCAGAAAACTTGAGTCAAACTCAAACTTTGAAAGAAAACTGAACCTGGCACTCTCACCGTAGGCAGCGCTGACAAAGGCGAGGCAGGAGACGATCCAGAGGAAGGCCATGGTGGTCATGGCGATGAAGGGTCAAGCTGCTGTTTTATCCCTGCAGCGTGTTGGACCGTAGCCAATCAGAAGTGTCTTACAGTTTCCTCCTCAAGTTATCAGAGCTCAGGCGATCGTGGGATTCTCACGACCCTGACGAGCAGCTCTGTGATTGGCTGAAAAACGTAAAAAACCAAAATGTTGACGACTGTTTTACTCGGGAACATCTATAGGTGCTCATGTAGTTTTATCAAAACCCAAGTTTGTTAAATTAAGCAGATGGAAAATTCAAGAAAACGATGAGAAACGAGGCTGAAAACAGGTTTAATTTCCTGCTGTTTAAATACAAACAATGTACTGCAATCAAACCAAGTATATGGAGTGTATATATGTTTAATCAAAACCAGATTATATACAGAAACGAGTCATATTCAGCAGTATCTTAACTGCATTTTAACTTGTCTTCATAGTATATAGTTATCTTTATTTGCTTTGCTTTGTGTTTTCCATCATGTTTCTGTATTTATCTCCTGTTTAAAATGCATACGTGCTCGCTCTGCGGTAATCTACCGCTGCTTATAAATGTAATCTCGGAATAAACGCGTCTCGATATGACATATTGTTTTTCTATTAGTGGAGCTTCAGTTTAGAGCTGGAACAACGCAGCTCAGTGTGAATGAATCAGCTTTTGATTTGAGTGTGTCGTGCTTGCTAAATCCACTTGGAGTAACAGATGAAATAAATAGAATTTCTATTGAATAACAGAGCACCAGATATTTGTGGTCTAATAAAACTATTAGGCACCCATCACTTTATTTATTGGGAAACAAAATGATTCATGTTTCTGTGAATCAGATACTACACAACATTTTTTTTTGTATAAATTAAATGATAAAACCCTTTTTGTACCTTGATTAAGAGTGCAGTATTTATTTATTAGTCTCTTTTCCCCTGTCATGTCTATGTTATTCTACTAACACTGTTAATGCTTTGTTTAACCTTAAGGCTTAACCTTTTAATGGAGAATTGCAGGGATTAAAACATCATTTTTATGATGCTAAACAAGATAAATTCAATTATTTTAACCTTCAAATCACCACAAGTGGACATTTATGACTCAGCTGTATGTTAAAATGTGCTGTTGTGATCATTTAATGGGAAAATGCTCCCTGTCAGTTTCAGTTTTCACAGGTATTATATTTTATTATATTAGTGTAGCTAAAATTACAGGGAGTATCATAGGGTTTGTTTGTTGATTGATTTGCTTTGAATTTGTTTAACTATTTTAAAATTTGTCATTATTTCCACAGTTATGGTTTAATAAAGTGTGAAGTAACAAACTATGCAGAAAGAGTGGGACTAATTGTTGTTCATCAAACTTTTACCTGGTCACATATTCATATTATAAATACTAGCCAAAGGTAATGAATAATTTACTCAAACTTGCCATAGGTTTTATCATGTTTTCACTAGTGATACATATAATATTTGTTTTGTAAGAAGTAACTGACACAGACTGTTTAAATAAATGTAAATGTGTTTGAACAATTTGGTTTTTACCTCTTTTTTTTGCATAAATAAAATAAACTCCCCTCCTTTAGTTCATTAAAATATCTGGGTTGCTTAATGGTTGAGCAAACAGTCTATTTCCACCAGGCTGACGGTGCACGCTGCATATTTAGACAGTACAGTCGGGCAGCTGTGACTCTGACATGTTGCTTTCGTGAGATTATTAATAAGATGTGAACCAAGAAAAGTAACACATTTAAAATTAGCATTAAAAATATGAACATTTTAACTGCCAAAAGTTTCTGTTGTTTCAAGTTTTTCTAACACAAAAATGTGAATCACTTTCATACGATAAAATAGAACTTTATTAATCCCGAGGGATTAATAAAGTTCTATCTTATCTTATCTTATCATACAGTATCTCAACTGACTGGCTTTGGTTTAAAATTCACTTGATTCAGTTCTGTTTATCTGGACCACAGTGTTTATTTGGATCTCTTTTTTTAATTCTGCCTGGGCTATTAAAGTGCTTCACCTCAGAATATCAGGATCCAGATCCAGCCTCTGCTGGTCCTGAAAGTGTTGCTGTGAAACGCTCGATTGTCAGCACCTGAAGATTGGGAAACCTTGTTTCCATGCACCAGGTTAATGATTGGTCAGAGTGAGGCAGGTGGAGGAAGATCACTCATTGGTTCATCTAATCTCAAAGGCTCTATGACAAACATTTTTCTCAGCTTTTTGTACTTTTTGTACTTTTGCCGAGGACTGCTGTATCACTTCTCCTGAAATCCACCACGATAACTGCAGTAAGACTTCTCTGACACCAGGGGGCAACACGGAGTCAACAAAGACTTCAGCCACGTTGGATCCTGCGCGCTGCGTGTGAGTCTTTTAAACTTTCTTAATGAATTTGTAATAAATGATGAACATTAACATTTTTTCCTTTTGTTGTTGCTCCAGAAAAAATGTCACTGCAGTTAAAATCTTTTCTTTTTCAAATAAAACCTGTCCCATAACCAATTATTGTTTTTATAAATGTATAAAAACAATAATTTATAATTTATAATGTATAATTAATTAAAATAATTAATGAAAGCAAAGAAAGAGACACACACACACACACACACACACACACACACACAGAGAGACATAGAGAGAGAGACACACACACACACACACACACACACACACACACACACACACACACACACACACACACACACACACACACACACAGAGAGAGAGAGAGAGAGAGAGAGAGAGAGAGAGAGAGAGAGAGAGAGAGAGTCTGATTAAATCTCCTGAAACGTTTTCTAAGAAGTTCACATGCAGCAAATTCAGGAACTTCAAGATTAATTAAAACTTTAACAAAACAAAGTCAAAAGTTAATGATTAGTCTGGTTGTCCTCTAATTTAAGTCCCATTTTTCCTCTTTAAGGCCTTTGAGGTGATTTCATGTCAGTCAGAATAGCGTTTTAAGGGCATTTATGTCCTGATTCCTTTTTTTTTTTTAGAGCTTATGACTCCTGGGTTCTCAGTTAAGAGTTTTCTTATTGGATAATGTGCTGAGTTTCAGGTAATGTTTATTTTCTATTATTTTTCTGCTTTGGGTCTTTTAGTTTTGTGTCTTGTTATCTTTGTTAGGCTGCGTATCTCATGTTAAATCTCCTTTAGTGTAGGTTTCATGTTTTGTTACTTCAGATCTTATTTTGCCAGTTTCTCATCTTGTGTGCCCTCGGTTCAAACTCAGGGCTTTCTTGACTGAGAAAAACAGAAGCTATAGATTCAGGAAAGCCAGACAAAAAAAACCTTGGGGCTGGTTTATCTAATCTCTGTTTGGAGGATCCCTGCCTTTAAACTCCTGCAGGAAAAACTGAGCAGCAACCTCTGGATCTGAGAAATTAAGCCAAGTCAGAAATGTTAGTAACTGCAGTTCCTCCAGGGCCTACTTGAAGCTGCCTGCCGTCAGTCTCTCATAGATTCACTTGTCTACAGGAGGAATAGAGACTTTTACAGCGTGGTTCAAAACACTAAGTTTTATTGAACTTCTAAAATTGAAATAGGGGTTACATTAAGGTCAATTTAATGGTGACACACCCCCTCTGTGGCACAGCATTTTTGCACCTTGTTCCAAATATTAAGACATTCTATTGTACAAAAGCCAGCACCACTTACAGGGCACTTTCCTAAAGACTGGCTTTTATTCAGTGGCTGCAAAGAAACCAGAGAAGTGACAGCCAACCTTTTGCTGCCAACTCTTTCCCCAAATGGAAGAGAATGAAAAAAAAAAACTCTAATAAATAACACATTCTTTAAAAATCTGCATGAGACATGATAATGAGACTCCTACAATGGCTTAAAATTGTTAGAATTGTCAAGTGTGACTCAGAAGAGATGTGCCTCTCTTAGGGTGAACGGGTGTACTGAGCTCAAAAGAAGCAGCGCAAGTAACAGTTAACAGCAGTTTTAAAGGTCAGAAATGGGGGATAAATAAATGTAAGACCATAACCGTAAGCTTTAGCTTTTTTCTGTGCTTGTTATATTTTCCAGATAGGTTGGGAAAGTTGCACACAAATATATTAGCTTTCATTGGCTGAATGCAAAACTTGTAGCTTGCAAACTCTGCTGTGTTTTTTATTTGGATATATCAGCGTTTCAGATCACCGTCAGCTTATTCTGAACTGTTCCCATTAACACAGGCCGCCTGCTGGGCTTCACCTTAATCAACCTCTCCATGATGTGTGGGCTGAAAATGTGTTTTGCAGTGTTTTTAATGCAGGCCACATTATTTATCTGATCAATTATATAAACTGGTGTTCTAGTTTTGATGACTGAAACTCACTAAAACTGAGTGAAACAGCTGACAGCAAACTAAAACCGTCGTGATACTTCACACTCTGAGTTTGTCAGCAGCTGCTTGTCAACACCCACATTACTCTTTCAGTAATCTCATTTATTCTAGCTAGAATTTCCGTTGTTTCTGGAAATTTGTAGAAATTAATTTGAGAGAAGGCGGCTCAGTGAGCTGAAAAATGACATCGGCAGTTCGTCGGAAGTAAAAGCAAATGAGGAGAGTTCAAAGCACCGACTCAGCACTTTGTCTTGTTCATAGAAAATTGAATTTTGGGCTCACTGGTGATCTGACACGATGACTCTTGTCAGTAAACACAAAGTGGCACCAAACTTTACTGCAGACAGTTAAAAGATTTATTCTGTTCTCTGTTAGAACCAAAGTGAACCACAGGTGTGGGGTTTGAATGTGTTGGAGCATTTCTGGGTAGAGTCGGCACGTTCGCCTTGTGCCTACTTGCATCGTTAGATGAGTTGGTCATTTCAAATTGGCTTTAATATGAATGCAAAACATGAATGTCACTCCCTGTCCAGGGTGTACTCTGATTTTATTCCTCCAAACCATCTGGGACAGGCTCCAGGCCCTCTGTAACCACCCTGAATTGAATGAGTATAAGAAAAATGGATGGATAGAGCAGTCTAAATGTTTTTCAACTTTGAATAAGGCACTGTATAGTATAATTTGATTCAATTAAACTATATAGATAGCACCAAATCACAGCTACAGTCACCTCAAGGCACTTTATATTTTTTTAAAATACAGAGAAAAACCCAACAATCAGGTGATACCCTATGAGCAAACACTTGGCGACAGTGGGAAGGAAAAACTCCCTTTTAACAGGAAGAAATCTCCTGCAAAACCAGGCACGGGGAGGGGCGGGGCCATCTGCTGCGACCGGTTGGGTGTGAAAGAAGGGAAACAGGACAAAGACACGCTGTGGAAGAGAGCCAGAGATTAATAATAACTAATTAAATTCAAAGTAGTGAATAAACACATAGTGAGTGAAGAAGAAACATCATGGGAATCCCCCAGTAGCCAAAGCCAATTGCACCATAACTATTCAGGGTCACCTGGTCCAGCCCTAACTATTATCAAAAAGGAAAGTTTGAAGCCTGATCTTGAAAGTAGAGATAGTGTCTGTCTCCTGAATCCAAACTGGAAGCTGGTTCCACAGAAGAGGGGCCTGAAAACTGAAGGCTCTGCCTCCCATTCTACTTTCAAATACTCGAGGAACAACAAGTAGGCCTGCAGAGCGAGAGCGAAGTACTCTAATAGGGTGATATGGTACTACAAGGTCATTACGATAAGATGGGGCCTGATTATTTGAAATGTTTTTTTGTTTTTTTTTATGAGAAGGATTTTAAATTTGATTCTGAGAGCCAGTGAAGAGAAACCAGTATGGGTGGAATCTGCTCTCTCTTTCTAGTCCCTGTCAGAACTCTTGCTTAAGTGTTTCAGATTAACTGGAGTCTTTTCAGGGAGTTTTAGGGCTGATGATAATGAACTACAGTAGTCCAGCCTAGAAGTAATAAATGCATGCACTAGTAACTAGTGTCATGGGAGACCACGGCAATACCATCCAGAGTAGGGCTGGGTATCGTCACTGATTTCTAGAATCGATTCGATTCCAATTCACAAGGTCCTGAATCGATTCGATCCACGATTCGATTTAATTCGATTCGATTCAATTGGATTTGAATCTGGGAAATTTTGCCTCAGTCAGAAATATTATAATTCAGATCATTACATTTACATATTTTTGTATCTATAAAAAGGAAGCTGACACTTTCGAGACTTTATCAAAGCTGTGAGCATCACAGCAGATGCCTTTGTGTCAAAGTAGCTGAAGATAAAACACAGAAAAACATGAAGCTGATTTTCCTGGCCTGGGATTTTATAAAAATATTCCACAGTACATCAAAAACGAAAGAAAACCATTAATCAGCATATGAACATTACCTCGGAAGTTACAACGGTTTTATTAGAGACACGGCATTTTGCATTTTGCATAATTTTAAAAAGTTTAAATTTGTTCAGAAGCCTGTTGAACGGCAGAAATTAGGTTTTCTTTTTGGAAGTAAGTAAAAGGAAAAAAAAGAGAGAGAGAGCTGTGCATGAAGTGTGGTGGAAGCAAAACAGCAAACGTAAGAGGGAATCCATGACGATGTTTATGTGAAGCGTAGTTTGGATCTTCTTTTGCTGCTGGTTCAGTCAGTATTGTTTGGAGAGAGATAAAACTAAAAACGGCGTGAACACAAAGCGCGGACCCGCCGAAACATCAGAATCAGCGAGCTGTCGGCTTTCAGCCCCGACCGTGTCCGTGCCGTCGGTGAGAAAGGCGACATCTCACTGATTCTGATCGGCGGGTCGGCGCTTTGTGTTTACGTCTTTGTGCAGAATCCGTGTTCCTGCTCTCATTTACTGTTTTAAATGTTTGGTGGTTGTTGAAATTTTGTGACGTTTCACCTGAGATTCTGGAATTTCAGGCAAAATACATTTATATAAAAAAATCGATTCAGGATTTTAATGAATCGATATCACGTTATCCAAGCCCGAATCGATTTTAATCGATGAATCGATTATTAAAACCCACCCCTAATCCAGAGTATCCCAGAAAGTTGATTTTGTTCATTTGGGCCTTGCATTTTCAGTGGTAGTGGCTTTGTCACCCTTCCCAGTGGCTTCTTCAGTCGAGACACAAATGAAGATGAAGATTTAACTTTCTGGGATTTCAGCACGTTTCTATGATTTTTAGAGCCGAGTACAATAACCTCAACAATCAGAGGTCATCCAGGTCTTTAGGTCTTTAAGACATTCCTGCAGTTTAGCTAATTTATGTGTCGAGTCATGGAATAATAAATCTGGGTATCATCTGCATAGCAATGAAAATTAGATTAGATTAGATTAGATTAGATAGAACTTTATTAATCCCTCGGGTGGGTTCCTCTGGGAAATTCGATTTCCAAAAAAGCATATATATATATATATATATATATACACACACACACACACACACACATATATATAAATACAGAGACAATATAAATAAAATATACGAAGGGGATAAATAGAATAAATAGGAATAAAAAATAAAAATACAAGTGAATTGCACATTTCAAGTATTGAGTCTATTGCACTGTTGACTATTTACAAAAAGTATTGCACAAAAGGTATTGCACAGTGAGGTGAAGAGGCACTACAGCTTAGTTGTTCCCTCCTTTGTCCTCCTGTTTCCCCTCCCTCTCCCCTCCAGAGAGGAGTTAAACAGTCTGATGGCGTGTGGGACAAAGGAGTTTTTAAGTCTGTTAGTTCTTGTCTTGGGGAGAAGCAACCTGTCACTGAACAGACTCTTCTGGTTGTTAATGGCCGTGTGCAGAGGATGTCTGGCATTGTCCATAATGTCCAGCAGTTTCTTTAATGTCCTTTTCTCTGCCACTGTCACCAGAGTGTCCAGCTTCATGCCGACCACAGAGCTAGCCCTCCTGATCAGTTTCTCCAGCCTGGATGAGTCCTTCTTTGCTGTGCTGCTCCCCCAGCACACCACAGCATAGAAAAGTACTCCAGCAACCACCGACTGGTAAAACATCCTCAGGAGCTTCCTGCAGATGTTAAAAGACCTCAGCCTCCTGAGGAAGTACAGTCGGCTTTGGGCTTTTTTATACAGGTGCTCTGTGTTGCATGACCAGTCCAGTTTATTGTCCACCCACAGCCCGAGGTACTTGTACTTGTTGACCACCTCCACCTCCTCCCCCTCTATCTGAACCGGCAGTGGACCTGCTCTAGACCTCCCGAAGTCCACAACCAGTTCCTTAGTCTTTGAGGTGTTGAGTTGCAGGTGGTTTGTGTGACTCCATGCGACAAAGTTCCTCACCAGACTTCTGTACTCCTCTTCCTGATCATCCCAGATACACCCCATGATGGCCGTGTCATCTGCAAACTTCTGAATATGGCATAATTCAGAGTTGTAGCAGAAGTCAGAGGTGTACAGGGTGAAGAGAAGAGGGGACAGCACAGTTCCCTGTGGTGCTCCTGTGCTGCTGACCACTGTGTCAGACGTGATCAGCAGCACAGGAGCACCACAGGGAACTGCGCCTTCTAATTATACTGCTGAAGGGAAGCATGGATAATGTAAACAGAATTGCTTATTCGCTGCTGCTTTTAAATTAAAATTGATTAGGTAGTAGAAGAGATTTAAAGAGTGTAGCTGCTTTGTGTATGCCCATCTTCAGTTAAACTGTAGTCACATGCTGACCTCCTGACATATGTGGAGCTCTTAACGATGGAAAAGTCTGTCTTTAAGCCCTAGTCTAGTAGAAATCGCTCATATTCTGAGTCCTCTCTGAAGGGGTGTGAAGCAACAGGGTGTTGGCTTTCGGCTGTCGATGGTCCTGAAAATGAAAGCATCCACTGCCTGTTTTATTAGGAAAGTTATTATTATTTATTGATTTACTCATTCACAGCTGAAAAGGTACTCCAAAGTGAGCAGAGCTTAAAAACCAAAGGTAACATCACGCTCAAATGTTGCACACTATATCTTTATTAAATGTTTCCAGGAAATACACATGGCCGGACTGCTTCTGAGAATCCTGCCTGATCAATAATGATTATATTTGAAGTGGATAACAAATGGTGGCCGGGGGCTGGGGGGGCTTGTTTAAGCTCTTCTTTGTGCAGAGATGAAAATAAAATGTCAGAGTCAATCTGTAGATTTGTTGTTGGCTTGTTTTAACCGGAGTCAAATAAACAGATGATTCAGTTCAGACGGCAGGTCATCAGGGACTCAGCCTCTGTTTCCATGGTAACTGGTCTCCAGCTCTTGATGCTGACTGTAAGCAGGGGCCTACAGCACATTACCTATATGATTCATTTTGATTTCAGCATTATAAGACCTGTGATTTGTGTTTTCCCCAGTTTGCTGCTGCAGGCGTGAAGCTGCTGCGGCTCCTCTGATTGACTTCGTGACGTGAGAACAACATCAGAGTGAAGATAATGAAAGCTGGCAGGGGAAATGGCCCAAATCAGCGGTGTTCCTGCACTCAGAAAAAAAAAAGAATTTCATGTTTTAATTCAGCAATGAAAGCTCTGAAAGTTTTACAGCATCAGAAAAGCAGAGTGTGGTAACAGAACAGCAAAAGAACAAACAAAACAAAAAAAAGATTTCATGTTTTAAACGGTAAAGACTAACAGAAGCGCCGGATTTTACTTTTATGTACCCCTCATTCTAGTAAAAACAGTCAAAGCTTGGACACATTGTGTTTGTTGGAGTCCTGGAACATGCAGCATTCAGAGACTGAACCAGTGCCGAGGCTGGTACTGGTTCCTGCTGCCATTTAAATGCTGTTGCTCTACTTCGCGCTGCCCCTTCAAAGGAGGAGACTGCTGCTGTGTTTTTGTCTCCACTGACGAATGGCGATGCCTGAAAAGACGCCTAATCTGTCAAATTTAATTTGCAAATGCAGCATATTATTAATATTCATCTGATGCTGCAGCCACCAGCATGGCTCTGTTTTATATTTCAGAAAGTCCAATCAACAACAGCTCCTGAACAGTCAGTGGTATCTAAAGAGATTTTAAAATTCTTTCTTCCTGTCTCACAGGCAGCAGGCTCTGCAGGAGCAGCGTCTCTCCAGGCCCCATCATTTGTTCTTTTGAATTAATTAATTCTTAATGCATGCAAAAATTTGGTTAATCACATTATGTTTCTTTTGAAATCCTATCCTTTCAGTTGTTGTACAGCGGCTTGAACAAGAATTTTCCTCCTTCTTGATTTATTAGTGTTTTACATATTTGTCATACTTGCATGCTTCAGATCAAACAAATTCTAACGTTAATCAAAGATAACCTGAGTAAATACAAAATGTAGGTTTGAAGAAATCTATTTCATTTATTAAGGATTTTTTTTACCAAACCTAGCTGGCCCTGTGCGAAAGTCACTGCCCCCTTATACCTAATAAGTGGTTGGCAACAAAAACTGCAACCAGACATGTGTGATAACTGGCACTGAGTCTTACACATTGCTGGTGAGGAATTTTGGCCCACTCTTCCTTGTAAATTGTTTAAATCCAGCCACACTGGAGGGATTTCAAGTATGAACGGCCTATTTAAGGCCAAAGCATCTAAAATGGTTCGGAGTCAGACTTTGACTAGGCCTCTCCAAAATGACAGGTGGACGTGCTGGTGTGTTTTGGGTCCGATGAAAAACCCAAGTGCACTTGAGCCAGACCTTCTCTGACGTTTTGAGGAGAGAGAACAGAATTCATGATTCCATCAGCTGGAGCAAGTGTCCAGGTCCTAAAGCAGCAAAGCAGTACCAGACCATCATGCTACCACCACCAAGTTTGACTGGTGGTATTATGGGTACGTTTATGAAATGCTGGATGTGTTTTTATGTGTGATTTGAACTCAAAAGGTTCAGCTTTTGTCACATCAGTCCAAATATTTTCCAAACTTGGAGATTTTTAAGATGTTTTTTGGCAAATGTGAGACAAACCTTTGTGTTCTTTTTTGTGAACAGTGTTCTTTTTTTTTACCAGGCTCTTTCTTATTGTTGAATCATGACCTCTGACCTTAACTGAGGCAAGTGAGGGCTGCAGTATTTTAGATGCGGTTCTGAGTTTTGTGACCTCCTGAATGAGTCGTTGATTTGCTCTTGGTGTAATTTTGGGAGGCTAGCTACTCGGGAATAAGTTCATCACTGTTACAAGTTTTCAACACTTTTTGATGATCAGATTGTTCAGAATGAACAACTGGCGGTGAGGTCAGTTCCTTGACATGATCCAGGAACTGACCTCACAGCCCGTTGTTCATTCGGTGGGCTGGTTTCCGATGTTGTGCAAATGTCCTGTTTATAAGGCTGGGGAAAGCTGCGGTCAGCTGAGAACAAAGAAGTCACTTGGATGAGTGACGAAACGTTTCTGCCACTGAAAACGCTGCGTCCAGATGAACAGAATCAACCTTTGGGGTCTTCACCATGGCTCACTGGAGTCTCACAGCCTTAGAAATGGCTTCGTAACCCTTTCCAGGCTGATAGATGTCACTGACTTTCTTTCTCAGTTGTTCTCGAGCTTCTTTAGATCAAGGAATGATGTTTCTTTTTGAGATCTTTTAACCTACAAAAATCAAAAGCTCTAAGATATCAGGACATGGGTAAATTTTTTTTTCATTCACATAATATGTTCATATGTTTGCATCTAATTATTTTGCTTACTCCAAGATATCAGTGCATTTATGATATGTTTACTTTCTTCATATGTGGTTTGTTTGTTGCACAGTGGTGTGAGTTATCTTTGAGGGAGCTGAGCTCACAGCTGGCTGCTTAGTTGAACTAATTTCTGAGTTATTGCATCTTTTTCTTCTTCTTCTTCCTTTGGGGGTATTCAAAAGTAAGGACACTAGTGTCATAATAAGCTGCAGAGAGGACCCAGCAGGCTGGTTGAACAATAATACGTAAGCTTTTTATTAACTAAAAACTAGAATTCCCAGAAGGCAATAAAAACAGGAATCCTAGAAAGGTTTGACGTAACAAGGGAGAAACAAGAGTAAGATACGTCAAGAACAAGCAGATAAATGTGCACACAAATGCACAGACAAACACAGACAAACACACCACTACCACCTCTCACTCACAGTCATGTTATTAAATGTCTGATGCCATAAATCAGACAGGAAATGAACCCTGTCATTGGTAAACATGTTGTCTGATCACCTTCTGCTTTGTTGATTACGTCAGGTTTTAATCACATTTACTCTCCATGAGAGTGCTATCAGCTGCACGAAGAGAAAAATATAGTTATCAAGTGGAAAAAGCATCAGTGCATCTGCCCATCTCAGACTCCCAGTGACTGTCAGTCTGTCTGTGGCCTTCTCGGCCTTCAGCTCACTCATTACTACTGACAATACGTTTTTTAACTGGGTTGAAAATACACAATTTGATTGTTATTAAAGTTATTCCATTTCCTACAAATGTTTCCTATAATTGTATGTATCTCTGACAGATGAATAAAATTCTGTTTCCAGCAGCAGGATGGAGTGCATGGCCCTGACTCTGAATGAGCTGCACTGATGATGTGATGTTTAACAGGTCCTGCCTGAAGGTTGCAGGTTTGTTGGAAATACAAAAAAAAGAAGAAGTGTGTGTGTGTGTGTGTGTGTGTGTGTGTGTGTGTGTGTGTACACACTGGTCCTTTTTAATTACATGAACAATAATAATATTAATCATGGTGGCGCTTTCAGGCTCAGCTGGGTGAGCTGCTGCTTAAATTAATCTGTTATGCTAGCGCTGCCTCTCCCCGGTCTGTCACCTGTGACATGCGTCAACTTTATCAGGAAAGCATTACAGCTCTGCAGCAACTTCTCAAAGCTTCCACATTTTCAGTTTTAATTAGTGGAACAGCAACTCCAGGAAGTGGGATTTGCTGAATTTTAAAGCCCAGTTCATAAGTGATAGGCTCATTTAAATAAAACCAATTTTCCACTGCACACAAATGACACGTGATTTTTGATTTCATGTTACAGATTCAAGTTTATTTAGCAGTTGCTGCAAAGTCACAACAAACAGGAGAAACATTTTCACCACACATTAGAACAGTTGATTATGACTGCAGAATATTTGTATTAGCAATTTTAGTAGCATTATTCTTTAAAACTAGCTGAACAAATTATGAATGAGCTCTT
The DNA here is from genome assembly GCF_964374335.1 of Astatotilapia calliptera. Classification (NCBI taxonomy): domain Eukaryota; kingdom Metazoa; phylum Chordata; class Actinopteri; order Cichliformes; family Cichlidae; genus Astatotilapia; species Astatotilapia calliptera. Next base: position 38,383,269 of record NC_137422.1, read on the forward strand.
TTTAGTGTCAAAGAAACATGAGGGGTACTTCCCAAAGTGGGACCTGCACAGGTCCACATGTCCTCCTGAGTCATGCTGCTCACTGCGATAGCCAAAGATATGCTAAACTACTCTGAACCGAATAATTAATCTAAGCTTGCACTGCAAGAACTAATCTGGGGTATGTGTGTCGAAGGTTTTCATTATGAAATTGTATGAATTAATGTAAGTTATAGTTGAAGCACAGAATTCAGCTGAAGCTCACAGTGACTTTACTGGGCAGGCCTATCCTTAACCATAATTCGTAACCTATGAAAACACTTAGTTATATTTAGAGTGCACACTTTTAATTAAAGGTCCTGGTCTGTTAACCTACTTTCTTATTTTGTCTTAACTTCTTTCTCTTGTTTTCTTTGCACTGGGGGGTACAGCTGCTGAGGGAGTGAAAGGAGCAGATCGGTACTGGCTGTTAAATACATGAAGTTATGAATGGATTGTACCAATTTTTGCGATATCATGGGTGGAAGAGATGATGAAACTAGTTACTTTAAATATGTTGTTCATATCATTTGACTTAGTTATTTAGATATTTTGGGTTTGATAACCATTAAGTGAAAGTAATAATTGAAAAGTAAGTTATTTTATTTCGTTTTTTGTAATCAGGTCATGTATTAGTGCGTGTCACCAATACGTGCTCAAGTTTATCTGATCAACACGTATTCAAGCTCCCATTCTTCTCTTGGATGTTAGGTGAGTTTATCTGAGCAGTTAGTTTATTACTCAGTTATATGTTAGCACTACAACGTAAGTTTTGTTTTGTTTATCTCCTTTAAAAGCTCCACCAAAACCAAAAATCTGACTTTTTTTGTTTAATTATTTTACATTTTCTGTAAAAAAATTTTTTTTAAACTACATGACTTTCCTCATGCTTGACCAGCTCAAGTAACAGTGACTGACTGATGTTGCACAACATTAAATTAAGTAAAGTTTTGTCCAAATATAATCTTATAAGCTGTATAAAAGTATAAGTACGAAAGCATAAAAAAAACCTTAATTACACAACAATATCTGTGTTCATTTAACATAAACAGCACTAGCGAGGCTGGTAAATATAAAATGGTAACTGACCCATTCAGAGCACCAGGTAGCAGAAACCAAACAGGTCCAAAAGTAATGAGGCAATGCGAGAGGAAGTGATATGTTGATTCATCAACAGGTTTTAACCTGGGTTACACGTTTATTATACTAGGAAAAAATATTAGGAACACTTTTCAATATGCAGTGAACCACCTCCTACTGCAACTTTAATGAGCATAAAAGAACAAAACTGGAATCTGTGCTGTTGTTTTGGGTTTCATTAGACTGCGTATGTGTTCTTGATAAAGTGGTTGGTTTAAAATATGGATTATTAACAGGCCACGGCTCCTACTTAGTTCTCCACAGCATCCTGAGCACAGGTGTGTTGCTCTGAAGCAGAACTGTACTTTTTCTCAGGCTTCTTGGTTCAGTAAAGACTGCAGGTTGAGAAGCACTCGTAGAAAATGTGTGATGTAATGTGTGATAATGTTATCTCACCAGATAAAACATAATCTGTGCGTGCAATGATCCACAGTTAGACTTATCAGCACGAGAGGATTTTAGTGTAACCGAGTTTAAAAGTTTAAAAGTGATCAGATATAGTCCGATTTTAGACTCACAGAAACTTTATCTTCGCTTTTTAAACTAAATATTGACGTAAATGAAACGCTGTGGTGACTCATAGCAGACAGTAAAAGCTCAGCGTGTACGAAGTGCCATCGAAATCAATCGAACTTGAGACACGCCTCGAAACTTCTGAACGGGAAATGGCAAACAAATTGCTCAACAAAATAAAAGCCTCGTTGGTCAAGACAGCTGGGAGCGACACAGAAAGTTTTGAGGAGGAGAAACATCACGAAACCCAGGTCACTGATATTCTGTTAGTTATTAGGAGAGAAAAACAGATACGAATAAATAAAAAAGCACTTTAAACCTATCAAAGAACATAAACAGAATCTATATTGTATAAACATGAGTTGATACAAAAATGGACAAAAAATAATGAGGAAAAAGCACAAAATATCAAACCAACTCTTAGTAGTTCAGCTTCATTCCTGCTCATTTTTGCAAAAGGTCGAACTCTTACACTCCACACTCATAGCGTTTAACTATATAAAGTGACCAGAAACCTATTATACAAGAATATACAGTGACAACAACAAATGCCATGCACTTTAGTCTCTATATCACAACATGTTAAAAAGTGACATTATCTCTGGGACACAAATCTTTAAAAATATGCATCTGATGTAAATAATAACAGGTCCATAGTTTTTGTTTTAAAAAGTGTTGTTTGAGTTTCATAAAATGTTTGCACACACACTGCATTGGAGCTTTTTTATTTTTTTATTTGCATTACTCCCTAAAAAGTGAACTTTTTGTTTTATAAATAATTTCAATTAACTAAATATCTCCTGAGCTTTTAAAGGAATCTGTTGACATCTTTAAGATGTAAAATTTCACCTGCTTTTTGTGCCTTCACTCTAATACTGTTTTATGTGCTCTGGTTCTCAGTGACGTTTTGTTTTGTTCTTTCTCAAGATGAAATGAAGATGCTTTGTTCACTGCTGAACATCTAGGTTCTTTATTAGCACGAATAAAAGTAAGAAATAGAGGACTACCTTTTGAATAACATGGCTTTACTTTGAAGTCCCCGGACAGGAAACAGCCTTCAACGTTTCCCTAAACTTGCAGTGTTTCCAGGAGTCCTCAGAGTCTCAGAGCTGACTCCGCTGCTGGAGGTGTTTGATCGGGATCATGGAGCTGGTCTTTCTGTCAGCCTGTCCCTCTCTGCACCTCTAACCCTCCAGCTGCCCCACTATGGCGCTCCCGGTAAACGACTCCTGCTCCGTGCCTGACCTCCCCGAGTTCAATCGGTCAGAGGACGACGGACACACACCGGAGTCGGTGATTGTGCCGGTGGTGTTCGGGATCATTTTCGTGTTGGGGGTGGTGGGGAACATTTTAGTGCTAGTAGTGATAGGGAAGGTGGGGTACAGCGCAGGTGGGGGAGGCGGCGGTGGAAGTGGAGGAGGAGTTGGGAGGCGCTCGCTTAGCCCGACCAACATCTTCATCCTGAACCTGAGCGTGGCGGACCTCGGCTTCCTGCTCTTCTGCGTGCCCTTCCAAGCCACCATTTACACTCTGCCGGAGTGGGTGTTCGGGGCCTTCCTCTGTACGTTTGTACACTACATCTTCACCGTCAACATGCTTGTGAGCATCTTCACGCTCGTGGCCATGTCCGTGGACCGCTACATTGCCGTGGTGCGCTCCAACAAATCTCTGAGCGTCCGGAGCCCAAGGAACGCACTGGCAGGGCTGTGCGTCATCTGGACGATGTCTCTGGTGTGCTCGGTGCCGGTGGCCAAGCACCAGGGCCTCATTAGCTACCACAACGGAACTTTCTGCTGGGAGGACTGGGCCGGAGCCTCCAAAAACGCCTACAAAGTGACCCTCCTGGTGTTGGGGTACCTGCTACCGCTGCTCCTCATCAGCTGCTGTTACACTAAGGTCAGTTCAAAATAGGAGGCATTTAACGGGGTAATGTTTGACTCCCAGCTGCAGTAAAACAGGCATTAAGAACAGAGCAGAAGGTCCAAAGGCCGTGCACAAAGTCCTGCAGATCATAAAAGCTGTGCGTAAAAACGCGCGTGAGGCGCGCACTCACCAGCACCGGTGTGGCGCTTCAGAATAAAACCAGTTCAATAGGTCAGCTTAATGTGGGTCACATGTGATAAACCGATATGACCAAACTATGATAACATCATACAAAATACCCAGCTGAAGTTTCAGAATAAACGCACCAGACGCAGGTAAGAAGCTTTTGCTTCATCGTAATGATTATCGAGACATTTCCCAGAGGTTAAATATTCGTTTCCCCAACTGTTTTATTTAAATGAAACTTAACATCAAATATGGTTCATTTTCTTTAAACCAGGCAGTAAAAACATCAGCATCCTAGACCCCTGATAACCGGTTTAATATCCATCCTCTGCATTTAAATTTATGATCAGACTGTCAGAGATCTGTGAGCGTCAAAGCTGATCTGTTATAAGTCAGTCATAAATAACCGTTCAGCGATACCTGTAGCAGTTATTATCAGTTTATGTGTAAAATATTTTCTGATTCATTCATTAATTGCTTTAAAACGCAATTAATCACATTTTCTGCTAATAAAAGTCTGGAATCCAGCCAAAGAAAAATCTCTGAACACGTTTGCACTGTTTAATAAACAAATAATACAAAAATATTAATTTGACATATAAATTCAGTTCTGATGGGTTAACCATTTGCTCTCACTTATTTAATAAACAAACAAAACTTACAAAATAATAAGTATTAAATGAGTACAAGTCCGTCCTTCCATCAGCTTATCCCCTTCAGGTTCACAGGGGGGCTGGAACCAATCCCAGCTTGCCACTGGAATGTGAAAAATGTATTTATTTTATTGGCGAAGTGCTTTTAATACCTACAGATTGTTGACTTGAACTACACATTGATTAGATTAAACAGATTTAAAATGAACATTTCTGTTGCTTCCTGAAAGTGGCTGTAATTCGGTTACCAGGGAACTAATTAATAAATAAATTCACAATAAATTCCAGGTTCATTTATTTGGATTTTTTTCACGGTTAAAGTCACTTATCAGATAAAAGTGTCAAGCTGAAGTAGCACAGAGTCAGTTTGTGTTTATGTAACAGCCGACTGTCACAATAAAAGTCCTCTGGTGTGGCCTGTGACTTCCTCCAGCGGGCATCTAACTGTGTAACTTTAACCTTCAGCTGCTGATATGAGTACAAGTTGACCAAGTTGATGCATTTGCTGTTTACAGACCAGTTGATCCGTTTTTGATAAATCATTAAGAAGTATTTCCTTCAAAATTAATCTGTCTGCTCTACTTTTTCTCTCCAGATTTTATTTCATCTCCATAAAAAAATGAAGAACATGTCCAAGAAGTCTGAGCGCTCCAAAAAAAAAGTAAGGGTCTCCTCTTCCTTCTGTGCTGCGCTGCATGCAGGGAGACCAAGCATACGATTACCTTCTGTGGAAGAATCACTCAGTTGTAAATGCATTACACATGGCTCGTGAATTAAAAAGGCTGCAGGTGTTCCAGCTTTTATTTTTAATGAGTTGTTGGAAAGACAGCTTGCTGTTTCCTGTAAGTAAACTTTCATCCAAACTGGTAGGGACTATGGGTCTGGTACTGGTACAGCAGCAAGCCAGTGCACAGTATTATCAAACCATACAGGAAAAAGAGAGAGTCAAAACTGAAAACGAGCACCAGCGGGCTGTTTGAACACTGTTACTGTTACGATGAAGAGATGCTGAGGAGGATTCCCTGTAACAGGATGATTGGCAGCTGTATTAACTGTAAGAAATTAGTTATTTTATATGAAACTTTTGGCTGCCAGGCTATGTTTTTTTTCTCCCAGAATATAAACAGGTTCTTTAATTAAAAAAAAAAGGAAACAGGTTCATTATGAAGAACTGGCTCATCTTAAAAGGTTTTGCCTGAAAAAGAAACTTATGAGCTCCTCTAAAACAATAGCAGCTGGCACTGAAGGTGGTCTTTTCTTCTTGGCGCTGTCCTCTCTGTCTTCTTTCTCTGTGAGCCACATGGAGAGAACAGTTACGTTTAAAGGAGAGATAAGAAAAGGAGCATTAGCAGAGCTTGAACGTTGATCTGTTTTTCTTACAGGAAACACAGCTCAGTTCGGGAGATAAAGAAGCTGTAACAGGGATGACGTGGAGAGGGTAGTTTTAAAAAAAACTAATAAGAAAAAAGTGGTGCCTACCTGAATGCACATGCAGCCATCTTGTTTTATCAGCAAATATTTTTTTGTTTTTGCATATATTTTGTTTTTTAGAAATGCATATGCTTATAACTCTGGTGCTTAGCATATAGAAGTGATTCACAAACTAGAATGTTTAGTGGTAAAAAGAAACCGCATTCATTTGAAATGTGGGGAAACGCTGCCCATCTCGAGCATCTCTTCTGGAGCATGTTGCCGCCGTGTTTGCATGGGTTCTCTAGCTTTTTATCTTCTCTACAATAAGTTGTAATCCTTAATTGAAACAGCATCTGAGTTGTTAGAGCAAAGAGTCTGGTGTAAGACAGCACCTGTTTCTTTTAGGTCTGGTGGACCTCCCCCATGGCATTTCATACTACGCCAAAATAAATAAGTAATAGATAAACAATAAAATATCAGAAAATTTGTGTTTTTTCACTATGTACCATAAAAACAGATAATTTTCATGGTAACAAAAAGCAAAACAAAATACATATTCTGCCAGTTAAAAAATGTCTGATTTTGGATTACGGGACGGTCTGCGTAATGTGCTAATAGAACTGTTTCTGTAATTTTACACATTTATTTCTTAGAATTTAAGCCCAAATCAAATCAGCATTTCTTTATAGAAAAAAAGAGATGTCTTTTTGAAATTGGACTTCTTTCCCTTGTATTAGAATATCAAACTGATTACATCTGTACTTGAACATCAGTTTTCTGTCACGCTGAGGAACTCTGAATGTCTTTTCTCTTTGCTGGGGGCGGGCCAGTTAGCGTCTTTACCAGGCATGGCTCTATGAGGGGGCTATGTCTCCTTTTTCAGATTGCTGACACTTTGCTTTCAGAAACCCTGCCAGGGGCATTTGTCACCAGCAATACTGATCTTGGGATTAATTGAGCAAGGACACCCCCATCACACCATGATAAGGGTGGAGAGGTATTTGAAACTAATGAAGTTGATTTTTGTTATTCTATTTAAAATGTATGCTTTGGTCTGCATAATATGGAACCTCAGGTTTAAAGCCACTGAGGGAACAAGAAAAAATCAATATAATATGATTAAACATCACCATCACAGTCAAACCTGTTCAGCCAGCAGCTCAGTTGTGTTAGCTCACCTGCCCCATCATGTAGGTCATAGTTTGCCCAGAGTGTGACAGCTGTGGAGCAGTAGAAGTTCAACATGACAGGTGTGGGCGACAAGCCTCAAAGATTGAGTTACTTGGTCCTAGCTGGCAGGCGACAGTGTGCAGATCTCCCGTACCAACAGATCAGAGAGACATTAGCTACAGGCAATTTACAACAAAGTATCTGCTGTTTCTCGGGTCAGTGGAGCAGGAATAAACGCTACTGGGTAAATATTTAGACAACAGGACTAAGAATAGAGGAGATTCCCACAAAGTCTGAAGAGGAGAGAAATGTTGGGCCTTCATTCACACCAGTTCCATCCTCTGTGGAAACAAGAGACACCATAACACTGATAACAATTATGTAAGCGCTCACGTCAGATTGATGTTTCAGTGTCACGGAAACACCAGCCAGCTGAGTTCTTTGTGAGGACATACTGCTGTATATATAAATATATCCCAGCTCGCCCTGTGGACGGTCTTTATCCTTCAAGCTCGGATCCACCAGACCCAAGTCAACCAGAGGACTCGGGCCTTGAGGGTCCTGGGCTGTATCGTTCCCAGGACTGCGCTCTTCTGGACAGATTCCTTGGATGACGTTTCTGGGATCTGCTGGAGTCAACAGCCTAGTTTGAGGGTCACTGCCCCGAGTGCTCAGATCAGACCATTTTTTGCCATCACCCTCCACATCTCTCAAGCTCCTTTCTCAGTCCTTGGTACTTCTTGAACTTTTCACGTTCCTTCTTCCTGATGTTGTTATCCTGTCTTCCTCTGCTTGTCCACCACTATGTCCAACTGGTTAGCCCTCACCAGTTTGTCCCTCTGTATCTGGAAGTCCCACAGGATCTTGCCTTGGTCATTCTCAACAACCCAAGGATCACCTGCAGGGCGTAGGTCAGGGGTGGGCAATTCCAGGCCTCGAGGGCCGGTGTCCTGCAGGTTTTAGATCTCACCTTGGGTCAGCACACCTGAATCACATGATTAGTTCGATACCAGGCCTCTGGAGAACTTCAGGACATGTTGAGGAGCTAATTTAGCCATTTAAATCAGGTGTGTTGGTTCAAGGACACATATAAAACCTGCAAGGACACCGGCCCTCAAGGCCTGGAGTTGCCCACCCCTGGCGTAGGTGTTGATTGCCTGGGTCGTGTTCTTCCTCTACAGCTCACTCCTCAGAAGTTGCATTATTCTCTGCAGGATTTTGGTGGGTGTGACTTTCCTTGTGGCCTCTTCATGGTCTTCATTTTCCTATTCCCAGGCACTTGCAGCTGCCCTCGATGTCTGTACACAGCAAATCCAGCATGTCCAAATTAACACTGTCGGATTTGATTTCAACACTATTAAAGTGTCTATATGGGTCCACACCAGAGAGTGTTAATTTAACTCTTTTTGGAGAGTTGGTACGTTAACTCTGATTTAGTGTTAAACACCAAATCTGTCTGGAGTTGATAATTTAACACTTGGTGTTAAGAGTTTATATATTAACTCTCAAAGAGTATTTTAGTTTAACTACGTAAGAGTTATCTTCTAATTCATTCTAAAAAGCGGGAATTTTACTGTTCTGAACTTCTAGAAATCTCTTTTGGAAATAAACATTTACTAAAAAGATGCAATGGTTTTTGAAAAACATTTATTCTGAACTGTGCACCACAATTTCAAAACATTTTCTGAAAGATGTAACAGTATACATGTTCTCACTTTCATTAGAATTTTGTTTATCAAAAGGTCTGACATGGTAAATGCAAATAACAGCATCTCATCACTTATTTCTTCAATACAATATGCATGTCCTTCATTCATCACTTTGTGGAACTTCAACGCACTTCTGCTCTCCCCCATATTCCATCTTCACAAGCATATCCTGTGTGGAGATTGAATAAAAATTAGTTGACACTAATTAATGGCACAAATAATCCAGTAAACAATTGCAGCACAGTAAAAAAAAAAAAAAGGAATCCTCTTTGAGCCATTACTTGTGTAAAGTATTTTCCCAAAAGACAAAGACACAGGCAACAGGTAATACTGAACTAAATGTAAAACCTCAACCTTTTTCATTTTTACCTAAACCGTGTGCACAAAACTCTGGAGGGATCTATGCTAACGTAGAAGCCAGTCAGGACGTCGGCGATCGTTTTCAGGCTTCAAGTAGCACCATTATACCAACATTTCACATTCTACACATTGTTTTAGGTGTATTTGACCAAAAGTTTGACTGAAAATTCACATGCAAGCTTTTTTTCAAGGCTGTGGTATTTGCCCGCAAACAATACCTTTCAGCTAGCTAAAACAGAATATTATGCTATCAGCGAGCAACATGGCTAATGCCTTTCACACAGCTTTGTCTCAACTCCAAAGAGCCACAGAAGTAAAAGCTCATAATAATAATTGAAACAATCTTTGGAAAAAGCGACTTACCAAGCATGGCAAACAACTCAAATATGTAGAGCAAAATGTTCTGAAACGGCTTCACTTCAGCTTCGATTGGAGCCGTGCTGGGGGCGGAGTCTGTGAATTTACTCTGTTGGTGTCATAGCCCCTCTAGGAGTTCAGAGTTAAGAGGTCAAGAGTTAATGTTTCCATTGTAACACCTCCAGATTTGACAGAGAAACACTCATTTTTAACACTCGATTTTAACTACTATCATTTTACACCTCAGAGTTACATTAAAAGAATGTGACTCTGCTTAGAGTAAAATTAACTCTACTTTTGCAAGAAGACTATTAACACCAAAACATTTAACACTTTTGAATTTGCTGTGTAGTGTAAATTTCTGGTAGTGCAATCCCCTCAGTTCTGGCTACCTTCCTTCTCTCTGTTACCATCTGACTACACATCTGTAGTCCGAATGACATTCTGATGTGATTGCTGTACCTCCTTGTGGTGTGTATCAGTGAATTGATTTCTCGTTCATGTTGGGTTGCGTCCTCATCCCAGATGCTCTTAAAGTATTGCTCTGTCTCCAGCTGTAGTGGGGCTGTTCTCATACTGTTCCCCTACCTTGGATGGTTCAGTGGAGAACATCTGGTTTATTGTCCTAGATTCTATCTCTATGGTATACCAGAGGGATAGAAGCTTCTAAGGCCTCAGATATAGATAGCTTTCAGTACTACTTTTTAGGCACCCCTTAGAGAGGGGGTGCACAGTTGCCCCATCCATCCTCTCCAATGCCTGGGTCTGGCTCTTGGCTGGGTACTGAAGTTTGTCAATCTCTGCTCTCTGCATCTTTATGCATCGCCATGATCTCCGCAAGCATCTGGCCCAGCAGCTGGACCGGCTGTGCGGGCTGCGGGTCTGCCCGTGCACTGCTGGCTCTGGGTCCATTGTGTAACTGACCCATTTAAAAAAAAGGGCCATGGGTCATACTCGAACCCGGGCTTGCTACTCTCAGGCATGTGATATATGACCGTATGCTCATCTAACTGAGCTAAACCACAATTGGAGAAGGCATAGAGAGGGCTTAAGCTAACACATTAAACCGGAGATGGCCGCCGTGTATTCAATTTATTTCAACAAAGTAACTGTATTCTGATTACCACCTTTTTAAATGGTAAGTGTAACAGAATACAGTTACTCATATTTTGTATTTTAAATACGTAACGCCGGTACATGTATTTCGTTACTCCCTAACACTGCACACACACACACACACACACACACACACACACACACACACACACACACACACACACACACACACACATATACAATATGTGGTCAGAAATATGCAAAACACCCAAAATAGGCATAAATAAACCAAGAAATGTTTCATCAGTTCTTTCCTGTTACAATATTTGTGCAAGGTTTTATGCTGGTGTGACATGGTTAGATAACACACTTGATTAAAGTGTGAGAGCAGAAACATCATATGAATTCACACAAACAAGAAAGACAATAAAACCATGTAATAAAATATAACAACGCATCGTATGACTAAACAACACCTGTGAATTTATTATGTTTGAAATTAAATAAGGGGCTGGAAACTTGGCACCTTTCAGTGCTTTCCATCCGGACTACATTAGTTTGTTTGAATTTACAAATATTTGCATCAACTTATGAAATAAGAGGACCTGTGGAACAGAATCCATCCGTCCATCCTCTTCCGCTTGTCCGATTCAGGGTCGCGGGGGCGCTGGAGCCTATCCCAGCTGTCTTTGGGTACACACTGGACAGGTCACCAGTCTGTGCATTCACATTCACACCTATGGGCAATTTAGATGTGAACCCCACTAACTGCATTTCTTTGGACTGTGGGAGGAAGCCAGAGTACCAGAGAGACCTCCCGCAAACACGGGGAAAACATGCAACCTCCACACAGAAAGATCCTGACCTGATGGTGAACTCAGGGCCTTCTTGCTGTGAGGCAAGCATGCTGCAGTGGTTAGCACACCAAACAACCTTTTCAAAATATTTCTTGGAAAAGTCCTCAACTCCATATTAAGCAATCAGCTGAGATTTTCCATCTGGGCACTGTTTAGTGCAGTTTTGTCTGTCGGTGGCATTAGTGAGTCTGTTGCTCTTAACTTGCCAGGGTTACTGTTATAAAGAAAAACACATTAGTCCAACAGCTCTTTAAAATAGAATCCAGTGTGTCCATATTCAGACGCTGAGCATGCAGTGGACATGTGGCTCTGTACAACCTTTTAGAAAGGTCGTGGAATCTTTAATGCAGCTGAAAACAGAGAGATTGTTTCCATATAAACAGTATAATGTTTCAGCAGATGTTCGGGTTGAGTGCTGAGTCTCATCTCTTCACGTAAGACTGCAATAAAATTTTACGACGCAGATTTAGCTGCAAAAAACAATGATTTCAACACAAGAGTTCAAAAAACAAGAAGACCCGGCATGATTACTTTGGAACTGAGATCATCTCGGAGGACATGCTTTTTTCCATTTCCAGCCTCGCTGTCAGACACGCAGTCAGCTGTTATCTTCAGTCTCATACAATGAAACGCAGACGTCTCGGTCGCTGGTCAGTTTCATCTGCCCACAGTCCTGAGGATGAATAGTTTTATTGATCTTTGTGCAGTAAAGAGAGAAAAAACTAAATCGAATCAGTGTTCGCTGTGTGAACTTTTAAATCAACAACAGATCCCCACAGTACACCTTCATCAGCTGTCTCCTACTTCTTGTAAGGGTCTCGCAGCCTCTATGGAGTTACTCTGTCTCCATGTCTTCAAGAGATTTTCAGGTTTAGCGCTGGCTTTGATTCAGTGATATTCAAATCAGGACTCTGCTTGGTTTGTTGGGCTCAGATGCCTCCTGATGGTGATGGAGGAGAAGTTAAATATACGAGTGAATACATCTTGTAATGCTCAAATATAAAATTAGTTGATGTTTGAAGATGTTTGAAACCCAGGATTCAGCCGAGCACCGTCCTTCACCTGAGAGAAATTTTATTTTTGTGAGACTCAGTTGTGGAAAATGTAAAAGTGAGCGTAGCTGGATTGCTTTCAGCGCTCAGAGTCTGTTTGTACGTCTGAAGTGGACAGACTGTCATCTATCACCTGTCGGCCGCTCTGTTTGGATATATTATAAAGCCCTGCGTATTTTATCATTGTCCATCAGCTAACACACTCACCTGCTTTTGCATCAGACTAGTCTTAAACCCACAAAAGTCGCAAAGGCTCCACAGTTTTAGTCTTGGCTACATCAGCTTTGCTTGATTTACAGTTCAAAGTAATCCTTGAATGTTACACTGGGCCTTAATTCAGGCTTTCAGGTCATCTTCTGTCTGAAAAAAGATGCTTTAGCTCCCTTTAACTGGTGCTTCTTTCAAACAAAAAAAAAGGAACAGCTGTGTGCCTGAGATGATCATATTAGAGATATCCGCCCTCATTGACAGCAGGTGGGAGTGGAAACAAAGCAGTCTGAAGCCTGAGCTTCTGGCTCTCAGGGAGTACTTTGGCCATGTTTGTTATGATCATCTTCAAATGTAATAGTATATATACAGTATGACAGACGTTAAAAACAAGCATAACAAATATTTTTGGGTCTCTCAGACAGAGATTACAACGTGAGAATATTTTAGGACATGTGGGAGTTTTTCTGGAGAGAAGATGACACTTTAACGAATGTTTGTTTTTTTGCAACTTGAAATTTGCAACATTTTCTGAAAGTGTAGCCATGTAAACATTAGTGGTGTGCTTTAGTTTGGAGGATGAATGAAGTGCTGTCTGTAACAGGATTAGACTTTGTGAGAGCAAACAAGAACAAAACAACCCTTTTATGGAAAAGAGCATGGAAACTGTGAACAGTCAGGACACTTGTAGAAATCAAGTGAAGTGAACATTTTCATGAGAGCATAATGAAAGAATCTTTGCAGACGGGATACTAAGTGAGTGTGAACACATTTTAAAAAAATCAGACATAACTGGGACAAAGCAGTGAGGACTTTTGGGAGAGCGAAAGCTTAATAAATGAGAGCTGAGAAGCTTTTGTTGCCGAGTTGAAGTGTGAAATGGCAGCTGCCTGTGTGGGAGAAGAGGCTTTTTAATTAGATTAAATATTGACATGAACTGAGTATGGATAAATGTGCGGTTCCAGGGTTGTGGGCGGAAATGTGATGTGCTGACTTTGGAGATGAGTCACGGTAAAATTATGACAACAAAAAAATAGGTTTGAAGCTGTTAAGACAAACACTGAACTCATATATATTTCAGGATGTAGTGTCTGGGGATGGGTTATTACTTTCTCTGTTATTACTTTCATTTTTTTAAAGTCAGTTCTTCATTGCCAAAGATTTACAAGAAATGCAGATATTCTTTGAGAACAGCTTGTTAAAGCTCCATCTATAATCAGGCCTATGTTCAGTTTCTGCTGTGAAGTATTTCAGCAGTAAAACAGCGACACACTGTTAAGTGATGTGTTTACCGAGTGCAGGTGAAGTGGAGCAGGATCGGTGTCTGCATTATTGGCCGAGTCTTTGAAGTCCAGACCTGCCTTCTGACAGTTAATAATTAATAGTTATCATCTCCTTGCCCCAAGTTTGGAGATTTTTATTTAAAAAAAACAAAGAAACAAACTTTTGTTTAGGATTTTTTGGTCGCTAGAAGATGCATTTACTGTCCAGTGATTGCCAAGACTTGCGATAGCTTACGGTTTTGTAATGTGGACCTTACACAGTTAATTCACACTTAACCCTGTGACCCTTGGAAACATCACGCGGTTTGAATCTTGCTTCTCAAAAAAGGACAAACTCTGATCTCCATTAGTTTCCAAGTGACTACAGTAACAAGAGATAACATAAAACATGAAAGGTAAAATAAATAGCCATTACCATCTTACGGGTAAAGTACAGATTAAGAAATAGTTCATGAAACAATATTTAGGTCTTTGGTATGTTTCAAAAAGATATTTTAAATAAACTATCACAGCGGAGGAAACTCAAAGTCCCAAAACAGACTGGGATGATAAGAGAAGGGCTGACGATGACTTAGCGGTCTAAAAAAGTACCGAAAAAAACTCTAGGCAGATAACTGTGACAAACACACAAAAACAGTCTGACAAAGAGTGATCGTGGACCACTGGAATATAAGCTGGGGAGCCAGCAGGATGAGTGGTGACAGGTGAGTTTGAGTGTAATGCGCTCATGATGATGCAGAGGGATATTTGATCTATCTTGGGTTACTTTTTCGCTGGTTATGGTCATATGGAGCCTAAATTTCTGTTTTATATTGTAACGTAGAGATCCTACGATAATACAGAGAAACCGCCAACAATCAGACAAGTTCTTGGTGACAGTTGGAAGGAAAAACTCCCTTTCACAGCACGTCTTTCATCCTGTCTTCCTTCTCTCACCCCAACCGGTCGCAGCAGATGGCCCCGCCCCTCCCTGAGCCTGGTTCTGCCGGAGGTTTCTTCCTGTTAAAAGGGAGTTTTTTCCTCCCACTGTCGCCAAAGTGCTTGCTCATAGGGGGTCATATGATTGTTGGGTTTTTTTCTCTGTATGTATTATTGTAGGGTCTACCTTACAATATAAAGCGCCTTGAGGCGACTGTTGTTGTGATTTGGTGCTGTGTAAATAAAATTGAACTGAATTGAATTTTAACAGGAAAAAACAGGCTCAGGGAGGTGCAGTTGGAGTGGTTATTGTTTGCTTTGCAATAATCGCACCAAAAATAAGATTTCTGAGAACTGAAAAGAATAAACTAAGAGAGAAAAGCTCTGTATTAAAATAAAGACAAAAATATGGAAAATAATGTGATTCTAGTGATTCACAGATATAATGGTAACATACTGTAGTTAATGAGCATTTAAAAGGGGACCAATTATTCTAATTTCTAGCACATTCATTCATTTATTCATGGACTCTGATAGATTTGCTTTTGTTATTTTATTCTGCAATTATGCTGCCCTGCTCTTGCAGTTTATCATTCACTTTAAGTCAAAATTCCTCTGATTGGCTGCACCTCACAAAGGGTTTTGAACCACAGGTGAGTCAGCCTGCCGTGGTCACAGTCAGAGGCATGTGCCCGAGATGGCATTTTAACAATATTCTCCCTCTAGGACATCATGCAGATCCAATAGAAGAAAAACCTGTCTGAAAGTGAGTGTGCAGAGCAGTCTGAAGCCTGAGCTGCAAGTGGCGGGTTGACGATGGCTGACTCCTCCAGTCCTCAAGTTGAAGCATCAATGGGAAAAATGCCAAACTCCAAATTACCGCTGATGGATCCATTGGAGTGTGTGATAATAAGAAAGTGCTGTCTGAATATTTGTGTAAATGGGTGAAGTGGCTTGTTATTGGCTCAGAGTAGAACAATGCTATATAAGTCCATTTACCTCCTGGCTCGCGGAGATTAGTTGTACATATTTTGGCCTCATCATTCAAATATTTTTCCATGTTTAATATGAACATCCGCCACTGAAAAAGTATATACAGAAAATAAGGAAAGAATAACAGGATTACTTTGAGTGGTGGCGGTGGTGGACTTTAGAGGATAATATTGAGGAATATTAATGGAGATTTGAGGAATCTTTGAGGAGTGTTTGGTCAATATTTGTCGGGCATATTTCTAAGTGTTTGGAAAGTGAATTCACATTGTTTATGGAGTTTTGGTTTAGTATGTGTGGGGAGCTCGGAGAGTATTTGTAAAGTGATTAGGGAGTGTTTGTGGACTATGTGGAGTGTTGGAGAAGTCACTGGCTGAGTGATGGTGATGGTGGAGCACTGGTGAAGTATTTAGACGTTTAGGAGATTACTGCCGGAGTATACAGGGGCGTGCTGATATACTGTACGACTACATCCTGTAGATTCACACATATGTTATCTCTCCCTGCAGACGGCTCAGACGGTCCTCCTGGTCGTCACTGTCTTCACTATCTGCTGGATGCCCCACCACATCATCGTCATGTGGGCGGAGTTCGGCACTTTCCCCCTGACCCAGGCGACCTATGTCTTCCGCCTCGTGTCCCACTGCCTGTCCTATGGAAACTCCTGTGTTAACCCCATCCTGTACGCCTTCCTGTCTGAGAACTTCCGCAAAGCTTGTCGCAAGGTCTTTACCTGCTACTTCCTGTACCCGCCGCCTCCCACAGAAAACGTGGTTCGTTTTCGCATGGAAAACTTCTCCACCACACACTCCACCACCAACATATGAAGGGCCAAGATAAATGACGCTCAGGGTGCTTATCTAGCAGTAAATGAGGGAAAGCTTTTTCTGAGTGGATCTGCTGCAGGCAGGTCACATGAAAATAAGACGGCACGTGATTGGAGGATTTATTCACAAGAAAACAAGAGACTCATCAGAAACTTGCAGAGCCTGGACTGCTTTAAGTTTTGTGTAAAGATATTTCAGATATTGTTTTTAAGCTTTAAACTTAATATTAAAAAAACATTTTGTGATGTGTTGGTTTTTTTATCGAAAATTTTGAAACTTTCATACTTTTATGTTTTTTTTTGTTGTTGCTTTTTTTTTAAATAAGAAGAATTTTTTTCAGACCATTAACGCAACCTGAAATCTTTCAGTTTGAAAATGTAAACTGTCATCATATCATACGGTATACAAACGAAATATACATAAACGTTTACATTTTTCATATTTTTATTCATTTTGTTTGGACTGACCGAGAGTCTAAAAGAAAGACATGCGAGTTTAAAGTAACCAGATCAGTTAAAAAATGTAATTATATTTAAAATATAATAAATAATTCTGCAATTTGTTTTTACAAAAATTAATTAATTACTTAAAAAAAACCTTTAAATCTGTATTTCAGTTTTAATGGTGTAAAATTATTTATCTATTTATAATAATTGTGCTGGTTCAGATTATAATTTCAGTTTTTTATAATTCAGTGTTTTTTATTCATTGGCAACCTTTTCGAACCTTTGAAAACATGAAATCTGAATATTTATCCCGATTCAAATGACATTTATAACATCTGGAGTTTGTTTGTGTCTCACGTTATGAAATTAGGTCTGATTCATTAAAAATGTATTAATAATTAATGAAGCTCGTTCAGCTTTGGTCCACAGTCAAACTTTGTGTTTCCTTTCTTTTAGGGGACAGAGAACAGAAATGACCATTTGGATGTGATGAATGTGTGTGCATGAAAGACAATAACACATGTTTATGGACAATTACTCCACATTAGCAACGTACTACCAATGATTTGACTTAACTAGGCAGTCAGCAAGGTCTGTATTTGATGATCTGTGTAATATTTATAGTGTGTGTAATCACAGGTGTTTGACCACAGTTTCTTTGTGTGTAAATAAAGTATGAACTGACTTCAACAAGCGTTGGACTCTCATGTCTATGTGAAGGGCATTGTCCGACATTTAGTGCCAGTATATGTGCAGAGCGAAGAAGAAAAGAAGAAACATATATATGGCATCAAATGAAAACCCGGCAAATAAAAGTGAATAAAACTACCATCTTTATTAAAACGTAAAAGCATAACAAAGGGAAGCAATTGTAATATTCTGTACTCTCGTACTGTTTGGTTAAACATGGTGATGTCAAGTATATCGCTGTATTCTATTATACTATACTGTGTATACTATACAACAGCGGTCCCCAACCCCCGGGCCTCGGACCGGTACCGGTCCGTGAGTCGTTTGGTACCGGGCCGCGAGAGTTGAGGCTCAGGTGTGAAATGTCTGGTTTTCAGGGTTTTATCGGTTTTCAGCGTTAGTTTGTTACCGTTTTTATCGTTAACTCGGTTTTCCTGGGTCTTTTCATGTGTGTTATGAATAAATCTTCTTTTTTTCGGTACCGGTACTAGTTTTATTTTGTTGTATTTATCCGCGACACCTTAAAGGCCGGTCCGTGAAAATATTGTCGGGCATAAACCGGTCCGTGGCGCCAAAAAGGTTGGAGACCGCTGCATTAGACTACACGTATGACCAAACATAACGACATATTCATATAGTGCTTTATTCAATACGCTTTCTATACCTGCCAGCCAATGTGGAATCACCAGTTAACCTAATATAAAGCATTTCTGTAAGTTCAGTAAGGAAGATCTGTAATCAATCATCTGACTACTTTCCTGGGTGTTAGTTCTGTTCTTTACATCACTACCTCTTTCTCATGCTGTCAGCCTCAGTACCGTCATCATTAATCTAGTCAAATCATCGTCTTCTTGCCCACCTTCTTTGAGCCACTCTGCCTCCAATTCACGTAGTTTAAATCTGTGCTCTCCATCTGCAGGGGAGGGGTGGAGATGTGCGTTTAGGGTGTGGTGTCAGGTGAGGCTGACTCACAAACCTGACCCCAATCATCTGATCATGTCTCCCCACTTGCGTATGTCGCTAGGAACTGAAGAGAGAACTGCGCGTGGTGTGAAGCTGAAGGAGGGCAGCTTGAAAGCTCCTGCAGAAAGCGATCGAAATTTAAAAACAAACACTGAGTGTGTAACGCTGTGTGAATACGTCCTTTATTATCACATTCTCCTTTTTACACTCGTGGAACCCACCCTCCTTCCCATCTCCACCAGACAGTCGCCTCAATCAGTCAGACCTCAGTCCTCATCTTCACCTCCGTCAGCATCCAGACTCCAGGGGCTCATGTCCTAAATCCTATCACTGCTGCGATTCCTTCATGCCATGATGGGTCATAGGAGTCAAATCACCAGATACATTAATTTCTCCTTCTCAATAAATCAAATTCTTACAAGTGATCTCGCCTTATTGAAATGCATATATGTATAATATGCTGGAGGAAATCTGTGCAGGCACAGAGATCTGATGTTCAAACCAGAACTCTTCTTCCTGTAAGGTGACAGGGCTAAGCACTGCACCACTGTGCCACCCACAGGACATAATGCATATGTCACGTGGGTGACAACAGGAAGAAAAAAGTTAAGAATGTTCAGCATTTGTAAGGGTGATAAAATTGCCATATAAAGCTGTTCATTCCACTCTCTCAGCAGTGCCTGTGGTGACCATGAAACATGAAGCAGTCTCCAGTCCAGAGCCGTACTGGGATAGAAGAAATGCTTTGACACAAAGTTCAAACTAAAACATTTTCTTAAATTGTTCATTACTCAGTGAGAGGTGGTCAGGGATTAAATTAAACAATGTTACAAAACAGGTAAGATTCTTATGATAATGAAGGCAAACGATAAACAGTGAAAATTTCAAGTCTACAGCAAGATTTTATGTTAATTAATCTTATTATTCTAGACAGTTTTATATTTATTTTACTGCAGATTTAATGAAGCACTTTAGTGCATAGCAAGAAAGAACACACGTGGCTTCTGTATGAAACAAAAAATCAGTCAGGTTTCGTTGTGTTTTGGCTTCAGTCCTGCACAGTTGCTATAAACTAATAAAGTAGAAGATTTCGCTGTGCTGCTGAGTTTAAAGACAAATATGTTTTTAATGCAGACACAAAGGAAAGCACATGATCGTCTCATCATTGAGCTTCTCACTGAGGTAAGACTGTAATGTGTTTCCCTTAAAGTATGAGTTGCCTTTGTGATATATGTTGTTGTGAATAAAACTGAATTCATTTCAAGGAAATTGTTGTAGTTTATAAAATATGATCAATACAGGAGTAAAAAAAGTAGTGTTATTCAGGGAATGTTCATTGGCTAACGACGGGTCACAAGCCCGTAGCCAATGAGCATGCGATCTCTTCAGTTTTCCTTTCTTGTGCTGCTGTCTGTCAAGATCGTGACAGAGAAAACGATCAGTTAGGTTAAGGATACTATGTTTGTTGCAACTGGTTACATTTACTTTTTCTTCTGGAATTTAACAAACCAAATGCAGGAGCTTTGTGTTGGGCAGGAGGGGGGGCTGCAGCTTCAGGTTTAGCAGTTATTTCAGAGTTATTATTGGTTCAGGAATACTGAAGCATCATGCTTGCTTTATTCATCTCCCGTGAGTTCAGAGCAGGGTTCAGTCCTTCAGGATAAACAGTCGTCTGAAGAGTTCTTGGACCTGGTCCTTCCCCGTGTCCTCATGGCCCCCCACTGAACGCTGAAACCAGATCTTTGACGCTGCTGGCTGTACGTGGTGTTTCCTCGTCCTCCTCCTTCTTCTTCCTCATCTTTCTTGGGTTGGCATTGAGACTCTTGGAGCGCAGCGTTGGATACATCTGGTCCTCCCCTACCAGCAGCTCCTCCTCCTCCTCTGCATTATTATTCTGACCCTCCTGTTCATGGCTTTGCAGCTTGGTCTCATCTAGTTCCTCTTTGGATTCCTTGCTGGTCAATTCAGTGGCCCAATTCTGGTCCTGCTGGCCGGGGCTATAGATGATGTTGCTGACATACTTCTTATTGGAGGATGGAGAGCTGCTGAGGGTTGGAGAGGATAAATACTGTGTGACCTTTGACCTCTCCAGAGGGAAGGACACAGCCGCCTCCAGTCGGCCCTTCTCTATGGGTTTATCTTTGTTAGTGTCAGCCGAGTCACGTTGAGGTGAAATGGAGCAGATCTTGGGGGATTTGATGTCTGGGTCACAGGGAGAGATCAGAATGTCCACGTTTGAAAGAGACTGAGTGTCCTTAAGTCCTTGTACCTCCAGAGCTGAGCAGAACTCTTTCAATTCACCTAAAAAGAGAAGTTCAGACAGAGGATAACTGTTTACCTTCATTCTTCTGATATAATGCGTCCAATAAAGACTCATCTCCTGTCCTACCTGTTTTGGTTCTTCCCTCGCTGTTCCCACCTTGCCTCTCTGGACTCTGCTGGACCCTCTTGTCGTTTCCCTCCATGTCTCCGAAAACCGACGTCCTGTCGTCGTGCTCCAGCTGGTATCTGTACAGACTGTACCCGTCAGCGCTGTTGATGCTGCCTTGGCGCAGCAGAGTGCCCGGCTCACACACGGACGATCCTCTGGAGTGCGTGCGGACGAGCTCAGCTCGGTCGACGCCCGCCAGCTTCTCCAGAGCGTTCATCATTCGGTTAGAGAACTCCTCCAGCTGAGCCAGGCGGAGGTCGACCGTCTGCAGGGATGCCTTCATCGAGTGTTCCCTTTCATTTACCTCCTCCAGACGCATGAACATGTTCTCCACCCTGAACACACGACATGAGTACTCAGGGCTGTGATGGCAACAAGTTGTAAGTTATGCTGTCTCACTTAAGTTTCAGTTGCCGGGTAAATCATTACATTTTTGTTTGTTTTTTTTCACATTTAACAGCATTTTAAGTTTTATTCAGTTCTTAACGTATGTATTTTTGATTCTGGCAGTTTTGGTCCTCCACAGATTGCACGCTGAGATGAACACGAACCTTTCAGACGTGACTCTTATTCGCTCGTTGTTAGACGACTGCTTCTCATCGTCCTTCTCTCTGAAGTATTCCTCCACACACTGTTCCTCAAACTCATGCAGACTCTTCAGCTCATCTGCATTCAGCACCAGCTCTGAGGGAACACAGCATTTTAAACTCGGCACACAAACACACGTGACTGCAATGTGTGCCTCAGACTGGTAGAGGTGGTTCTGATAGCTCGAGAAATACCAGGATTATGCTGTATTCATACTGAGCCTTTAACCTACTTTAGCTTCTGTTAGTGATGTGCTTAAACATATTACATTTTTAGATATCAGATACTGAAAAAAACTGAACAGGATCCAGAGTTTAAGTTCAGGTTCTGATTATGGCGGTCTCTGTCTTACGCAGTCGTCTTTCGCGGTCGTCGTACTCTCCACCCTCTGCTCTCCGTCTGCAGTGGCAGCACAGCCTCTTCAGTACAATGTAGATGTGGGGGAAGACGATTAGCGGCGGGGGCAAGATGGGGCGGTCATGGAAGGTCATGATCAGCTGATATCGCTGGAACTTCCACACCTGGTTAGAGATGGACTTCACCTCAAAAAAGGTGTTGCTGTGGAGCAAGTGGAGAAAATCTCTTAACTCATTCACTGCCATTGACGTCTATAGCCGTCAATTGCAGTGTATGAGTCAATGGGTTTAACTCATTCACTGCCAATGGCTGGCAGTGAATGAGTTAATTATCACTTTATCATTATATAATCAGGTTTTCAAAGTTCAAGGTGAAGTTATCAACTGGAACCGTGAGCTAACTAGAAAATGGTTTCTAGGTATTTTTCCTTCCCACCAGTTAATAGATTATGGTGACATCTACACAGGAAGTGACATTCCCAGCCCGGGCTATTGTTTTCAGTGCATCTCTACTGTACCTCTGTAGAGCAATTGAGGGGACACACTGCAGATCTAAGCAGTTTGTCCTCAGATGTTTCCTTGGATAGAAAATTTTCCAACAAAATGATTTCCTCTCAAGGTCTTGATATAGACACAGTATAGCACCAATAACATCAACTCGTGTTCCTGCTGCCAGATGGATACTTTGTTTCTATTGATCACACAGCCCTTTGTATCAGAGCAGAGAAGCTAAAAGGTCAAAGTTCATTTAAAAGCTTTGTTAAATTGGAAGTGTGCAAAAGTCTGCTTGGGTCTGAGTGATGAAAAATTTGTCATCAATGGGGTGAACATGAGGCTTCTTTTGGATGTCAGCATGCTCTACAGTCTGTCGCGACACTAATGTTACAGAGTTTGAACTATAAGGGCACAAACAGTGTGTTCATCCTCCAGCTCCGAGCAAATGAGTGAGTATAAGGCCGGGATTATACATGCTTGTGGACATGAACAGCTGTGTAGTTGAGCAGTCACCACTTGATAATGAACCTCACGTCACATACTAAGTATGTACGTACGGCAAAGTAAACACTGCCATAATCAGCAGCCAAATGGTTTTTAGGACACATACGGATCATTCTCAGTATTTTGTCCACATATTTTTCTGTTTCCCCCATTTCCCCTTTTTCGACACTGAAACTAAACTCAACTCTTCTTCACTGCATTTAACTTGAAAAATATGACAAGTGTTTTTAAAGTGGGTTTTGTCTGAGTCAGTGTCTGCAACCCCTAATTTCCTTGTCTGCAGTGCAAGTGTCAAAGCTTAATTGACAGTTGTCTACACCTTACAAGGTGTGGATAAAGGCATGCCTGAGGCTGGCTTTGGGGGATGCCAGTTTTTGTCTTTGTGCTCTCTGGGCTGTCATGTGTAGCTCGGGTTACTAACGGATTTAAAATTAAATGTTGTTTCCTCTTTATGTTGTGACTTTTAAGCCACGACGGAACATATGTTACAGCTCGTGTCTGCAACGACTGCTCGGTGTACTGACTTGAAGACGGCAATGAGCAGGTTGACCAGAAGGATGTTGGCTACCAGCAGGTAACAAGCCATGATGGCGGGCGTGAGCCAGGCTCCAGGGATGCAGGGAGGAAGCTTCTTCCCATCTTCATCATATAAGTTTTCTCCACAAGGAGCTGAAACCCAAATACACACACACACACACGCATAGACTTGCAGCACTCATTAAATCTGACATAAAGAGTAAACTATAACAATGCAAAAGACAACATCAGGCAACAGCATTTATGAGCAACTGAGTTTTTATGAGTGTTACCAAAGAAATTTTAAATAGGGTCTGTAACACCCACCCTCAGAACCTCCTTGTTTCATAGACAGCACTTATGAAATGACACATTTTTGTGAGGGTAGCTTAGTTATTTCAGCTGCTAAACTCATTTCAGCCTCTTCTGGTTCAATGAGACTGAACCGAAGGGAGTTAAAAGAAAATCAGTGAGTTTAAAAGCATAAATTCAACAAATGATGGTCAGTAGATAATACAACTGAGATTTCACAACACTATGAGATTAGCCTTGTATGACCTCAAATGCACAGATGAGCACATTGACTGTTTGGTTTGAGTGGGTTAGTGCTTTTAGATGCTTACGGTTGATTTCCATCGCGTAAACTGTCCAGGAGCAGCGGAAGGAAAGAAGGAAGAAAAATAATCAGCTGAAAATCCTCAAAAAGTGAAGAAGACTTCATGTTGGAACCACTGAAGGAGATAATGTCTAACAAAGGAGAGGATGACAATCACAGTCACAATGAACACAACAAATCAACTGCAGGGGAAAAAATAAAATTCGTTTGTAGTATCCAAATGATTAATAAAAAGCATAAGTACAGTGAAAGTAAATACAGAGATCAATTGTTTTTGGAGGGAGAGGACAGCAGGGTGTGTGGACTAACTGATAGTTTACAGCATGGAGGGAGGACGGGGTAAGGACAGCATGAGGACAGGGGACTAACAGCTGTCTTACTATGGATTCTAGTCTTACGGTCTATGGAGTCGGCAAACACCTCTCCGTAGATCATCCAGTAGGGCATGTAGAAGATGTTGCGGGCCAAACGCCACGTCGGCTCCTCATCTGGGTGGAGGATGGCCTGCCGAGCTACACCAAAACTCATCAGCACCACCAGCATGATAACCACGAAGTACAACATGTCGATCATCTGGAGACATGTGGGAACACGAGACATTTAACCCAATCAATGTGGACTCTGTGACGATATCAATATTATACCACACGTATAAACAATAACCTGTGTGCACTGCTGGTACCCCACATAAATCTGATAATACAGTGTACATGTAGCTGTGTACTGTGAGGTACCAGTACATCACAGTCCTTTTAAATGTAAGACTATGATTTCCTGGTGCCTTTACAAAAGGTTGTGTAACATTGCGTTGGCCTGACTGTAAGTGCGGTTTCCTGAATGAAAACATAAGAAGAAACCCACACCAGGGGTCCTACCATTTTGCCGATCATCATGACATAGGGCCCCAGGTATTTGTTTACTCCGAAGATGTCAAGAACTCGGATGTACCAGAAGATGATGTCGACGCAATAGATGACGCGGCCATATCCCATGTAGGGCTCAGGCTCCAGCCGCAGCAGGAACCCAAAGATGAAGACCGAGATAGCCACCAGGTCTGTGATGTTCCAGTAGTCCTCCAACCACACGTTGATCTTCTGCTTCAGCTTCCCAGGCTCGGACATCAGGATCTGACCAAGCAAGTGTTTTCATCCAGGTCAGAAGAAAAGGTCAGAAGTTCATTTTTCAGAGACTGTAAACACGTTACTGTACAACCCGCTTGAACTGTAATGATTTGAAAAGTTTCCTAAAGTATCAATATTGCTAATGTAATTCAGTCTAATGCATTTCTAATGGAACAAAACAATTAAGGATCAAATGTTGTGTTAAAAGTGTAATTCAAGAAGAGACCCTTTAATATGAGATCACCTTTCAACCTGTCAGCTCAGAGGATTAAACCTTTAGGTTCCGCCATTGAGCATAATTTCAGTTGCATTTGGTTACATTTTTTCATGTAGTTTCTTCAGTAAAGTGTAAAATTCTAATTAGGCAAAAATAAAACGTTCTTTTTCTGTTATTAGCTGTTCAGATCTCACCCTGCACCCCGATCAGATTTCATTTTGTCCTCACACCTACTGAGCTCATGCTAACTGTTAATGGCTGTTTTGTTTGTTTGTTTTTCAGGCACAAACTTTGCTTTGCCTTCAAAATTTTAATGACCTTCAGAGCAGAATCCAGAGTTCATAACAAGCTCACACTCAGTCTGAAAATGTAAAAAATAGACTTGTCAGACAAGAGCAGTGTCTGTGTTATATAACACAGTACTGGCATACCAGTATAAATTGCAACTTGGAGCAGCAGAGATAATGTTGTTCTTGCACACCTTCACAGACTGGAAGAGAACCTGATGTGGATCGATTTAACCACCTGGGCCAGTTCTTGTGTAGTTAGGGACTGAAATCTGCTGCTGAGTGAGTGTCACAGAAGCAGGCGGGGGTTAAACAGCCAGGTGTGTTTGATGTTCACCTGTCTGAATTTCTCCAGGCCCAGAGTGACGATGTAAGAGACGACGATCCACTCTTGCAAAGACGGCCACCGCTCCATCTTCACCAGGATTATGTAGTTATACAACATCAGATACACCAGGTATGAGATCTAACATGGACAAAAAACACAAGGATCATAGAATCTAAAAGTAAAAATTCAGCTTCTGGATTTATGATGGACAGCTAGAATTGGGAACGTTTCAGACTCTTAGACCTCTGAGTCTTGATGTGCCAATTTATTTAAGCACATAACATTGTCCTTCAGAGTTACGACTCCTGGGAGACCCGGGCAACCCTTGGATAGTAAGTTCATTAAAGATATGGGAAAGAGTACTTAAAAAGTATCAATTAAACCAGAGGGCCGGATTCCTTAAGTGGTTTGCATATGACCCAGAATTTTTGCCTAGTAAGATCGACTCAACATTCAAAACATGGGCAAATAAAGGTCTCACCACATACAGTACGTTGTTGAAAAATGGAAAAGTGATGAGTTTCCAGGACCTTAAGAAAAAGTTTGGGTTGCAAAATCAAGATTTTTTTTAGATATTTGCAACTGAGGGACTTCCTGAATAAAAAGTTAAAAAATCCTCAGTTATCAACTGGGAATGAAGAGATTATATATATATTCGAGAATGTATATAGAGATGGATCCTATTACAAAATTTTTTCCAAATTATATTGTTCACTGATCAATCTACGGGGTGATGATACAAGATATGTTAAAGCAAGATGGGAAACAGAGAGCAACCTATCCCTAACAGGAGAGGAATGGGATGGGATCTGTAGACAGCAGTGGTCAGTAACAAGCTCCCCCTCATGGAGGGAATTCAGTTGGAAGAATGTAATTCGTTATTTTATTACCCCAGCTCGAAAATCCAATTATTCTCAGAATACAACATGCTGGAAGCATTGTGGACATGCAACAGCAAATCATTTCCGCATTTTTTGGGAATGTCCCCATGTGGTTCCATTTTGGAAGGAAATACATAAGGTCATGGAAACAATCTTCCAAAAGAAAATACAATTTCATTTTGCATTATTGTACCTAGGCAACCTAGAGAGTCTTAATCTATGCAAACCGGATAAATATTTGTTCAGTGTGCTGTCGGTAGCTTCCAAAAAGGCCATAACTCGCCTTTGGCTTAAAGAGGATACTCCTACTATAGATGAATGGATTGATGTGATATATAATATTTTTGTTATGGAAAGAATAACTTTTAGGCGAAAGTGGCAGGTGGACTCATTTGACAAATATTGGTTGAAATATGTACAAAATGGGAGGCCCGATTTTGTATAATGTCATTGTATTTCTTGGTTTGTTTCGTTTGTTTGGTTTTGTTTTGGTCCGTTTGTCTCTTTTGTTGTTGTTTTGTTTTGCCTTGCTTTCCCCCCCACGGTGATTAAGTTGAATTTGTTGTACATGTTGTATAAATAAGAAAACTAATAAAACATAAATTTTAAAAAAACAAAAAAAAACATTGTCTGTTGCAGTTCTGTCAAACACGAAGTTTCAGGGAAAATATTCATAAATGTTCAGTCTTTTTATATCTACCAGATACTTATTTTTATTATCTGAAATGCCCTTTTATATATTTCTCATTTTAAATATTGAAATGTGCACTTGCCGTGTTGAACCAGAACTTGGTGAATGGGGCATTGTAGAACTCATAGATTTTCCTCCCGATAGGAACCCTCTTCCCGTGCTTCTTGTCACTCTCATTTTCTTCTTCATCTCCTTTCTTTGAAGTAGCGTCAACATTAGATGCTGCATCCTGAAACAAAGTCTTAGTTACTCAAACAGCCTGATTTTATGCCGATGTTAACGACACGAGAGTTTTATACCTTGTTTGACTTCTTGTCATCTTTAGTTTTTCCATCATTGCTTCCTTTGGATGAATGATGAGGAGCTTCATCCCCAAGACGAAAGTCCAGGAGCATGATGGCAGGAGGGAAAATAATCCCTAAAATGACCTGGAGACAGGGTGAGGAGGGGACAAAGGTCAAGCTTAACAGAATTATGTTAACATATAGATGCCTCTACTGCTGGGATCCCTCAGGGTTCTATCCTTGGGCCCATTTAATTTAAAAATTATATTTTAACTTGTGAAGTTCTGAAAAGCAAACAAACTCTTAACCTTTTCTGTCTATCCAGTTTCTTTATTCTACCCTTTTCCTGAGAAAACCTTGCTGCTGTATTCTGCTGGTACCTTGAGGCTGTTGCTTTTGCCCATCCTCAGACAGCCCATCCACATGTCGGTCAGCAGCATCTGGCTGCAGGTGTGGGCAATGAAGTCTCTGTGTTTGGCAGCTACAGCCAGCTTCAGGCAGGTGGAGTTGCTCCAGTTTTTTAGCTCGTAGGTCAGGAGCTTCATGGCCACCTGCTCATCGTGTTTGTAGGATTGATCCAACAGCTCATAGGCCAGCTGACCAAAGTCCCTGCAAAGAAAAAGGCCAACACCCTCCTTAGGCTGCCTCACAGTGGATACTTTAAAGCTGGAAAACCAGCATGTGGCTTTAACAAACACAACTGAGAAGGTTTAAAAGATAACAAGGGCCTTAAGAGTATAAACAGAAGCTGGACACGATGTCCAGGATTGTGTGTGGGACTCACTTGGAGTTGTTCTCCAGGTCCTGGTAGATGTCATCCACCAGCTCGCTTTGGGAAGACTCGTGAGCCATGGCCTTGTAGAGCTTGCAGGCTACTAGAGCCTTTGCCATGGCCTCCTCCCCTCGCTGCCACAGGAACAATGCCATCTTTTGGCGCTTCATCAACACCGCCCACACCATCAGTTCATGGAAGGGGTATTGGAACCTGCTGACTTCAGGGTCATCTACATCAATGTCTACTTCCTCCTCCTTTTTCTTGTTCTTCTTTCCTTTCCCCTTTGGACGGGGTTCATCATCCTGCAGAAACCAAGCAGGTCAGCAAGTCTTCCTCTCAGAGCAGATCACCTTTAGTTTTCAGATCTACATGTACATACCTCCATGCCAAGAAGCTTCAGCGCTTTGGGCTGTAAGACACAAGATGAAAATGTGAGTAAATATTAGTGTATTGATGCTACAGCAGATGCAAGGTCATTTCTATCGCAGCTCCACCAACTTTACTCACTCTTTTGAGGCCATACAGGTTGTTATACAGAGTCCTGAAACTCTTCCTTGTGTACTTGCAGCGGTACGCTCCACCCATCAGGAACTCCAGGACCAGTCCAATATCGATCAGTGTGATCTGGTAATCTGGAGGAAGATTCCCCTGAAACACATGTCATTGGATTATGCATCTTTTGTTCAGTCATTCCTCATATTTTCTTTGATTTGCTAGTTTTCTTTCTGCAGATGCAGTGTAGAAGAGCCGATTTCCTTCAGTGAACAGGACACTTATACCTCGTTTTTAAAGGTCGTGAACATATTTTCTATGATGTGCAGCTGCGGTTCTGCCCTGGTACCTTCTGGGGACAAGCAGCCTGAGCTCAAAGCATATACTGCAGTTTAAATATTTCATGAACTCGGTGAATCCAGAGCACGGTACTCACCTTTTTGACATCTCGGACCAAAAAGTGCAGAGTGTTGGCTGGTCCCAGTTTCTGCAGAAACCAACCACAAAACAAGGTGATGCGAATAAAAACAGTGGTGGCTTCTCTGCTTAATACAATTTATACAAATTAACAGATTCACTTAGAGACCAGAGGACGTGATGAGCGGGATGCACGCAGACAGCAGCAGAGAGCTGTTTTGTAATCTGACAATAATGTGGTTAAACCATTGTTTTAAGAGCTTTTATGTCTGTGGATCAGAGCTAGATTAGAGACAGCAGCAGTGATATAACAGAAGAAGGACATTAAGCTGCAGAGCAACGTGTCAGCGAGAGTAAAGTGGTTAGAGCAGAGCTTTTGTTTTGTTAACAGATGTCCAAATTTTATTGAGATCAAACAAGCATGAAGGTATTATATTACAAGGGAAGAGTAACAAATGGTGAAGTACCAAGAAATTGGAGCATTTTCTGCCTGATGTATATGAGCAGTGTCCCTGAGAGAATTAAGATTTTTCAATGCATCATATAAAACCAAAACTTTTTTTAAGGTTTCTGCTGATTCAAACAGTGCAGTTTAATCTTACTCTCATATTCAACAAACCAGCCCTCATTACTGCATCAATAACAAACAGGCAGACTGGGAAAAACATTTGAAAGGTGACATAACATGTATTACCAGCAGGGTGTGCTCAAGCTCCACTGCAGCTCAGTTCAATGCTCTTCCAGCCCCCATTGAAGATAAGATAAAATAACTCTTTATTGTATTTTGAATGAACCTGAGGTTTATGTGTGTGTTACCAGCCTGCTGTGAGCACCAAACAATCAGGGCTCTCACCCTGCTACGTCTAACATCTTTATTCAGGATAATCACACCCAGTTTAACACCACCATAAATCGGTTACCCAGTTTCATTACCCCGTCATAAAATGATGCTTTGTACTGGGTTTAAAATGGGTTATTTCTTTCTGCTGCTGATGGATTTTTATGCTGATTTCATTCAAGGTCATTTTTAATTTTTATTTATCATATAATTCTTGCAAAGAGCACTTTTTCCGTTGTAAATCAACTATGACTCTGCACACGGGAGGTGTCATGGAGTAGGTCCTCCTCTCACCGTGTTGTACAGCTCCTCCAGACGGGGGATGGTGAGGAAGTGGTGGATGTTGACGCCGTTCTCAATCAGAAGTTTAACGAAGTCAACCCTGTCCAACACCAGAGCGTCCATCATGGCCTGTTCCAGTGAGTTCACCTGTCCCACACAAAAACACCATCATGACAATCATCCCCTGCCACCTGCTTCTGGATCACAGATTTGCCTCGATGTGTCAGTCACTGAACGGATGCTGGTGGCGGCTATTCAAGATGATAACATCACTTTTAGTCCAGTCTCCTACCCAGTTGAGCAGCTCCAGTTTCCGAGGGTCCGTCTCTTCAGGAGGTTCAGGTTTGCTTTTTCCTCCTTTTCCCTTCTTCCCCCGGGGTTTCCCTTTAGCCCCTCCTGCTGATGGTCGCTGGGCTACCGGGCTCTTTGGACGGTCAGAAGGTGAAGTTCGCACAGGCTGAAACAGAAAGCAAACGCAAGTGGGGAATCAATAATCCACAAACACATAAGTAAAAGACACCTAGGCTGAGGAAGCAGACAAATGGATGACAGAACGCTGATGTCAAAGAAAAAAGTTTCTCTTGAAAGAAAAACAAAGTTTACGGAGTGACTGAAGCTGTTGTATCTGTGAACTCACAGGCCAGTGGAGTCCATACACAAAGATCTGACTGCGAGCAATGTCCACTCTGTTCCAGGCCAGAGCCAAGCTCAGCTGATCAGACGCAGATGCATTTGTACCTGAAACCAGGAAAAAAGATCTCACCCTCAGTTCCGTCCCTACACAGACATGTTTTTGGAATAAATATTAGAAATATGAATGTGTTGCTGTTACATTGACCAATTAAACCATGTGAAATCACTGCGACTCCATATGCTTGAAGAAATTATCTGTATTGCCAGCAACATGTGGCTTTCATGACACTCATTACACCAAATGTCCCAATTTAAGTGGAGAAAAGCATAATTTGCTTTGATGTACTCAGACCTATCAGAGAAATGATCCTGAACTGAAACACAGGCCAACATTTCTCTTAGGCAGTCGCCTGTCTAAAATGTTACCTAACACAACAGCATTAACATTGTTGTGCGTTTCCTTCTTAAAACCCTTTCACACACCAACCTTTGAGCAGAGCTGTGAGGATGGACATCTCAATGTCCTGCTGTCCCTCTGAGCCCATCCTGAACACTGTAATCTACACAATCAA
This sequence comes from Astatotilapia calliptera, assembly GCF_964374335.1. NCBI lineage: Eukaryota > Metazoa > Chordata > Actinopteri > Cichliformes > Cichlidae > Astatotilapia > Astatotilapia calliptera. Next base: position 38,415,264 of record NC_137422.1, read on the forward strand.
CAAAGAAACAGCACAGTGAGCGACACAAACCGCACCAGACACCCAGAGCCTGAGAGGCAAAGCTCAGGGCAGAGAACCGGTCCCATTATAGGTCATCCGTCTCAAATCAATGTGCATCTTCTGCTTTGCTGGCTCCAACTTACTTATAAATCTTATGGTGCAAAGCTTGGACACATATAGACTGATTACTGTGACAATTTAGCTTCATTTATCTAATATTTTTCAAGATTCTTTCTTTGAGTCAACATAAATTAATTTAATGTCAGAAAGAATTGTGCATGCTTTATTTTGAATTTTATTTAGCATCAAATATTAGACAAGAGACCTTAATGTTTTCATAGTACTCATTCATTCACACAGTGACATTTTTAGCCTTTTTGAGATGTTCATGAAAAGCGGATCAGCTGATCATTTAAAGGATTCAAAAAGATCTTTAAAGGATTAAAAATATATGAAGCTAAAATTTCACAGGAATCATCATTTATCTTCAAACTATCTACAATAACAATTTTATGCAAATTGGAGACGATAAAGCAGGTCGTAAAAATGTGATTGAGATGGAATAAGGCATACGTAATCTGGTAAATCTGTACCTGTTATCTCTGAGCCTCCAAGGATCTATTTCCTTTGATCAGATATAAAAGTTGGATGCAGACAGATGTAAATGTGATGAAACTGTCAGAATTCCAGATCTAACAGACGTTGGTCTTGATTTATGCAGCAGACCAGGGTCTGAGCAGCTCTCCTGCAGAGGTGGTGTCCAATGCAGCAACCTGAACACAAATGTCTTGTGACATTTGCCAATAATGTTATTTGTATTTATTTTTAGATGCAGGCTGTATCACATTCAACTCTTAATCAACACCGATTGTGCATCTATTTTTTATTTTATTTAAAAAGACCTTAAATGAAAGAATAGGTCATCTGATGACGTCCTCTAATATATTCCAGCAGCATCAATCCAGCCTACTCATGAGGAAACCGTTTGGTTTTTAAACCCCCTTATCTGGCGATCTCAGCTAGACCATTGAGTGTCACTGAAAATGACATTGAAGGCTTCCCAGTGTGGTAAAATATGAAGGACCCTCAGTAAGTGTCAGTAAAGGATGAATCTGGAGTGAGAATCTGTTGTTTGGACATGTGCGGCAGGTTTTCAGATGCGTTGCACTGCTGGTTTCCCCCCCCATCCCATCTGTATTCTGTTGATTTGGTCTTTGTGCTTATTTACTAATTGATTTACATTCAAAAGGCAGGTTCTTCTCTGGAAGAGATTAATGGATAATGATATCATCACTGGAAGTCAAAATCTGAACAGGCATTTTCACGTGTGTGATTTACACGAGCTTTATTTTCCTCATGTTTCTGACTTCAGGTCATGTCTGCAGACGAACATGTGAACCTGCAGCAAAGCAATTTTAATCTGACAGCAGATCAGTTTAAGTGAATTGATGTTCAGATTTTTACATTTATGGGCAGCCTGCTGTTGCAGCTGTTCTCTGGAAGAAGCAGAGGATTGTGGGATTAAATAAATGGTGGAGGGTCACAGAACAATCTCCACTAAGTGCTGCAGTGTCAGTTCAAAGGGAAACCCTTCATTGTGCAAATGTCACAGTGAACAGGTTTGTATAACATGAATCTGTAATCTGCAGAAACGGTGCCCAACCAGTAGTGTAGGTTAACTTACCACAGTTACACATGTGAGGTTTAAAAGAACTTAAACAATGTTTAAATTGTTTAAGTTCCCCACACACACACACACACACACCTGAGCTTATGTCATTACAATCAAGTGTTTGCTCAGTGCTGGTTCAGAGACTTAAGCCATTGTTCTCAAATTGGCACCAACACTTGTGCACCCTGGCATGTAAGGTAGCTCCCCCTGGTTGCGTTCGGTCATCAGGCCTCTACATGGCTTTAATTCTTTTGCAGGGTTGGACTGTTACAGGACACCCTGCCCTACACAGTACAAAAGAAAAATGGTGCATAGCCAAGACGAAGGAAAAATAAAAACCAAAATCAGGCGCAGACAGTTTAATTTTGAGAAAAATTAATGCGTTTCATTGTGAACTCAAATCACAGTTTGACATTCGGTTGTTGTCTTTAGTAAGTCTGCAGCATATTCATGCACTCCTGAACCACTCCGATCCAGGCAGGGATTATTTCGTCCCCAACAGTAACACAGTGTATGAAGGCAGTAGGGCTGGTTTGTGATAAATGACTGAGACGAGATGGGTTGGGGATGGAGATCAGGTTTATTAATGAACTGATGAGGACATACGTGACAGACAAATGCAGTTATGAAGCCCCCCCCCCCAAAAAAAAAAAAAACCCCACACACCTTAATTTCAATTTGCCCCCAACCTACCAGAGCTCTCTTCTTCATGCACTCCATCACCATGAGGAAGATCTGCTGTGCCTGGCTGCGGCTGTAGTTGAAGGTCTTCTGGATGGTGACCAGCAGCTGGTCTTTGACACTCTCACTAACCAACCTGCGCAAGAGAAACATCCAGGTAGCCACATTAACATTAAACTGAGGAACGCAGAGGGGTATAACGATAAAGATTCCCATATTAAAACTGGAAAACTGAGCGTCTCACATGATCTGATAAATTGAATTATTAGTAATTGTGCATTTTAGAAGCAAATGTGATTTTCTACATGACGTTGTAGTCTGGCTATTTAACTTCAATCTGTCGATGACAATCCTCAGTGATTGTATCAATACCATAACTGCCACCAGGTGTGATCGTCTAGTTAAGCCTGGCTTTTACGTTCGTTCAGCTCACCCATCTTCCTCGCAGTATCTGTGAGCAAACGAAAGGATGTCTGAAGCTCGACCACTGCCATCACAGACCACCACTGGGACAGGGGGCTCCTCCTTCAAGCTCTCCAGTGTGATTGAGATAACATTTGGACCACCTTCTACGATTAGACAGACCACTGGGACCCCCTGACCAAGACCTGAAACCACCATACACAAAAATAAGTTCTAAGGCCAACTTCTATCAGCATCTGCAATTCAAAATAATGACCTTTAGCATTCAGTGATTAGCTTCACTTGCACCAATTTGGTTTTCCTTTTCTGAAGAGTCACTCATTCACACAGAGTGCTGTGCAGCTTTAGCATTGCTGAGCCACCCACCAGAAAACTGCTCTCATGCATGGTCTTCCACCTTTATGCAGGACCACGTACCCAAACCCAGCACCCCTTTCACTCTGGAACTGCTTTCTAGCCATGCATTGTGCTCAAACTAAAAATGGTTTGTTAAAGACAACATTTCTGCCACAAGTAGTGTGAAACAGCCGCCTCACTTAGACTTACCTGACTCGATACAGTTAAGGTTGGATAGAAAAAAAAAAAAAAGTCTTTATTTTCTGGTCATTTATGGTGGCCTCATGAAGTGAGAGGTGACAGCTGAGCTCCCCTTTGCTGTCCCTGCCTTACAGACAGCTCCAGGCATAGGATGACAAAGGGAAACCCACAGGTCACACAGATTGATGGACTGATAAGCTTCAGACTGACACTAAAAGCAATTGTGCATTTTGGGTAGGTCACATGTTTGACTCACGTGTGTTGATTTTCTGCAGAGAGATATGCTTCTCCAGCTGCCGGCGGAGGCGAACCTCAGCGCCGTACTTTCCACACGTCCCGTTATCAGCAAGGATGAAGTGGGAGTGGCTGCTGTTCAGGACTGACAGCTTGCTGAGCGGGTTGGACATTGTCTGATAAGGCCGGGTCACCTAAAACATGAAACCCCATGTTTCACCCAAGTGAGGAACAGCACATTCTGCTGCCAGGTGTTTTACTACATAAATATCTGCAAACACTGTCGGCTTAGACTCCGTCTGGTTTGTCTTACATCTCTCCCAATCAGGTCTTCTTTGTTCTCCACAATCCCCCATGGTGCAATCCCGATAGCACAAACTTTCCCTCTGGACTTTGAAGAATGGTCTTTCAGAGCATCGCCAACATGGCGGATGACTCCTGGGGAAAAAAAAAAAAAAAAAGAAAAAAAAAAAGAAAAGTCACGATATACAAAATGACTCTTTTTGATGTCAAAGAACAGCAATGGCATCAAGTCATCTTTGCATAAAGAATGAAGGCTGTACCTGTACTGACTCCTCCAGTGAAGATCCAGGCTCCAGTGGTGACAGCAGCTTTGATCAGCCCTTTACCAAAGACCTGCTTCAGCTTGGGAGGCAGGTCAAAGTTCTGGAGGCCTCCATGAACAGAGATGAGTAGTGTGGGAAGCTCCAGCTGCCAGTCCTTCACCATCAGGTGGAGCAGGGAATCTGGTTTGGAGTCAAAGGAGACCCTGATGTACTGCAGGAGGAGGAAGAGGTGTCAGTGCTAGAATGCTACAGAAGCAGTGAAGCTGGCGTGTCACTCCTCAGGCACACTACCATGGCCTTGTTGACATGTCCTCCTCCCTGAAACTCCAGCACCCCGTAGGCATCAGTGGGGGAGACCTGGGTGTGTTTGAGGGCACTCCATCTCTCCGTAGATTGGACTTCCAGCTGGACCAGTGGGGCCCCGTCCTCTTTGGCCCCCAGAGGGATGGCGGTGTGCTGTGCCACCAGCTGACCACAGCTGCACCTGAACAAAAACAGCAGTACAAACAGGTTACAGGCACTGATGTTCATTTACCGCCTCACTGTGTAAGGTAACTGTTGCACTGAGCAGAGGGGGAACTGTCGTTTCTACTATAATATGACGAGATGAGAAACTATCATTTCCACTTTAACCATTTTTGCTTTTATAGGATATCAACTCTGCAGACGGGCTTTCATTAAATTGCAGGAACTGAATGTTTTGTGCAACATTACCGCAAATAAAATTTCTGAACCTGAAGTTAAACACTAATAGTACAGGTTCTCCAAGAATTCTTCATAGCAGCAGAACTCACATTATAAACCGGTGGTCAACTCGTTTTTACCATCAAGCTCGTCTCGTTTGTCATTTAACAGACATGAGGTCATATGACTAAAGCACATAATCAACAGCGAGTGACCAGTCACATTACACTGAATGAAGCGATCAGTGTAGAAGAGAAGCAGCTAATAAAGACAGAAAGACTCCAGTCACTGGAAAGCTTTTTGGCTCCTCTGGAACTTGAGTTGCTTGTAACAAAAACAAGTTAGAAAGCCGCACTCATGGCCTCAAGTACAACACAATTACAACACTCAGGCAGACGGGAGCGATTCCAGAAAACCAGCCTTAATTTACATTACACTCAAAAACCCGAACACCAACGAGCACAAGCTCAGAGCCAAGAACACACAGAGGCTAAGGTGAAAGACTGGTCTGTTTATACAGATGAGTTCATCAGGGAAGTGGAGACAGCTTGGGGAAAAGGGACACAGGTGAAGACAATAAGGACAATCATTAAGGATTAGCTCAAAGACACAAAAGAAACAAAGGAAAAAGGAAATAAACAGAGGCTGGAACAATAGACCAAAACACAACAAATACGAAGAGCTAACTGAAATATCAAACTCCAAAAATGAAAATGAGGGTTAAAATATTTAAAAGAAAAGAAATAACACAACAAACCCCAGAGGAAGCTGTAATTATAGCTGCATGAGGAGGACCAGCTGATAAAGATCACTTGAAAGTGACTGAACGCAGCTCGTCTCCTCGTTCATAATCATTCTGTCCGGTGAGAGAAATTAAAAAGAAGAGAAAATTCTCTCTCTGAGGTTCTGCACTCGATTGTGTCGTTACCTGCTGGCGTCTTTGCTGGGAATGATCTGAATACATTCCCTCTTCTGGAAGGTTCTGTCGATCCAAGCTCTCTGGATCTGAAAATATGTGATTACGAAGAAACATGAGGATGACTCTGCTTCTCCTTCTTCACAGTAACAAAGTAACAGGTTAACTGTCATCAAGAAAAACATGAAACCGAATGTCCGAGAAACACCTGCTTCCTTTCATCTTCAAAGGAACTTTAATTATTAATTTATCAAATTAAAGTTCACTCATCCAACACAGTGATGTTTTTAATTTAAGGACTATATTTTTCCAACTCTACTGATAAATTCACATCATCTGCACAAAGAAGGTAACAAAAGGCAAAGAGACAGAATCATTGTTTTGTCAGTTTGATCATAGAAAATGATTTATTCCACTTTTCCTGCTGTTAATAATAAATAAATAAATAAATAACTATTTGGTGGTGTATCCTAAGGTGGATATTATGGATTAAATATGTCTCACATCAGCAAGATTACAAGATAAACTTAGTCGTGGATCAGAGTAAGTTTTTATAATAAAAACAAAAACTTTATTCAGTCACTAATATAGAAAACTATAAACAGGAAGTCAGCTGAGCGTGTCGGTGCTCTCTGTGGTTCATTCTTGTTCCTGTGTTCAGCTGCAGAATGACTCAAATGAAACACCAAACTGCTCATGTCTGAATATATCTGGCTAATTTCTGGGAGAGTGGAGCTTTCCATTTCTTTATGCACCCAATCCTCTTACCCTCCGTCCTAATCCTGGAGCTGCACAGAAAAACACACGGAACTCCCCTTTAAAGCTCTATTTCCTGTGTGTTTAAATCCAAACAGCACCAATGACTGGTTGTTATTGTGTGTCTGCACTTTGTAAAATTCCTGCACTCTGGATGATGGAGGATTAACGTCCGAACGGCACATGAGCCTCAGCGTCATTGTCTATTTCACGTGAGCGATAACCCTCCACCATCATCATCATCATTATCTTTCCCTCCCCATCCTCCTGACAGCTGAGGAAGAAGAGGAAGAGAATCAGGTAAATTCAGTGATTCATCAGGCAGCAAACGTTCTGTAGAGAAGGAAACCAAAGTTACTGTTCTGGGTTTAACTTTAAACGAAACAAAGACGTGTCAGAGAAAATACTTCAGATGTGAAGAAGTCACAATTAAAGGGCATGATTTTCACATCAGGATGTGTGTGAGAATTCAAATGTAGCCCTCAGTACAAATCCGTCTGATATCCAGTAAGGCCAACATTAGAAATTAGAAAATAACTTTCTAATGTATGCTGCTTTATGTATGCTTGAGCCAGGCAGTGCCCACACCTGCAGCAAACTGAGTGATTCCAGTAGTAAAAATGCTTTTCAGAGAGCTCCATGTGGGAAAAGTTGACTTTGTTCCCATCAGGATTCTCCCCAAATTGTCCAGAGTTTCCTGTGTGACAACAGCTAGAGGGAGAAATGGTTAAATGAAAGTGGGTGAGCCATTGCCTCTAGCTAGGATTCTGCAGTTGTTTTAGCCTGCAGAATAAAAACCCAGGAACGGAACCAATCCCAAAAAGTTCTGTTCATTTGGACGTAATGATTCAGTGGGAGAAACGTTTCCTTACTTATCCAAGTGTCAGCTGACTGCAGGTTTCCCCAACCTTATAAACAGTACCTTTGCACAATGACTGAAGCCAGCACCACTAACGATGGACTGCAACTGATTCGTGACAACTGTCTGATTTTGTTTTTTCAAACCCAGAAAGCAGCTCGAAATTATCTAGTGGCAATGAAGGATGTCAACCTCAAGAATAGCCAAATTTTATGGTGGACAAAATCTTGCTTCTTGTTCGTTTCTCTTCAGTTTTTTCAGTGTGTCGAGGTCGTAAACACATTGACAGGGATAAACCTAAAAAAGTACTTTTTAGACATTTTTTAAAATTAATCTTTGAACAGATAAAATAGATTTGTTGTACATTCGCTCTATTTCTATCCACTATGAATATCATTCTTACAGAATCTTTCAGAAACCAACAAACCTCTCAGATGCTTCATGTTCAGATCGGGCGAAGAAGAGTCAGAAGTCTGTGTGGACACCAGCAGCAGCCTGCACATCTACTCCAACGTCCAAACATCTCACTCAGTGCTAAACCTGAAGTGAACTGCAGACCCAGCAGCTCTGTGAGCTCCCACTGGCTTCCAGCTCCGCGAGGACCCTGTGAGGACTGGGTCTGGGTGCAGCTCAGCAGATAAGAAAGGAGTTGACTTTATGCAGCTGAGCAAGTTCATGTGACAAGCATGTGAGGCAGCAGGGCTCTTTGTTCGACCTGGTCTCATGACTCCAGGCCGAGGTAATCCTTCTGGGAGTCTCATGACCCATCAAGCTTCAACACAAGAGCATTTTCATGAGCTGCTGGGACCAGACTCAATAAATCTGCTTTTAAAAATCCCCCAAAAACATAACCTCCCAAAACCTCCCAAACCCTGATCCTCCATGTGCTCAGCTTTAAACTGAAACCTGTTGAACCTGCTCCCCCTCAAGATTTCGGTTTGTCTTCATGGAAACTGAGTCCATCTTCTTTGGTTTGAATCGTTTTGCTTCTTTACTCCAGTTTTTACATTTGGTTGCTTTTCCACCGCATCTCAGAGAGGAATTCTGTGCTCTTTTCTTCACTACGGTCACCTCCACACAGGAGTTTAGAAATGCAGAGCCCACTTTAATTCAGGACGGCCTCACCTGTGGACCAACCAGACTTTCTAACATTTTATCATGGCACGAAAAGCACCGCTGATATAACTGCATCTGGATTCTGGGAAACACTCGTGAAAACAAAGTTTGCCTGCACAACAGACCGAACACACATTCAGTTCATATGACAGTTTAATCGATCAGAACATGTACTTTTACTTCTGATACTGTAAATAATACTGATGGACCTCTTCACAGTGATTTTATTGCAGTACTTATACTTGAAAATTTAGTGGAGTATTTGTTCCGTTCTTCTGTGCAATAATATTCTGCTAAAGTACTTTTAAAGTGAATAAAATAAAATCAAGGAGTGTTTTCTCAACGAAAACAGAAAAAAGGAAGGACTCAGCAACAATGCACAGGGTGTGTGAGAGAGGCCTGGAGATTTGGATTATCAGGGGTTTAAATGAGATTAATGCTGTTCAGAGGAACTACTTGTTTGCATAATGAGCTGTTGTATTATGCTCTATTTTATTTCATTCAGAGACAGGAAGTGGACCGCAGCTCTGAACCAATCAGAGAATAACAAGGTAGGAATAAACAGCAAATCTCTTCAGTCGGCACAACAGCAGCACAATGCATTGATGGGGAGGAATCAGCAAAAATCAAACACTTATTCTTTGTTTTTGAACAGATTTAGTGCATGTCACATATGTAGTACCAACACCAGTTGGGGTTGTACAACAATCCCTGGTGGTCTCTAGTTTGCATGTGTGTTTCCATGTGAACTGGAGCCTATTTCAATTTATTTCTATAAATATTGTATGAAAACATATTAAAAATATATACTGATGATAATTCGTTCAACGGTGAAAGCAATATTTAGGAAACTGATAAACCTGTGCCAGAAGTAAATGTGTAAAGTTCTTCTTTTGGACTTGCATCAACACTTAACTGAGGTTCATCGGGGCAGTTGTTACACAATCTTTCTGACAGACACACAAACAGCAACAAAAATATTTCTGTAAGATCTCAAAAAGTAGCATCAAAAAGCTAAAATAAAAACCTCAATGAAAAAATGCTGGAAGAATTTAAAAAGAAAAGAAAAGAAAAATCAAGCATTTGTGCCAAAAATACAAAAAAACCTGCAGTTCCCACGATCGCCACGGGCTTCCGTTTTTTTTAAAATGTCCAACTTTACAGCAGAAATTTAAAAAATAATGTTTACAGCCTGCGATGTGAAACAGTTTTGGGTTCTCTTTATATAATACCTACTTCGTATTTCAGTTGCATTAAGGCTCAAAATTGGCATTATTAAGTCTGAGCTGGATGCTTATAAAGGTGGTTTTAGCTGAAATGTTTAACTGGTTACCACTAATTTGATTTACTGAATTGGGTCCCATGCAGGTTTACTATGATGATGCCTTTTGAAAGTTTTCATACAATTATGAATCCATTTTATTAATTTTATCAAACTCATTTTATATATGAGTATAATCTGTGATAAATATCAATATCAAAAATTCTTTGCTCCAGTTTGGGAGAAGGATATTCTAGGATTTTTTTCTAATTTAATTATGTTGTTCTATGAATGAATGTTCTTTCTGCCTTTCTGGCACTTTATCTTACAAAAGGCTTTGTGCAATCCTTTTCTTCCTATAGGAAAAGTGCCTGTCTTAGTTTTTATAAACAAGTATAACCCTCGATGACATTCAGTCAATTTAATTTGTTCCTTTTCTTCATAACTTCTAAAAACTTTTCACAATATGCAACGTTTTTTCCCATTTTTTTCATTCATCAAATTAACGGGAAACTGATTAACTGAGGAGATACAGGTGAAGCTTGCGTCTGACAGAAAGGATCTGGTTCGAGTGTTAAGACGAGCGTGTTACTCATCTGTGCGACGTTGGCGTCTCTGTTTTATTAATTAGACCCTTTGCTGTTCGCACTTTAATGTGTCTGATTTCACAGTCACATGTTTTCCAGGGAAAATAAACAGATGATTGTGTTCATTGAGCAAAATCACATGAAGCCAATGAACCGTGAAGTGAGCGGGCCACATGATCTGAGGAGGAAGAGGAGGGGAGAAGGGCATGAGTAGGTCACATGGTCTGAGAGAAGGTGCTGCTGCTTCCTCCCTGAACCTAAAAACAAAAATCTGATTTCTTTGTTTTGTTCAGATATTTGTCTTTTTGTTTTTTTTAATGCTACTAAATGTGAAGTTGCAGTAGCACTTTATTTAAACCAGTTTAACTGTCCTCTAACTGACCTCCAAACCCAGCTTCCTGTTCTGACCCGGGGGGGGCCTTGCACTGTTACAACCCTCGGTCATAAAAGAGTGCAAAGAGTGATTTCTGTGTTCATGCTGTTGTTGATTGGCTGTCTCCCTGTGGATTCAGTGTCTGCAGATAATTTTCTGTGGAGTTTTTCAAACATTTCTCAGAACAAAACCTCAGAGTCAGATGGAGGCGGTGGTGGTGATGATGATCAGAACAAAGATAAAGACCACAAATAAGAAAATGCAAGACTGAAAGAAAAATGATTAAAACAGCACAATGGCACCAGTGAGAGAAAACCGCAAACCACAAACAAGGACCAAACCAGCACGAGGAGGCCTTCAGATATTCAGTGAGTGTTTTCAGAACTGCAAATGAGTTTCAGAACGTTTGCTGAAAAACACTGACACCAAAAAAAGTCCAGAAAAAAATCAAACAGGCTTCACAGAGTTCATCTTAACATCTTAACTGAGAGACCAGGAAACGTTTCTCCAAGAGCTCACTCTGGCTCACACCCACCAGCTAATTTTAACTTACACTCAAAACATCTGTAAGAGGCAGCATTATGCTAAACAATCTCAAGGGGAATGATTGCAGGATATTCAAGTTCTGAGAGTTAAGGTAAGTCTGAGGTGCAGGGGTGGAGCCAAATAGTGGCCAGGTGGGTCCAGTGACAGAACAGAAGTCTTGCAGCATGCATGCATCCTATAGAAGGCTGTGCATGTGTACAGCTGATGTTACCTGCAGTGACTACTAAAGAGCTTTTTCTCTTAATGCTTGTTTAACCACCTGCTTTAATTGCAGTTATGGATGAGCTTCTTTAACAGTTCAAAAAGAGGAACTATAGGTAACATTTCAGGTACTTTTTGACCATTTGATGCTGTAAGTAACGATCTCATCCTGGCCACCGCAGTAAATATTGCCACCTTCCCAGGTGAGTTTTCCATCCTACCTTCTGTGATGCAGAGGATGCGCTGCGTTTTATGGATGAGCGTTTGAAAGACCCATCAGTTCCTCTCCTCCCTCTGCTGTCCATGTTGGTAAAGTTTAGCTTTCCTCCACCTTCATCGTCCCATCTCCCCTTCTGTACGCGTGTCCTCTGTCTCTTCTCTGTCTCCCGTGTCCTCTTGTGGTCGTCGCAATCCCGTCCTCAGTCTGTGATGCGTTCATCTCTGGGTGGGGTGTGGTGGGTGGAGACCCCATCCTGTCTCTCCAATCAGGATTAGTGGATGCTACAGACGGCCAAGGGTGGTGCTCTACGAGGGATGCAGATTTAATAAATGATGATTGGAGGTAAATCTACTTTAAACCTTGCCTAACTCAGTGCAGACAGGATAAAGTTCTGTCTTTTATTCTTTCATAAAACTGAAGTACCACTCCAACATATTTGGATGTGCAGCTCCACCTCAGCACTTTCACTGCTGTGAAATTTTAAATGAGAGTGAGTTGGGTCAGATTCCCCACTGCTGTTTGCATTGATAGCATTAATGAGAGGTAAAGGCTCCATCTGCAGGTTGACTTGAACATGACAAATTTATTCATGACAAGAACATATCAGTTGCTCCAATTAATCATTTTTCTGCAGCATAAGGCAGGATCAGGTGACCCTGCAAGAGGCTCAGACTGCAGGAGGACTTCCCCTGATGCACTGAGAACTTCTCCTCCATGTGCCTTAAGTGCTGCTTTCTCCCATACTATTTGCCTATACGCTGTTTTTCTTCTCTGTCCTCTCACGCCCCAACCATTTGCGGCAGTTCGCGCAAGCATCGTTCTGCAGAAGGTCTCTTCCTGTTTTAAGGGTGTTCTTCCTTCACACAGTCAACAAGTACTTAACAAATTAGGACTAAAAATAAAACATTAAAACATATTTAATAAAACTTCTATAAAATAGAGTGGCTGTCACAGGTTGCCGGGGCAAGTCGTGTGGGAGTTATTTAGGACCAAAATGCGGCAGCTCTAGTGCAAGTGAGTTTATTAAACAGAAGTAGATACAAACAGAAATGGCAAAGGTGAGTATGGAACTACGAAAACCTAAACTGGGCAAAACTAACAAAACCAACCAGAAACGAAGCTGCAGGGAGGCACAGGAAACCGGACGGCGAGAAGCAGACGAACGAGGACGAGGTAACACACACTATAAATACACACACCAGGAATCAAGGGATGGGAAACAGGAGGGGAACACACCTGGAAGACATCACAGCTGACGAGGCAGGGGGAACGTAAACAGAACACACTGACATAAGACAGAGCCCTTCAGAGTAAAACAGGAAACACATACGCGTAATGACACAGACTCAGAGACGCGGACTAAACACAGAGACCTAATACACTAAGGAGATACACAAGCAGGGAAGACACCAAACAGAGGAAACACAACTAAACCCTAGGAAACCCAAAACAACAGTCATAATACAAAACTATCAAAAGTAAAAGCACAAAACCAAAAACACTGGGTCACCGACCCAGGACCATGACAGTGGCAGCAGAATAAAAAATAGTCTTTGCTGAATCTTTGTTACGGAAACATCGGCATGGAGTTTGGGGTGCGATTCATCCCGTGTGAAGCGATGTTGAATTTCAGTGGAAGGGAAAAACAAGGATCTGCATTTTGTCCCAAGTGGTATGACATCAGTGACTCTGCACTGAATCTTGATTATGATTATGAGTCACTTTGGCAAAACCATCTTGGTGTTTTGCAACTAAATGTCATGGATGAAGCGTGCAAAAAGCAAAGGGACCAAAGTAGCCACGCCTTAAACCATCCCCTGCTTTATCATCTATTTCACTCTAACTGGAAAAATAATTTACAAAGTGAACTTTAACGTTTTGTTCAGTAAGACCCAAAACTGGTGACTGAGATCACAAATGTCTGAGGAAAATGTTTATTGAGGTCATAAGTCAAGTAAAAAGTTCTGTCATTTTTTCATACACTTCTATGCAATCAGACTTCTTTTGAGGATTTTCCTCCAGCTGATCATTAATAAGAAAATTTAAGGCTTTACTTTTCATAACTAAAGCTGCTTCCACCTTGCATACACAGTCTATCATTCAAATCACTTTTTATTTGACGACTGAATTTAATTTGAAAAAAATGTTATTGAATGCTTGACCATAACCTGGAGTCGCTCTGGGCTATAATCCAGCAACACACACATAAATAAAACCTGATTCAGTAAAAGGTTTTACATGATTTATATTACAGAGATTCAGGATTAATGTTACACTCTCACACCGGATTATTGATGAGGGTGTTTCTCTCTTATCATATATATTAGCATCTTCTATCAGAGGCGTCATTAGAAGTGATTTTGCTGGTATTATGCTTCAGATACACAGTGCATGGCGTATCCATGGAGGTTCAGCTATGGACACAAAATACTCCGTGACAGCTAGTTTGCTCTGTGTGATTTTATTATTTGTCATTTAATGTTTTTAGGCTTTTATTCTAAATAAATTGTCAATCTGGATCTTTGGTTGTCATCTGATTGAAAAGGTCCTCTGTCTTTTACAAATATGGTCAGATTGTCCAGAAACACCGCAGACCACGGCCTCTCTGTGTGAGGATCTAAACGTATTCTACGCTAGATTCGACACAGCGAACACCATGAGACCGGACAGTGTGCGCACCGCGGATGACGTCAGTGTGCACACTGTGTCTGAGGAGGATGTGCGGAGGTGCTTCAGGAAGGTGAACGCACGCAAAGCTACTGGTCCGGACGGGATTCCCGGCCTCGTCCTCAAGTCATGCACGGCTCAGCTGGCTGGAGTGTTCACGCACATCTTCAACCTTTCCCTCTCTCTGTCTGTAGTCCCAGCCTGCTTCAAAATGGCCACCATTGTCCCTGTACCCAAATCCTCCACCATCTCCTCATTGAACGACTGGCGACCTGTAGCCCTGACCCCCATCGTAAGCAAATGCTTCGAGAAGCTGCTCAGGGACTTCATCTGCTCTGCACTACCCGACTCACTGGACCCTCTACAGTTCGCATACCGCCACAACAGGTCCACTGATGATGCCATAGCCCTGACACTACATACTGCCCTGTCACACCTGGAGAAGAGAGACACGTATGTGAGGATGCTGTTTGTAGATTACAGCTCAGCATTCAATACCATCGTTCCCTCGAAGCTGGACAGGAAACTGCTGGATCTAGGACTGAGCAGCTCCCTCTGCAGCTGGATCCTTAGCTTCCTGTCTGACAGACGCCAAGTGGTCAGACTGGGCAGCATCACCTCATCCCCCGTCACACTGAACACTGGTGCTCCACAGGGGTGTGTACTGAGCCCTCTCCTGTACTCACTCTACACCTACGACTGCACAGCCACTAACAGCTCCAACATCATTGTGAAGTTTGCGGACGACACTACAGTGGTGGGTCTTATCACCAACAGTGATGAGACGGCTTACAGGGAGGAGGTCAGCGCCCTGACCCACTGGTGTCAAGACAACCATCTCACCCTCAACGTCGCAAAGACAAAGGAGTTGATAGTGGACTTCCGGAGGTGCAGAGAAGTACACACCCCCATCACCATCAACGGCGCTGCTGTGGAGAGAGTGAGCAGCTTCCGGTTACTTGGTGTACATCTGGCTGAGGATCTTACGTGGTCAGTACACACAAACAAAACAGTGAAGAAGGCGCAGCAGCGCCTCTTCTTTCTCAGGAGACTGAAAAGATTCGGCATGAGCCCCCGCATCCTCAGGACCTTCTATCACTGTGCCATTGAGAGCATCCTCACTGGATGCATCACCACCTGGTATGGCAACAGCACCGCCTACAACTGCAAAGCTCTCCAGCGAGTAGTGCGGTGTTCTGAACGGATAATTGGAGGTGAGCTTCCCTCCCTCCAGGACATCTACAGGAAGCGGTGCCTGAGGAAAGCGGGGAGGATCATCAAGGACTCCAGTCACCCCAGCCATAAACTGTTCAGACTGCTTCCATCAGGAAGGAGGTTCTGCAGCATCCGGTCCCGTACCAGCAGACTGAGAGACAGCTTCTTCCACCAGGCCATCAGACTGATGAACACGTCATAGACACCTCAGCTTCACTACTGGAACTTCAACATTATGCACTCCATACTGTACAGTAACGCCACTGTTTTGCACATGTCTCACTCTGTATATTTTATTTTATATATTGTTTACTCTATTTAATTTGTAAAATATGTGCACACACACACACACACACACACACACACACACACACGTAGAAAAATATTTAGTATACACATCCAGAAATGCATACACTATTATATATTGTACATATATTTATTAGTTTCAGATGTAGCCATTCTTGTATTTTGCTTGTTTACATTATTGTATTTTGCACAACTCTGTTGCTTGTGAAGCTCGCACACAAGAATTTCACTCACATGTGCTGTACCAATGTACCTGCACATGTGATGTGACAATAAAAGTGATTTGATTTGATTTGAAACCTGAAGGGCTTATTTGTATATTATAAACTACAAATACGTGAAATGTATTTGTATTCTAGCCCCAGCATCATGCAGACAAGGAAGCCTTAGGATTTTCAAAACCTGTTCCCAAACAAGTTTGGACGGCTTGTAAAATGTAAATAAAAGAATGCAAAAGCTGAACTCTTGCAGCAAAAATCTTTATTCCTCATCCCCCTGACTGTCTTCTCTCATTACTTTAAATAAAACTGACCTGCAAATGCCTTTTGGGACAAAAAAAACAAGAAACAAGAAAACCATTTTAAAGCTTTTATTTGTTCACTAAAGTTACTTACACTGCATCAACAACAATAATTAACACGTAAAGCTCTTGGGGAAGATGCAAAATATTTGTTTTGCAGAAGAAAAATCAGGCTGAAAACTTATATATAACAAAAAAAAAGATTTAAAAAAAATGCAAACATGGCTTCAGAAGCCTCAGCGCTGCAGAAACAGTTTGATCTTAATCTGATGTGGATCCAGAGATGATTGAGCTTTTTGGTTTGTTTGACTTTCTTTTTTGCAGGAGATTGAATATACTATATATATATACTATATATATATATATATACTATAAGTATTCATAAGTCAACACCTTTTTTTGTAATGGGCAGTGAGAATTTAATTTGCTAAACGACTTTACACACAAATTACAGCCCCATTCAGACACATGAACCTCATAGAAGGAGGTGAGCAATGAAGCCGTCACTATAGTTATTCAGGCTAACAGCAGAGGAGTGAAGTCTCAATAATGCGATATAGAGAGTCTAAGGAGGTTGGGAATAAAGCGATTGGACTCCTTTAAGTTTCGTGAAGACGTCTCACTTCTCATCCAAGAAGCTTCTTCAGTCCTGATATTTTATTGCTTCCTCCTGTGATGCTATTGGTACACCAGCTGCACATACTGAGATTTTTATTCAAACATGCAGGTGTGCTAAATGGATTCCTGGAATCAGCATTTCATGACTCCTCATGGAAATGGAAGAGGGAGCAGGGACGTTCCCTAAACTGCAGTGAACCAGAACAGTGTGGACAGCGTTAAATGAATTATTGTGTTATTGTGTTATTAAAGATGAAAGCAGAGAATAAATACATTTTTCTCTGCATCGTTGATTGTTGCACATTGTGTCAAATATCACGAGTTGCTGTATCGTGATACCATCATTATCACAGGTGACTTATTGTGATAGCATAGTATCATGAGTGGACTCGTAAGAGAAGTGGACATTCAGCTGGACAAATACAAAAGCCTCCCCATGGGGGCGCTACTGACTCAAAGGGAAGCAAAGTGTGTGCAGTTATCCTCAGAGATGGAATTTAGTCAACAAACTTAAACGTGTATCATTAGATTTAAAATGACTTCCAGAAAATGCAGAAGCTGTTTCCTGTTTTTAAGTCTGCTTCTGTGTAACCAAATAAAAACTATAGAGATAATCAGATTAGCAGCAGCACCGGTGCCTTCATAGGGAGAATGAAAGAATCTGAATCACATGAATGAGGCTCTGGACAGGGTTGAAAGCACAATAGGAGAAGCCAGGTCAGAGAAACAGCTCATTATTACTGAGCTGAACACTGAGTCACATGCTGCAGACTGGATTACCATCACTGAGCAGAGCAGGTACTGATTACATCACCCACCTCCTTGCTCTGAGTGAGAATGAACAAGAAGTCCAGATGTGTGATGAATATTTCAGCCTAAGGGGGGCGCTGATGAGTTGATATGAGGCCAATACCTCACCTCTGTCAGATCCACATCTTTATCTGCAAATCAGAATGAACAAAAGCTCTGTCCAGTGCAAACACACAGGCATCCACACAGACATAGAAGGGTCAAAGTTCAAGGTTTGGTCCAGACTAAGTGCTGTTGGGGAGCTGTGCTTCCAGTCAGCTCCCAGCAGGGGGCGCGGCCTCCGGCTCACTCATTTCTCAGCTTTCACCTTCGTGTCATATGTCCCGGCATTCTTGTACGCTCCCACGTAGCCCGTGTTCTCCACAATCTCCTCACGACCCTCGCGACCTTTGCCCTTGCCGCTGTCATCAAAGCGCTCCTTGTGTGATCCAGTGTAACGGGACGTGTCGGTCAGACGGTCCACCGCTGCTGTCTTTGCCACTTTCTGATGGAAGTAGAAAAATTAGATTAAAGTCAGTAAAAGAAAAAATATCTTCCCTGCTTCAGGACGCGTCTCTGTTTTTTTAACAAGAGGGGAAAAATGAAGACAATGCAGAAGCGTCACAAACTGCTGTTCCTCTAATGACCACTTGAGGCCACAATGAGGTTGGCCCTTCTAGAGTTCCATGTTAACATATCCAACATTACAAAGCATGTTTACAGCCTCTAACATAAACCATCCACTACTTCAGGTCACTAAACATTATTTATTGATCGTGTGTTTGGGCGTTGGAGCCTTTTAGAGCATTTTAATAGATGACACAATAAACATTCTGGCTTGTTGTGTTTTATTCGTCTGCTTTTTAACTCACTGATGATAACGTGTGATTCCAAAAATCATCAAAATGCAAAATCATGAAGTCAACAAGTGATATCACAGTGGCTACAACTATTTTTCATAACTTCTATGTTTTCTGTATGACCATGGGTGCAACACGCAAACGCCACTTAGAAAGCAACTCTTACTGATTCACGTTTAGTTTAAAGTGGAATTAAAATTGTTGTTTGCTTTAAGCTATGATTCTGATCATTGCACAGCATTTTAGATAACACGGAGCCCTCTGCATTTAACTGCACTGGGTCCCTGTAAACTGCACCTTCATTATGCAATCCTCTCTGCCCCAGGGCATCAAATGAAGACTCCACTGCAAAACCACAACAAGAATAATATGTCTGCTTTCTTCATTAGTTTTCTTCAGGTAGCTGAAATGAGGATAAGATAGAGTAACTGGAAACTAAGCGAATGAAAAAAAGGCCCAATGTCAGAGCAGGCAAAACAAGGCAAACAGGAAGGGTAGTAGAAACCAAAGTTTAAAGAATATGGACATTTAAATAAAGCATCTGATAGTTTTTAAAGTCACATGTATTTAGCACCATTCCCACTTGATTAGCAAGTAGCAAGAGGTGCCTGCTCCTTAGCCTTTTACAGTCATGTAGTTATCAAATCAGTGTGAGAACCAATAGTGAGTGAATGGGTAGATCTGGATATGAAACAGTTCTTTTTCACCTCAGGAAAACAATGGATTTCACCAACAGTCCCATATTGTACTGCTGATAGGTAAAGTTTAAATGACATGCAGTGTCATTTGTAACTCCACAGATAGCCACCAAGAACTTCTTACTATGAAGTTCTGCTTTAATCCATGAAAACTTTAAAACTTTGAATCGATAACAGACATATGATAGATAATATAACGCTGATTCCTTCATGAACACAAAAGCTTGTAACTTGATCGTGTTTTTTACTCATGGATTGTCATCTGTAATGCATGCATTTCAGTCAGTCAGACTGTATCTGCTCTGATGACTGAAGAGCGTTTAATGATCTGGAGAGGATCCAGACTGCCTCTCTTGCTGGCTCAGGCTCTGAGGACCTCATCATTATAAAATAAGAGCTCTTTGATGTGTGCAGTTGTGATCTGATGGATGAACCAGCTGTGATTGAGCCATGGCTCTGAAATATTAGAGCAGAGTAAGACGCTTGTTTGTGGAGCAGCTCAGGACTTGTTTTTCTACAGCTGAAAACTGAGAAGATGAGCCTGAGGTGATTAAACGCTGAGCTAAATATAAAATATGAGCAGCACATAATCATACTCGTCTAATCATGTTTTCATGATTATGCTGCTGTTTTTCACAGACAGACACTCTTCTGTCCAAACTGTAGCTCAGAGTGTGGAGCTGGGAAATCGACTAAACTGATCAGAAAAATTCGTTTCTATGCAGATGATGCAGTTTTATGCATCATCTGCATAAAACTTCCGACTTCACTCGCCCCTTGATGTTTTTTATCATTACTTTAAATACACTGTGTTATCTACTGCCCTCTCAAATGAGGCCCTACCCCAGGTGTAGCTCCAGGGTGGAGTCCTGGTATCCCTGGTCCTCAGTCCTTAATGAATCCAATCATAGACGTTTTGAATCGCACTTAGTCTGGCCCCTCACCCAGGACCAGTTTGCCTTGGGAGACCCTACCAGGGGCAAACTGCCCCGGACAACATAGCTCCTGGGATCACTTGGGCACACAAACCCCCCCACCACGGTAAGGTGGCGATTCATGGAGGGGACTATTATATATAAGTATGGGTGTGGCTTAGTATGACAGTGTGGTTTAATCCATATAACTACATTATCACTTACCTTTAAGTCTTTTCTTTTGGAGACTCATTGCTTTTGTTTTTACACATATGCACAAAAAGAAAAATGATGCATTTCACAAAATATACATAGCATAGAATCACAATTTCCTGTTTTACTGTTGAGCATCTTTATTGTGGGATTTAGAGCTTTAAAACAACAGGCACACAAGAATCTTGTCTCACCGTCACACCAACGTTGGTAGGCTCTCGGCCTTCCACCAGCTTGTGGATAGACTGCAGTGCCTCCTCTTTGCTTTGACCTTTGAACCTCTTTGGAGCCAGCTCTTCCAGAGCTTTCTGAAACTCCTCGTAGTTGATGACCCGAGACGTCTTCTGTCTGTACAGAAATACACAAAAGGAACACAGAGATGGAAGAGTTCAGAGTCTAAACTGTACTATTAATTCTCTTGGTTGGAAAATGTCTTTTAGCTGTTTTTAGATTATTAAACAGATATTTTGTTTCATCGAGAAAAGTTTGGGAAGCTGAACACAGGCACAACTGTCAGAGTAATTGTGGTGACTGGGAATTCAACAAGAACTCAAGTAACTAAAAGTAGAGCAACAAAACTACAGAAAACAAACAACAGCTGCCCCTTCGATACACCGCACTGCAATTCCTCAAAAACGTCCATCCCAGGAACACAGCAAAAAGTCTTCTTATTGCAGGTCTAAATCTTTGGCATAGTTCAAAACAGGTCCCTAAACATTTCCATTATTTTCTTGGTCCCCCGGTGTATGTTATTGTTTCTAAAGAAATACTTGACATCAATCATTTCATCCAGTGCTTAACATTTTGTCCCCCAAAACAATGATGTACTATTGTTACTAAGTTTTATAATGTAGTTCCACGACTGTCTTTATCCGCCAGTCCCATCCATGTTACACCCATGTGATGGATGACACTCATCAGTTTTCGGAGTATGACTTCAGCGCTCTGCCTGAACTAATTATGTGCTACATTTGTGTTCGAATATAGACTAAAGTGCTGCAGTTTTATCAGGGCGTGTGGAGGAGACACTGACTTAAAAACTAAATACGGAGCAAAAAGTCTTTCAGAGGTAAGATTTATGCACGTGTTTCCATACAATATGGCAACAAAAGACTTTAAGGGAGGTGGTTTTACAAATATAAGTTCGAATAATCGCCCCACCTTTGTTAAAGAGCAGGACACATTCACTCCCTGCACGCACTGTTGTCCCACATTACAAGCAAGGCTTGAATGGCGCTTCTAAAAGGGCGTTTCCAGATTAGCCATGATCTGTAGCGTGTCCGAGCACAAAGCCCTTCAAGGTTTGCACCAAACACTGAGCTCCCCATCATCCACATTAAATGTGCATATGCAATAAAAATGTGACAGCTACCTTGACAGTGGAGCACTGCTGTTTCATCAGCATAATGGTACTCAATTTTCCTCAAATTCAGTGTGGACCAGCAGGTCTTCAAATACCACAGTAAAATATCTCCAGTACTCAAAAGGCACATGTCACCAGCAGGGTGTTGTGTAAAGTCACCTCTGTAATCCTTTTGAGTTTCTGGAGAGAGATTTGTACGGAAGAGGATTAGGGCGGAAGAGGATTAGGGCCACTGGAAGAAAAAAATCAGAATTCTGACTTTTTTCTCAGAATTCTGAGAAAAAAGTCAGAATTCTGAGACTAAAGTCAGAATTCTGAGAAAAAAGTCAGAATTCTGAGATTAAAGTCAGAATTATTATTTTTTTCCCAGTGGCCCTAATCCTCTTCCGTAGATTTGGCCATGTTAAGATGAGACGCTAGTTCATCAGCCGATGGTCACAAACTTGGTTATAAAGCTGGGAAAAATTTGCTTTCTGTTCCAGGCTGCACATTTTAATGATGACAGTTAACCAGTTCATTTCTACTGTGAGGCTGGGGATTATAAAATGGGACTCTCACTTTTGGAGCGTGCCTCAAGTGGACATTAGAGGAACTGCATTTTATGCAGTCTTTTGACACTGGCGCTGATGTGAACACTCACTTGACTTTGGAGAAGACGATGTCCACGTCAGTGCCGGTGACGTTCTTGCCGTCAGTGATCTTGCAGTCTTTGCACAGTTTGGCCCAGTTCTTCCCGGTTAGATCCTTGCCTGTTGCCTTTGTGTCTCCATGGACTGCAAACTTCCTGAAAGCTGTGAGGAGCTGCTCCATGTCTGCACTCTCCGCCATGATGAAAAGATAATCTACAATAAAATTAAGCAGAGGACAACACTGGAGATCGTGTGTGAAGGTAATCTCCTCCCCCTACAGGATTTATGAGAGCATTTTGAGTTTATAAATCAAAGCCATATGTATTACAGCTGTTCATTTAGTTTATTCACCTGTAGTCACCTGGAGCCACACACACTGTCAGATAATTCTAATTAAAATGCTTCAACAGTTACCAACATCACAGTTGTGGTTGACAGATCCAGTTTAGTGGTTCAGATGGGCCAAGAGAACAGGTGACTGTGTCGGCGGAGTCAGAGCAACCACACCCAGATCAGGCTGCCATTATGTTTTTTCATGTATGAGCGTCTGTGGAGATTGATTCGCTTTTGAAGTCACCCTCCGGTGGCCATTAGAGGAACTGCAGTTTCTGGCACAGCTTCATTACAGATTCTATCCTGTTATTTCCTGAAGGTCAATATGTCGTGCACAGCACTTTGTAAAATAAACCAGCAGAGTGGATATTTCCTCCTCTCTGTGCAAAGCTCCTCTTTCTGAATGGTTCTTGGAAACAATGCTTAGTTTTCCCTTTGGGAAACCTTCTGCTGTGCCAGTAGCAGCTAGAAGTTGTTGCTTCTGTGTGTAGGTGTTTTGGACATGAAGATCATTTTGATCATTTTGCAGCTCCAGCAGAAGTGTGCATGTGCCCACAGAATATGTGTGTGTGTGTGTGTGTGTGTAGGGTGTGAGACGTGACCTCACTGTGGTTTCTCAGGCTTGTGCGACTACACACACACACACACACACACACACACATTGATGCAATCCCAAACAGTGGGTTTCATGGAAACAGAACTGGCTGCATCTCTGTCCAAATACACTTGTGTCTCCTTGTCATGCTGCTTCTGGTGAAAATTCCACTTGCACAACTCTGAATCAGAGCTGCTGCAGGCCATAGCGGCTGAAGTTATAGTACAGATAGTTAATATGAGCCCTGCTTACACACACACACACACACACACACACACACACACACACGCACACACAGTGTGTGAAAGGTGTAAGTGCATCTGTGCATTAAAACTGGTGTGTAGGTGTCAGATTCCAGGCAGTGGAGGCAGCTGCAGTTTTAATGTGAAGCAATCTCTTCTATTTGGAAGCTGATTCATTAAACCTGCTTTTTGTTTTTAGGAAGAGTGATCAGTGCAACTCCGCTGCAGTCTCTTTTTAGACGTCTCAACATAAGAAGCATCTCTGCATTCAATTGGCTCTTGTAACAATCTTCAGGGACTGACCTCTTGTGATGAGCAGCGATTTGTATCGCTTCTTTAGAAAACAGAAAATATCGCACAAAATCACACATTTAAAAATCAACCGATAGTTTAATTGCAAGGAGTCAGACTCTGGATTAGCTCACAGCAAGGCAGGTACTGTCTAACATCTATCAGATGTGTTCAGGTGCAAGACTGAAAGTCGGTCATCTCTGAACCCAAATCCCACAATCACGGCAGTTAAAACTGAAGACAGATCAAAGCAGGATTTAATCTGGTCTCATCAACAAGTTAAGACTGTTCTGAGTTCAGTCAAGTTTGAGCTGTTATTGTGGTAGAATGATTCACTCTGATACAAACCATTCCCAAGCCAACTAATCCCAACAGAGACTGACATTTAACGATCACATGTTAAAACATTCAAATCTATGAATAACTGTTAAAACAGGAGCACAGAGGTTGAGGAGAAATGCAGGAGCGTTAGAGACAAAGGAGACTATAACCAAATATTAATCGGATGTATCATGGTACATGCGATTCTAGAAATTCTAGAAATAAGAGGAAGGTGACATGGGAGATCGCTGCAGCCCCGAGGTTAAAACCAAGGTCACTGCTTACATAAACGTTAACGTCAGCGTACTTGAACTTAACTCACTGTAGTCTTTTCCTAAGAAACACGTATCGTTGCTCAGAAAAATTCCCTGCTTACTTGGAGGAATAAAACAAAGATGAAACAGTAAGGTTAAAGTTAAAATCTGGGTGGTGCACAACAAGCCGAAATGGCACCAAAAAAATGGTACGCCAGCAGTTGTGACATCACATCTGGCAGAAACAGCAAGCGAAACCTCCCTGTGCAAAGGTAGACTAACAGTTTGAAGCGTAGCAGTTTTTTTCTCATCCTCATTGTGTTTCTTGAGCATTATCGTTGACAGAAATAATGAAAAACACAAAAACATAAATTCAGATCAAAATTTGCAGCGCTAATTTAAAACATGCACTGCAGCTGGGAACTTTTTACGATACCACCCGACACAAACATTCAACGCAGTTATATGGGACATTAAACAGTGGAACAGTGGTAAAGAGTCAGCGTGACGTAAGATTTGCAAAAGGACTTCTTGTAGTGAGAACGTTGTTAGCTTCATGCTAGCACTTGTTGGGTGCTCCATGTGAGAAAGGGGAACTTCAGACACTCTCCTGAACTAATTCTTGTGAAATTGTCCAATATTTATGTGTGAAAATTACTTTTTTTTTTCCTTAACCATCGATAGACTGGGCTGCCCACATCTCGCCGTCTTTATTCTGCCCATAGTGACCAACAGCCTGTTACAAAAGCATCCTGACTGTAGCTTACTGCCTAAAGCATCTGCCTATCACTTGCACTTGTAATTCCTGGGTTTCCTGAAAAAACAAATATTCTATGCACAATTATCAGCAGGCAGGTAGGAAAAGCTGCACCTGGGTGAAACCCAGGAAAAAAGGCTGGGTTCTGACACTTCACTGCTCCTTTATGTTTTTGCTTTGAGACGCACAGACAGATATTGAAAACTTGATTGTTAATCAATAGTAGGAACTTCAGTCCTGTCTCAGTGTTAAAAACAAAGCTCAGCTAGGCTCACACGCTCTGTTTCTAGCAGCAGCTCTCCTTCAGTTTGAGTGCGTTTTAGTCATGGGGCCACACAGACTGTGTAAAGTGTATGGGCGTGCCAGTCAGTGTGTGTGCATGTGTGTGTGTGTGTCACTATGCAAAGACAAATAAACAGATTACCGACTGTCCACACTTTTAAAATTCATAAAACATGACAGCATGTGGCTGCACTTTAAATCCCTGCAAGTTTGTGTTCAGTAGCAGATCCCATGCACACATCGCTTTTCTAATTTTGTACTTTTTAAGCCAGCAATTTTTAGCAAATTGTAATCAAACATCTTGTCTGGTGTGAAGGATCCTGCTGTTTGCTGTTTTTTGTGAGATCTGAATATTTGTTTGGCGAGAACGCTTCATGGCTATTTCTTTCAGACATTTTAAGTTGATAAGTGGCAGCATTATTGAAGACACAGCAGATGAATCACTGAAGCTTCCAGCTGTGCAGACTCCAAACATTCTGCTCTCTGTGCATGTCTGAAATTAAACCGACTCTGATCTTCAATCAGTGCAGAAAAAGTTTCTGGAATAAAACTAAAAAGTTGTTCCAGCACTGACTGCGTGAAGATTTTAAAAATTTATCTGAAAACTGTCCTTCTGTTTATATTAAACACATCAACTTCTACTTTTTTGTTCTTCTTAATTTTTCCATTCTTCTTCTTTGCTTTGCACTTCTGACATCTGCACCACACCCAATCTTTGAGTCTTATTCTCTAAAACTTTTTTCTTAAATTCCACGATTTCTCTCTTTTTTTAATTGCATGTGTCTCCTGCAGTTTCCTACCTGTCTGTCTTCAGTCCCCTCCGTCTGCCTCTGCTCTCCCTCTTCTGGCCCTCAGCAGCGGTGGCAGCATTCAAATGAGTTCTGAAGAGCTAAGGGCTTGTTATCATCTGTTTACCCCGTCGCCTTGGCGACATCCTGTCCAACATCAGGGGAGGGCAATAAAACAGAGAAAGAGGGGGAGAGAGAGGGAGGGTTGGTCCTACGGCAGGGCGCTTATGCAGGCTCCTGCAGTTTCCCACAGCTGCAGGTCAAAGGTCAGAGGTCATAATGATCATATAACAATGCTGCATGCAGATTTTTATGCTTTAATTGAAATTAAAGGCTGGATAAAGTGTAAACATAAAACAAGAAAAACACTCTGTTGAGCCTTTGGCAGGTTTTAGCAGCTGCTCAATACACTGGCTGAAAATAAGATTTAATGAAGTTATGATGACAGATTTCTGAGTAAATACTCTTTGCAGTCTGGCCCCTTCCTCTCTGTGTCAAAGCTGCACGTAAGGACGGGCGAGTGGCTGAAAGGCAGCATCACTGCTGCCAGTGACAGAGAGGCAAACACAGAGTGCTTTGGAGAATTTCTAAGGTAAAAAGGAGACATGCGGTCATGTGAAAAAGCAAGTGCACCCTTCCTTCTACCATAGGAAGCCAGGTGCTGCTGATCAAGTGCACATGATTAACTGATCACCAACAAGTGTAAGCACCTATATAGAAGCAGGAGTTTCATCAGTTTGCTGTTCTGGACGACTTACATGTGTGTAAACACGTGTAATCTTCTTGCCATGTCCCAGAAATTCGCCCTGAGCTCATGCAATGCTCAGAGAAATTGCAAAAAACCAAGAGCTCTGTCTCAGACTCTCCAGGCTTCGGTTAGCATATTAAATGTTAAAGTTCATGAAATGGGCAATTAGAAAAGGACTGAACAAGTATGGCTTGTTTTCAGGGGGTTGCCAGGAGAAAGGCTCTTCTCTCTAAAAGAAGATTGCAGCACGGCTGCATGCAAAGATGCATCTGAACAAAAGCCTTCTGGATCAGTGTCACCTCAGACAGACAATGTGTGGGAAAACCAAACACAGCGCATCAGCACAAACACCTCATGCCAACTGTCAATCAGGGTGATGGAGGGCTGATGAACTGGGCTTGTTTTGAGCCACAGGACCTCGATAATTTGCAGTCACTGTGGTACGGCCTTTCAGTCGCTCGCCCGTGAATACATTTGTCTGATGGCTAAAGCTTGACTCAAACTGAGTCATGCAGCAGGTGATTAAGCCAAAGCACAGCAGCAAATCTCGCACAGAGTAGCTGAAAAAGAAAAGAATCAAGCTGCTGCAGTGATCCAGTCAAAGTCCAGACCTGAGTCTGACTGAAACGCTGCGGTGGGACCTTCAAAGAGCTGGGCAAAAACAAATGTCCACAAACCTCAATGATCTGAGCCAATGCAGTAAACAAGAGTGGGCCAAAACTCCTCCACAACTATGAGACTGATAAAATCATAAAAAACATACTGCTTCACGTTATTGTTGCTGACGATGATTTTACTGATTCTACTGAAGCTGTACTTCGCTTCTCACTGAGTGCAGAGTCCTAAAAAGCCACAGGCAGACGGCATGATAAAATCATAGCTTGGTGAAATGTCATAAACTCATGGCATTACTACAGGTGTAAACACTCCCAGAATGCACCGAGGCCTGCATCCATTGAGAAGTCTCAGGCCCTGGAGGCAGTCTGGTCTGCATACGATCACATTTTTACAGCTGAGTGTGCAAGAATGTCTGCACACGCTCTCGGCTGACATCTTCTGTGTAAGCACAACTGCAAACTCATTCACACACTGATAAATGAGCGAAACACAAACACGGACCGATTTCGCTGCGCTGGGATCAGCTGGTGCTACACATGTGCAGACTCATAATGTGTTTCAGAGCAGAAGCTGCAGAAGCAGAAGGGTGAAACTATTTTAACTCATTTTATTCCACGGTGCACCGTAAACCCTGATTTGATCTCAGGCACGTCTGGACCAGGAAAACTTTTGCATTACCTTATGCATATTTATAAAACAGAATATGAGCTGAGTGACATCTCTTGAGAAAATAAGTGTGACTTTTCCATGTTTTTTACACAAACATTTGAAACTACAGCAACTCTTTGAAGGCACAAAACCATCACATATATTGTGTTTTGAAACAGGACAGTATGAAACATTATTTTACTTCACTGTGAAATAACATAACAGTGCATTTTATTGAATTATTATTTTATTTATTTTATTGAAAAAATAATAGTAACTTGTCTTCAATTTTCATCCAGTGGGCCAACTTGCATCTCCTGATAGGCCAGACTGACACACCTGGTTTTAACTGTTTTGTTTATGTTATTCAGAACAGAATTCACTGATTATTGCTTTTGTGCAGAAGATAAGACTAAAACGTGAAGCTGAACTTGTCAATGAGAACTTTCAAAAACAAAAAATACAAGGATATGACTCAAACTAAACCAGAAGCTGAAGTTAATGCAGAGGTCAAAAGGTCACGGTGCAGCACAAACGTGATGTTTTATTTCCCCTTCTCCGTCTGCAGAGAAAAAACCTGCAGAACGTTTTTAGAAATATAGATGCAGCACAAACAGTTCTTCTTGTGGCAGGAAACTGAACTTTACTGAAACTTCCTGCTGGACATGCAATGACAGATTAAATCATTGTTTGTGTTTCTGTTGTCATGGCAACAGTGTTTTGATGTTTGTCATGTAGAATCCAGTAAGACGGGATCAGCAGGCCTACACGCTGCTGCAAACATCTGCAGGTACTCCAGTGCATTTCATGTCCTGCTCAACTTGTTAAAAACAGAAAAATGCGCTTTAATCGTATTTGTTTGATTTTAAAGAAAGGAACCTCTCAGACACCAGAAGTTTTTATGGTTTATATTTTTCTCTTTTCAGCAGGGGAAAAGGAAATGTGCAAATTTGCATTTTTGACATTCATACCGAAAACACAAAGCTCTTTATTCTGCTTGAAGCGGTTGAAATGCGTCTCTCTTCTCAGCACCATATTCACATAAACATTTCTCTCCTTATATAACGCTGCAGACAGTCGTCACCTTAATAACAGAACAAAATGAAACTGCAGGTTGATCGGTGCAACAGGCCGACAAAGACAAAGAACAGCTGAGACGCTTTCATCGGGAGCACTTTAATCTCAGCATCTTTCTTGTTCAGTGGAAACCAAATTGAACTGGAAATTTCCAAGTTAGACATCTCAAGACCGATCGCTGAAAATGTAAACAAAGTGGCTGACAGCGATTTGGCAGGCAGCATTTTAAAAGAAGCTGAAACAAAGGCACCCTGAATTCTTAGCTATTTAGTTTTAGTCACATGGCGCTCTGCTTGAGGCACCACCAGCTTCAGGAAACCCTCCATCAGGCTTCCTGAAGTGGAACAATCAGAAGAGAGTGAAGGCATGTTGAAGAGGGAGCTGCCAGGCAGGAAGACAAAGAAGATGATCACAGAGACGGTTCATGGTTGTAGTGAAGGAGGACATGCAGAGGGTTGGTGTGACAGAGGAGGATCCTGGGATAGCATGACATAGAAGCAGGTGATCTGCTGCGGCAACCTCTAAAGGGAAGCTGAGAGAAGAAGAAGAAAGGCCTTAGTGAGGCAGAAGCTCAAACAGCTTGTCTCAGAAAGGAAGTGCTGCATGAAGGGCCAGGATGACAGAAAGAAAAATGCAGGGCCGTCCCCTTTGTTACCATCAGATCAAATAAACGAGAGTGAATGATACGAAACAACCAACAACCACAACAGTTTCAGGAGGCTACCGTCCTAAACGCTGTAAATATCTGTGAATACCACAGAAACTACATTTCTGAGGCTCTCATTCACAGACTGTATATAAAAGATGCATGTACGGTCATGTGCAAAATTAGTGAGTCACTCTTTATTTTTTAATATTTTGTTTCCAAGGAGACTTAATTGTAATTATTAAAGTGGTCTTGAGCAATAGTTCTCCAGGCTTTTTGAAGGTCTTTCAGTTTTTCTTTGGAAATTGGCTGCTTTTTTGTTCATTTTCAGTCCAGCCCTTGGACCTGACCTCATTTTGGAGGTTATTAAGCTACTCAAGTGTGATCTGCGGATCATTCCCAATTACAAAAATGCAGATGCTGCTGGTGCAATAAGCCGTAGGTTTTACGTCCAATGGATGATGATCTGATTAGTCGACCAAAAATAATCGGTGACTAGTCGACTATCAAGATAATCGTTTGTGGCAGCCCTAATGTTTAATGAGACTTTGGATGTCTACAAGAGTGAGAGTCAACTGCTTCAAAAAGTTCAGTGTTTTTAATGTCACACTGTGCTGATTTTCCTAAATACTGCCTGTGCCACATGTCTCCATACAATAAAAGACTAAAACTAACACTGAAACTAATAAAAATAAAAGCAAAGCATTCTCAAGCAATAAAAACTAAAGTGAAACAAGCCCAGTAACTGAGACAAAACTGAATAAATAAAACCTAATTAGAAAATGCCTAACTATGTTAACTTTGGTATGCACACAGTACGTAGGAGAAGAAAACTGCTGTTTGTTTATCTGAACGACGTACAGAAGAAGGACGGTTAAACTGACAAAGGGTTAAATCAAAGCAGCCAGTCAGAGTAACTGGTGCACGGGGCTCTGCTGTGGCTCACCGAGCGGCCTGCTAGACCATTTAACAGCGTGATTAAGTGAGTTTCTGTTCTTTACGGATAAATATCCAAACCACGATCCAGCTTTAATAAAAGCACGATAAAATGAAATCATTGTGGTTTTCATCAGCGTGGAAATGAGAACGTTCCCTCACACAGGACAGATGCTGCTGCCCTGTTTTTTCACACACAGCTTCCCAGTTTGTCTCTCACAGCGTGGGGAAACTGTCAGAGTATAACAGGTGCACTGCTGCACTCAACACTGACCTGCTCTCTGTTCGGCTCACATACTTTTAGCATTGGCTGCTCAGAGAGAAGCTAATGGACTCTGCTCACTTTCTGTTGATGGAAGCAGAACGGTTGATATAACAGAAATAACAGTAATTATCACCTATAAAAAGATATTCAACACAAAGCCTAAAGCTGAAGCTGTTCCATCAGTTTCTCTCTTTAGAAATATGAGCTGCAGTATGTCTCGTCTGCTTTGCTGCTGCCTCTTATAACATCTGATAACCTCATTGACTGATCTGAAGATGATTCGTATTGAAAGCAGATCAATCAGCTCCAGAAGAACAGATGAGATTATCTGCTGCCTCATTAATTTACCGCCTGATTCTTCTTCCACAAGAGTTTATTTAACAATCATGTGTTTGTTTGACAGATACTGAGGACACTGATGAAAATTTAAATGATTTCATCATCTCGCTCTTTATTTGGTTTTCGGGTCACTGTCAGAATAATTTTGGTTTTCCACTTTGATGGGCTGAGTGAGCTCAGCTGTGATGTCTTCTTCATCCTGTTTAGGAGGATAAACACGCTGTTTACTTTTTGAGTCCGCAAAGAACAATAGGTCAGAGACTGTGAGTGTGTGTCTTTGAGCGGCAGGAAGTGAGCTCATGGCAGCGGGTGTGTCGGCAGGAAGCAGCTGTTGGTGTTCGGTTACATCATGTTGATCAGGGTCTCCAGGACAACCTGCGAGGACACAGCCATATGACTGGAGAGGACGTCAGACTTTGGCCAGAACAAAGCTTCCAGGAAATAGCCATAGCCGCACTCTGGCATCCTCCATGCTGGAGTGTTCATATTCACTCTTCGTTTGTCTGCATGTTTAGTCATGGCAGCATTAATATATAAAAATATAAAAAAGTCACCAGACTTCCTTCATGAATGCAATATTTTGGATTTTTTTCAGTCAGAGGGCATCGAATATTGTTCACATATTCAAATGAAAAAACAGAGGATGGATGGATGGATGGATGGATGGATGGATGGATAGATAGATAGATAGATAGATAGATAGATAGATAGATAGATAGATAGATAGATAGATAGATAGATAGATAGATAGATAGATAGATAGATAGATAGATAGATAGATAGATAGATAGATAGATAGATCTTATTCTTCCTTTCTAATGAATAATATCAATATTCGCCTTACTTGTACACACTGATATGAATATAACAAACATATGCAATTATACACCTATAATCACATCTGTTTATTTATCTATTTACTTAAGCATACAAGCTACAATCAAAGGTCTCTAACTTTGACTCAAATGTCCTGATCTCCATTTTTAAGCTCCATCTCTGGACCACTTTCAGCACATCTGCTATTTTTTGATCACTCCATGGAAGACCTCTGCTGACCACTTTCACTCAGGACTTCCAGGGAAGCATCTAAAAATACTACAGATGCTGGAAGCTGTCCAGAGATGTGTGAGAGGATGACCTTAGAGGGAGATCAGGCAAACTAAAATCAGATAAGGTTTTTGCTTTTCACGGGCAGAGTCGTGTCATTCTTTGATTTCCACGCGTACTGTAAAAAAAGCTGCGGTTTTTTCTGGTAGTGTTGCAGCTCCTAAAGGGAGCAGGTGGAGGAATAACTGGAGGACAGCTGACTGCAAAAACATGACAATATTTGACGTTTGAGGCGGCAGCGTGTTAATGCGGCTGCTGACAGAGACTCACAAACATCAGTGTGTGTGTGTGTTCAGTGACCGCTCTCGGGTGTCACCACAGGAACACCCAGCAATGAGTGTGTGTGTGTGTGTGTGTCACATACTTCTCATTGCCACTCCTCTTTGATTGACGTTGTTATGATGTTGTCTTGACCGGTTGCCCAGGCAACTCCTCCTCACATCGTGAAGGGATGATGACATGCAACAACACACACGCACACATTATCAGCCTGTCAAAATAAAAGCTTTGGCAGATACGTGGTGATAAATATGATTCATTAAGTTAACGTCTAAATCATCCCTGTGGTGTGTGTAACCACTGTGTGTATGTGTTCCTGTGACCTTCAGCTCTTTTGCCTCTTGCTGAGCAGCTCTGATTTTGGAAACACAAACAGCTGCAGCATGAAGGCTGACCCTCGGGACTCATAATGGGACCATTAGAGTGAAAAACAAAACAGTGCAACTTACAATTACTTTCCTAACAATGAATCATTCCAACTATTAAACATCAGAAAACGGCACAAATGTTCAGCACAGCTCCCCAGAGCTCTGATTCATTATAAATGGGCTTTTTTGTACAACCGACAGTCCAAACCCAGAAAATATTTAATCCACAAACTGTATGAGAAAGAAAAGCAGCATTTCTTTTGCCTAAATTAATGATTTCCAAATTGTGGGCCAGAGTTGCCTGGAAGGTTGTGAAGGATCTGCAACTGGGCTACACGAGGTCATTTAAATTCCCATCCTGTCATGTCTTGATCCCTTAATTCCCCGTGGAGTTATAGAAGCACTGAGCACACGAGCAGGATACCAATCCACTATCTGGAAAAGTTTTCCATGTTCACTTCTTGATGTTTTCACACCATCGCTTTCTCCGTCTTCCTCTGCACTACTTCCCTGGGCTGTTTCTTTAGTCATTTCTTGTGACCTTTTATTGCAAATAAAGGGAATGATTTACATTAACTTATTTCTAATAAAACACCTTTGATAAGACCAATCTAGGCTCTACCCCTGCTTCTTACCCCATAGCTGCTGGCACAGGCTCCAGCATGCCCACAACCCTGAACTGGATTAGTAGCTAAGAGAAAGGATGGAAACACAGCAGTAAGTTTGAAATTACATGTTATTTCAAATTTATTTAACAATTTTGGTCACTTGTGACTCCAAATAAAAAAGACAGCAATCACAAAAATGCTCAAATCAAAGCTTAAAACAGTGAGAAAAAGGTTCACAGAACAGAGTGACGTCATGGTGTGTGCCCATCTTTTATATACATGTTTCTATACTCTGAGTGCTTCACTAGCAGGATACAAGCTTAAATCTTCATTTGCATTTAATTTCTTCTTTTTATGTGGATGGATTACTCATTTACATATACAAAACCAAAATTTGTAGCTTAATGCTTTATCGTAGTCATGTGTGTTGATAAGGCTACAGAAGATTTTTATGAATTGATTGATTTTAGGCTTCTTAATCAACTAATTACTGTGGCTCTGATCTGAAAACCCAGTTGCTGTCATGACTCTTCAGGAATGAACAAGCAGGCACAGCTGAAAGTGCAGCAAACGAAGAAGAATTAAATCTCCGGACCAGCATCTGGATATAAACGTGTAACAAATGCACCAGCTTTCATTCTTTATTGTTAAATCAGCTGACAGGTGAAGCATCCTCAGCATGTCCAGCTGCACACAGACTTCAGGAGGAGTCTGAAAAAATGAAACATTTAAAGGAGCGGTTCAACATTTACTGAAAAACTTAATTCCTGTTAAGAAAGAGCCGTTCTAAGCTTTCATGTCTTTATGCTGCTTCATTCACACGTGACGGCTGAAAGAGCTACGTGGTGACATTTTCTCTGATCCCACGCCCACGCTGCACACTACCTACGCAGCAAC
This sequence comes from Astatotilapia calliptera, assembly GCF_964374335.1. Classification (NCBI taxonomy): domain Eukaryota; kingdom Metazoa; phylum Chordata; class Actinopteri; order Cichliformes; family Cichlidae; genus Astatotilapia; species Astatotilapia calliptera. The sequence continues at coordinate 38,450,087 of NC_137422.1, forward strand.
AGCCTGTTAGCTTCCAGTTAAGAAAACTAAAGATCACCAATTCAGATGTTCGATATCTGGAATGAACTAAATGCTGAAGTGCTCCTTTAATAGGATTCAACCTGGTGTCGCAGTTTGCAGTGTAGCAGCGGGTGTAAGCTACACCCGGCAGACGTTTAAAGCATTTGTGATTGGCTGAAAAGTGACGAGTGTCAGAAAATCCAAATTACAGATTTCACATAAGATAAATAAGATAAGATGTAATTGCTGAAGCTTTGAGCTTCATTTTCTAGCTTAGTGGTACTTATCGGATTAGTTACTGATGACTTCATTGACTCATTATTGGCCTTTTTGGGGTTCAAATTTAAACTCTTAAGCACCTGGTGTCTCTGTGGCCCACAGTTACCATGGAGACCAGGTTAAGTAGCAGAGGACCGATTGACAGGAAACAGTGAAAAACAATTGGGAGGTGTCCATAAAGTCTCCACAGGAACAGACACACAAACATCCACAAACACTTCATTTACCGAGACCTAAACAGGAAGTCAGGCTTTGGCTTTCAAAATTAAAGTAAATCAATAAATAGAGCAATATAAACCCTTCAGAATAAAAGTAAAATAGTTGTGCCAGTAAGTGATTGTAAAAAGATAAAGAGTAGCAGTCTGCTTTATTACTGCTCCATCCAAGAGGGAGCGCCTGAGCCCAGCGATGCCCGGGACGCTGGTCTGGACCCGGGTCTGGGCCTCAGTCCAGTCTTCCTCCTGCCCAGGCTGAGGACTTCCTCTAGGGGCTCAGTGGCCTCTCCGCTGGCCCGGCTAACGAACACTGAGGGAGGGTGCGTGGTGGCCATCTCGAACCTCAGCTCTGCCGCGTTCTTAGCGCGGGAGGAGGCGCCCTTCCTTTTAGTCCTGGGCTGTGGTGAGGGCAGAGGGAATGCCGGGACAGGCCTGTGTGAAGACGCGTCTGCTGTAGCAGCAGAGGCCGAAGAGCCCAGTTTGGCCAACGCCACCGGGATCTCCTCCAGAGACTCAGCAGAATCTGAGTGGTACTCGGCGGGAGGGGCGGCAGCCTGGACGGGGCCTGAAGTGGGGGCCAGGGGGGGCAGCGTGGCCCTCAGGGGGAATGCTGGGAAAGGAAGCCGCTGACCCAAGGACACAGTGGACACATTGCTGGGCTCTGCTAGAGAGAAAGAGACAGAGTCAGAAACAATTTACTTTCTTAGGAAAGAAAGAGGAAATTATTAATGTCATCATTTTTTTAGAACATTTAAGGACATATTTCAGGCTTTCTGCCAGACATCGATGCAATTGTTTCATATTTGTAAAGGCTTTATTCTGTGCAGGAGCAGCTCTGTGATCCAGGAACAGAAAAATACACATTCCCACGCTACCTGATATCAGTCGCTCAAATCCCACAGCTCAGAGTCATTGCATGTCCTGACTGAATGCCACTTGAGACTCTGATTCTAACCTGAAGGAAAACACCTGAATGTTTTCCTGATTGGAGAGTTGGGGACCCTCGAGGTTAAGGCTGTGTGAATGGAAGAAGATCTCGGCTATTAACGATGGTCAGAATTGCCACTAATAGCTTGCCAATCGAGCTATATTTTTAGCATATGTGCCCATTCATCCCACCCAACCATTCTCTTTAATACATTAAATTAAAATGATCACCCTATTACGAGTCATTAGGAGTCTTGCTGCTCTTGGAATGAATGCATGTTTGGGAAGCAGCTACAATGATTCATCATCCAAAATAAGGAGAGAAAACAAACATAGGGTACTTCTGTCTGTTATTCTGATTTAATACAGCGAGCAACATTTTAGCTGTCCTACAGATAGCATCTGTTTATGGTTATCTATTCCCCCCCCCAATTTTTCCAGGTTTTTCCAGCAAATGTGAGAAGTGAAATAACCAAAACAGCAGCACCACAAATCTACACCACGTTTGGACTTGCTCCAACATCACTACAGGTCTGAACAAGATGCTTGTGAACATCTATGAGAAGAGTAAAACCTTTGTTGGTGTGACTCTAAAATTAATAAATGACAGCTGGGATCCTGAGAACAGGTACATGTTTTGTTAAAGGAGTTCAAAGTTTAGACGGGAGCTACCTGAAGACTGTCTGCACTCAGTGACCCGAGGCAGGTCACATGTGCAGCTGAAACATCAGTGTGCACAGCTGCACATGTGGAAGTAAGGGAGAAACAAAACAGGTGGAAGGGTTCAGGTTTAGGTCAATCAGTGCTCCCACCTCAAATCTAACAGTTTGTTTTGCTTTTTTACGTTGTCGAGCTGCTCTTCCTCCCTGACTTAAGGTGACAGGATCTGCTGTGTGAACACGGGACGGGCAGACGGACAGAAGCTTTGAGTGTTCCTGTTTTTGAACAGTTTCAGAGGAAAATCTAATTAAATTAAGCAGCCTGGATATGACCAAACTCAAAATGTTGCAAACTCTGTCTTTTGATTAGTTTAGCTCTTTCATCCCAACAGCTTTTCAGTAACTTTCTTTTCTATTCTTTTTTTTAAGCCTTCACTTGTTTTCACTTTGTTTAATCAGCTGGTGCCAATAAGTTTGACCTCTCCAAACAAATTCTGTGAATGGATTTGTTCTTTAATGTAAGATTTCGGATCTGTAATTGTAAACAATTTTCTCTTATTTTAGTTTCCAAAAACAACATTAGGAAAATATTTATTTTTGCTGATTAATCGTGTGCTATGCTAACTGAACTGACTGAAACTGCCCTCTGCTGTAAGGTCAAATGAAGCACCTTTATTTGCCCAAGGCTTTGTGTCATGACATTTGTGTCAGCCCGTTTTCTAACATCGCAGCTTCTGCTGTCAGACTTTCACTTCTGTGTGTGAACGCACCACAGGACCGCAAGGTTAACACCAGTAAATTTCAAAGAGGAGGTCGTTTAAGTGGAAAGCAGAGCAGACGCTTGCTACAGAGCAGCGGAACTTTGACAGCCTTTAGGTTCAGGTTAGAGAACACGGTGTGTTCAAAAGTGCCTTCATATGTACAGACAGGTGAGGCCATACCGGGAGGCGGGGCTGTGGCTGGGCAGCGCTCTCTGGTCACCTCTGCTGGGACTTTACGTACCTTCTTCTTCTTTTTCTTCTGCAGAAGAATAAAAATACAAAGCAGGTTTTTAAGTGCGGTCTCCCTCACTGCTGTTTTCTCATATTCGCTTCAAATATACACAAATTTATCCAAAGTTTCTCCTGATCCGTCAGACCTCCACAGTCTGTGCAACATCACACTGAACCTGTTATCGGGTGTGTGGTTTGTGGGCTTTTACCTGTGTGTGTCGATGTGTGTGTGCCGCTATGGCTTTCATCTCTGAAGAGACAGTGGGCGGAGCTTCTTCCTCCATGACAGGACTGGACATAGTCCTCACTCTACCATTAGCAAGGAACCTGGTACACACAAACACACACACAATGCATGATTATCTGATTGCGTACTACAGGCTGTACTAGTGCATCTAAAAAAAAAGTACCTGGATACTGTGCAAATCGTAGGAAATATTCTAATAATTTGAGACACTGGATTTGATGAGCTATAAGCCATAATCATCAACAGCAAAAGGGCTTAAATATTTCACTTTACCTTTAATGACTATAGAATAGAAACACATACACAAAGTTCTGTGAACACTAGAGATCACCCCTTAATACAGAGACCTCCTTCTCCACCAGCACAGTGCTGGTGCCCGATCTAGAGCCAGTTCCTCAGATTTCCACCAAATAAATAAATAAAGGCCTGGTGCTGATGTTAAAAAGCTGACACCAGCTTGGTACAACAAAGCTGTGGAGCACAAAGTTGGAACCAATAACACGGAGCTAGATCTGCATTGGCACCGTGTTGGTGTAAAAGAGGTAATAATGTCAATAAAAAGTAGCACACTTGTCTCCTTCACTGGGAGAAACCTCAGGTAAAGAAGACACGTGCTCAGAAAAAAGAAAAAGGTTATTACAGCTGTTGTGGAGAGGCATGTGGCTCAGGGTCAGCACTCCAGCGTCTCACCGTCGACCAATGAACCCTGTCAGTGCAGGTAAATAATCTACCTGTCGGTCGCTCACAGATCATACTAACGCTGTGCTTCTGTAATGACCCGACACACTGGAACTAGAACAATTTAACTGGACAACGACAGATTCTACGTGTGATTAAGTATCTAAACTAGTTTCCCTGTTTGTCAGTGTTTTATTTTGTGCCCTCCACGTTGTTCTCTGACTGTTCCTGCTCCACTATAAAAAAGGTTTCCTACGTCTCAGATAGACAGGATTCAGAGCAAGTGTTAAAGTGAGTGGGATTATTTATCAAGCCTTTCTGTCACACACACACGCACACACACAAAAAGCCTCCTCCCTTTAGCTCACACACACACACAATCCACACTTTGTTTGCTTCCTGAAAGTTGAAGCCAAAGAATTTCATGTTGCACTTTGTTTTCTGCAAAGAAAACCGTGTCCATGGCGACGAGGTCCGGCCTCCTCGTGTGGTGAAATAACTGTTGCCAGCTGTTTACTGAGACGTGTCGGGACCCGGTCAGTTCATCTCAGCCAATCACACGCGCCGGCTTTAAGTAGGACCCGGCCATCTGAACCAGAACAGGAGGAGCTGAGAGACTTACTCTGCCTCTCCTCGCACGGCCACAGCAGTAGGTTCCTGCACGTCCAGCTGAGGGTTGGTGTAACCCAGAGTCCCTGAGTAGTTCACATCCTGATGAGGGGACAGCAGAGGACAAAGACTCAGAGCCTGAACTCAACCCCACCCAAACCAGACTCTTTCTCCCTTTATTAACAGAGCTTATTCGCCTGCCAGTCAGTCACCTTGAGGACTGAAGGAGCTGCCGTCTCTTTCACAGATCCCGGTTTCCTCAAGTCTCTGTTGTCCACACGGTGGCGCTGCCTCACTATGTACTCGTACGTACTGAGCCTGTTCCACACTGAAACACACATACGTAAACATACATTTCCCCAGACCCTTGAACCCCGACATGGCCTTTAAAGGTCCGTCTTTGTGAAGAGAAAGAGGAAGTGGACTAAATGTCCTCAGAGGACCAGTTAAAAACACACACATAACACAAAACACACACCCACAGGATTTGTTCTGAAACACTGACGGGGTCTTGCAGCATTACCATGAGGTCAGAAACAAAGATTTAATAACCTCTGTGAGAGCGTAGACAGCACGAGGAAGGAAAAGCTCTTTATAGCTCCTTCATGCTGCTAAATAAACAAATAAATATCCAAACGTATGATATGCTGGCAGCATCACCTGAATGTGAGTGAAGTTATTAAAGAGAATTTTTTTTAACTGAATTTTCTCTCTTGGTTTTATCGAGCTGCAGACGAGTGATGTGTCTGACTCAGACTGCTGAAGCCTCATATTGCTTTTAAATAAATGAACTCTGCAATAAATCTTTACAAAGAAGGCAGACTGTGGATTTTATGCTCAATTCCCACTGAGCAGCACATCAGGTCTAATCTGAAGAAAAGGAATTATTAAAGCAATACAAATGCTGATGGCCCCCCAGTGCTACCCCTCAAAACCTTTATAAAATGCTCACATAAATATCTGATTGTTTACAAAATAAAAATAGTAGTAAAACTGATGCAAACTCACAGTTTTGTGGATTGTTATCTCTTTATAAAACCTAAAGACAACAAATGGATTCTGAAACAGGAAAACCTATTAGTTACTTTGAAAGAAAATGCTGTTTTGAAGGGACCTTTTTTTTGCCCCACTGTCATAAATACAGAAGCCATTCTACAGACTAACGTGACGTGTTGCCTGTGAACTGCACTGCCTGCATTTCATAAGCATGCTGTACCTGCAGCAGATCACCACAGAAACTTAAATCTGTGATGTACTAAAATCGGTATGTTATAGAATATGTCTGAGGCTGAGCTTCACTGGGATCATTTTTACATACGTTTTGAATTTTGAAAATATTTATTATGAACATCAGACATTACAACATTAACTGCTGGGCAGAAAATAAAGAAAAGCTTCCTCTTGTCAAAGATTTGACACGTGGACAGACAGGCAGGTGTGTTATTTCTTACTCAGGTAGATGTGGAAACAAAGCAAGTGGCAGAGCAACACGCAGGACAGAAGACCCAGAGCGATTGTGATGGCAGCCAGGACGGGAATCACTGGTGCAGCTGACCGGAGAGGCGCGACGGGCAGGAAGACGAACCACACACCTGTCTCATTCCTCACTGCGGGACACAAGAAGAGCCAACTGTGAAAACAGCATTTCTTCATTTAATGGCTGAATAACCAAACCCCAATATATCAGGAAAATCCAAGCACATCAGGTATAACTTTGAGTTTGTTTAGCTTTAAAAGTTGTTGTCGTTGTATCTGTGAGCTGGCTGGGGGCGTCAGAATGATCTTTCTAATATTCCTCCTTTTTTAGTTTAACAAAATTTCAGGTTCACGATGAAACATAATAAAAAGTCATTTATAGAGAGACAACAGTGACCTTTTGAACAGCAAAAATCACCCTAAACTCACTGAAACAACTATAAGCTGTCGACAAACTAAATAATCTTCCTCACATGAAAACACGAGACTGAAGGACAAAGACATCAGTCATCTCACTCTCCTGATCTTCCTCCCTCTGCTGTGGATGTGGACTCTCCGCCTGCAGATAACACTGAGAGGAGGGGGCATGCTTTCTCATCCTGCAGCTGAGACTGCACACAGTTCAGTTCAGTTTGCAGGTTACTCCATTCACTGTGAAGCTGCTAAATTCAGAGTATCCCTCACCTGTGCTTCTTGACAAAGGAATGGGCATGGTCAGCAACAACACTCAGGTAGGCTGTGGGGTTTAACTGATCCTGAGCTGGTACTAAGGGGCCCAAAGTGTGCCAAGATAATATCCCCCACACCATAATACCACCAACTTCCCGAAACGTTGATATGAGGCAGGATGACGCCGTGCTTTTCACTCCACATTCTGATGCTACCATCTGAGACTCATCAGACCAGGCAAAAGTTTTCCAATCTTCTCTGGTCTAATTCTGTTCAGCCTGCAGGAGCCTCAGTTTCCTGTTCTCTCTTGAACAGTGGCACCCAGTGTGGCATTCTGCTGCTGTAGCCCATGTTGTGCATTCAGACATGTTCTTTTGCATACCATGGTTGTCACAAGTGATTTTCTGCGTTACTGTGACCCTCCTATCCGCTTAAAGCAGCCAGGCCATTCTCCTCTCACCTCTGGTATTTTCCCCTTGAGAGCTGCTGCTCACTGAATACTTTCTCTTCTCTTCTCTCTTTCTCAACCCATCTCTGTAAACCCACAGATGGTTTGTGTAGGAAACAAACTACTCAGACCAGCCCACCTGACACAAACAACCATGCTGCATTCAGTCACTTTAATCACCTTTCTTTCCCATTGTGATCCTCAGCTTCCACGTCTTGATTTCTGAACACCCTAACTGAGATTTCTTTTAAAATTTTTAATAAACACTATAGACTCACAGCTTTTTTACAAGGTCAGAGGTCAAATCTTACCCAGAAAGTGTTTGTCGGTGCGGAGTTTAGTGGGGTCCAGAAAGAACTCGATGAAGACGTAGGAGGCAACAACAAGAATGAGACAAACTCCCAAAAGAGCTGAGATCACACTGTGGAGGAACAACCTGCAGGACACACAGCACTGCTCAGCACACACGCCTAATGGGCATGAATGTACAAAATATATATTTCAAAAACATTGATTAAAATATTTAAAATACATAACATTTGCTATCTTTGCAGCCCATGTCTATGTTGCTCCAGTATTTTAGAAGAGACTTTTGGAAATGCTTCTAACTCGGTTTTCAGTTAATGACACTTTCATCATTACAGGCAGAAGCACAGAATTATAAAAACAATGACAGACACGACTCCTCACTGAGTCACATCAGACACGACGCATCCTCCTCTGATTCATCACTCCCATCATATGGCAGCTGCCTCGTTCTGTTAGTTTGTCTGTGTTGCGGTCGTGACTTTCCTGTTTTAAAGACTTTTAATGTTGGAAAGACTCAGATGTGCACGTACAGGTGCAACAGAATCTCCTTTTCTTAAAGGAGATTCAGTGCTTTGCACAGAGCTGTATATCAGCCTCACTTCCCTGTCAGAGACAGCTGTCTTACTGGGAGTGAACCAGTGTCAGGTGACAGCATCCTTCATTGTTTGACTCCACAGAAAATTAACCAGTACTCACTTATAGTTCCTGCTGCCCACACAGTTGTTGAGCCACCGGCAGTGATGGTCGAAGTTCGCCACACACTTGTTACAGGCGCTACAATGTTTCGACTTCGGTCCCCTGAAACAACCACATACATATATCTGTGTTTACAACGAAGTGCAGCCTAGTACTAGCACTACTATACAGAATGTACAGCACGCATTGTGATACAAATCTAACTGAAACACATTCACGTTTGATGACTTTACTGCTTTGGTAAAACAGTACCAGTGAAGTTTGTTTTAATGTGTGTGGATGTTTAATGTGTGAATGAGAACTTTTTACTTCCAACACAATTCAGGTTCTTAATACACAAAATGGTACATAACTGTTATTTAAACAGCCAATCCCAGAGTTCACATCCTGGCGTTGTAAATAGGCCGTATATGCAAATAAAACTGAGGAATAATGAGGTCAGTGCACATGAGATAAAAGTCTTTTTTCTACTTGTGTGAGAAGCCCCGCCCACCAGCTGCACAAACTTCTGAGGGGCAACCAATCAGAAGAAAAATAGAAAACTGAAAAGAGCTCGAAAAAAAAAGCTCAAAAAGCTCGTTTCAGACAGGGGATGAACTGCAAAGATAAATAACATCATTTTTAACTGGGAGTCATGCAAAGCTACTCATGGAGCAGCACAACAAGCATAATAAACCACCTTTAAAATTAGTTTTCAGATTCTGAGTCAATGTGTAGCTCCTTCTCTGCAGCAGATCCAGAGGATTGTGGGTATTCATATCCGGTCCCAATGTTTATTCTGAAATGGGAGTGCTGCGCAAAGCAATGTCAGATCAGATCCAGGTTTGAGAGGGGGTTTACGGTCTGTAAGAGCCCCTGTGACCCAGTTCTCTGAGGCCTCCTGAGACCAGCCCACTGACCCATATTTTTTTTTCCTCAGAGGTTGTCACTCCAGTTCAGCTCAGCTCATCACCTCCTGGCTTCAATGAGCAGCTCTATTATTTACTCAGGAACTGAGCTGCATTCAGCTGCTGAGGACTATGCAACACTGCAATTAATGAAGCCAGTAAAATATTTAAATGGAGACTTAAAATCAGCAGAATTCAGTGGTGAAGAGCTCTTGTCTGCAGTGCAGATGTACAGACAACTGGAAGCAAGTCCCAAACTGTTGTTTCTCTGAAGGTCAGTTCTGATTCATATCAAAGATGACAATCAGCTCACGCTAAACCGAAACATGTGCACCTCATTTGTGTGAGCATACTGTGAAACAGCTAATTCCTCTCGGCATTTCTTACATCTAAACACGCAGAGTCTGGAGAGTCACCAGACTGCCTGAACTGTTTCTTTAGATCAACAGTCTGAAAAAAAATCAAATGTTTTTACAGTGAATCTACACAAAGACCCTTTCAGAGTCTTTGTGTAGATTCAAATTCTAAGAAATATTGTTAGATTTAAGTGTGCACAATAGGGCCCGGTATCAATTTCTAGAATCGATTCGATTCTGATTGACAAGGTTCGATTTGATCCACGATTTCGATTCAAATCAGGGAAATTTTGCCTCAAACAGTCAGAAATATTATAATTCTGATTATTTATCAGTACTGACACTTCTGAGACTTCATCAGAGGTGTGAGCATCACAGCAGATGTCTTTGTGTCAAAGTAACTGAGGATAAAACAAAAAACATGAAGGAGATTTTCCTGGCCTGGCTTTTTATAGCAGATAACCTTAAAAATATTCTGCAGTAGAACATTTTGAAAAGTTTACATTTCTTCGGAACTGAACAGCAGAAATGAGTTTTTCTTTCAGAGGTCTTTTTAAAAAAAAAACAGCGGCCGACAGCGCTGTGCACAATGGTAAACTGGTGGGTAATAAGCAAGCGAATAATGCAGAAAATTGTGATTTTTAGATGGGAAACTGTTCTTAAAGTACACTGAGAGAGAGAGAAAGAGCTGTGCAGGAAGTGTGAATTTATTGTGGTGGAAGCAAAACCGCAAAAGTAAGACAGAATTCATGACGATGCTTATCTGAAGCGTAATGTGAAGCTTAGTTTGGATCTTCTTTTGCTGCTGGTTCAGTCAGTTTTGGTTGGAGAGAGATGAAACCTGCAGCATCAGAATCTAGCGCAAAAAAAACAGTAAACACGACACGCGGACCTGACGCATCAGAACGTGTGAGGTGACAGTTTTCAGCCCCGACGATGTGTCCGACCGCGTACGTGCCGTCTGGTGAGAAAGCCCACAGCTCACTGATTCTGATGCATCAGGTCCACGCTTTGTGTTTACGTCTTTTTGCAGAATCCGTTTACCTGCTCTCATTTACTGTTTTAGCTGTTTGGTGGTTGCTGAAATAGTTTTGTGAGGTTTAACCTACATTTTTAAAAATAGATTCAGGATTTTAATGAATCGATATCGCTTTATTTAAGCTAAAATCGATTTTCATCGGAAAATCGATTTTTGTGATGTTCAGGACATAAAATGTCCTGAACATCACACTGACTTTATGCAAGCAGCCTGGCAGGTTAAAGACCATATGAGCTCTGATCTAACGGAGATGGACACTTGCAATATGTTAGGTAACATCTCAAAGGGTTCATGACTGCAGAGCATGCTTTAAAAAGGTTACAAGGAGCGGTGGACTGGAGGGAAGGAACCATCATGGGTTTAAAATTAAATTTAACATGACACATTTTCAGTTCTTTCAGCTGAAGCTTTGTGACCTCGACTTCAGATCAGTAACACTTTGTGGCATTAATAAATAAATGCAAAGTATGTGGCTGTAAATTAAATAAATCCATGACACCTTCACTTTAGTTATGGAACAAATCTTTTCTGTGCATGCAGAGAGACCCCTGATAAACAAACATGCTTAAAAAAATACTTAAAAACACCGGAGTCTGATTGGACAGTGCAAATCCAGACCATGTGACAAGCAGCTCAGAAGATGAAGCAAACTTCAGTTCATGTTCATGTTGCTACCAACAACACCAAAGCTGCTAACAGCTGACAAGCAGTTTGTGTCTGCATGTGTGTGTTTGTGCAACCTGCAGAGACTGTCCTCCTGTGAGAGACACCCAGCAGGGACATGCCAATAAAAACTCCAACAGCAGCTCAAGTAAACATACCTCCGTGACCTATTTGCAATGTTAGCTTGATAGGAAGCAAAAGGACAATTTGAGCTACAAAATCTCAGCTACTAACAGCCAATGGGGAAACTTGATCAGAAAGAGTTTCAGCCAGTGTTAGCACCATCTGCTGGCAGCAATCCACAGTGTGGTAGTTTTGATTAACCAGATCATTCAGGGTTAATGACAAAAAATATAAAACAGATGGGGTTCCTTTTGTTTGTTTTGTTTTTTTGGAGACCTTAGACAAAACCTGATTTCATCTAAAGGTATCAGCCAACACCAAGGCATCAACTGAAATAGCTGCCTGGGCCATATTGCTGCACACGAAGGGGTATAAAGGCCTTTTAGGCTAAAATGCAACAACTGTGCCTGCATCTCTTGGAAGACTTACAACACAAATGAGTATCCGTCTGCAGCTGTCTGGGTCCAATAGGGTGTGCCATACTGAATCACCCCTAATAACATCGGTTTAAATTTTGAAGTTAGATAAAAGTGTCATATCATGATATCATAGCAAGATCATGTGTTTATTTTTCCTAGTGCACAACGAGATGAGCCCAGGGATCTCTGAGAGCGAGAGCCACGTGTCAGCATTCACTTACAATTCAGTGCTCACCTCAACCTCCAACAAAGCACAGTACTACTAGAAAAATAAGCAAGAAAACTGCTCCTGCTGGAGATGGACAACTGTGGCAAATATGTTTCACCAGAGATATACCTCCAAATTGAACCAGCCAATAGCTGGTGACGTGTGACCCAAAAGTAAACAAATGACTCAGCGACCATCTCTTTTAAAACTACTGCACTATAATGCTGCTGCTGCACCTTGTAGCAATAGATTCACCCATTGCATTAGGAGGTCACAGTAACTCACTGAAAAATATTTTTCATTTTGCCAGCATAAAAAATGCAGCTGCCTGCAAGCGATTACAGATCATTTAATTTTTTTTGTCTGTATCCTCATAAATATAATTTATATCATGAATATAATTTTTGCAAATTCCCTTAAAAAAACATGACAGAATTTGGAAGCTATATCCTTACCAAACCCTAGTGTCCACTTCAGAAACAATATAATCACTATAATTAATACATTAGAATCATACAAACAACACATTTTATATAAAAAGTGAAAATCACTTGTTTTACATTTCAATAAACAAGAAGAAAATAATGTGTATTGCTCTAAAAGGTAAATTGCTCAACAGCAAGTGTAATTACAAAATTTAAAGATGATCTGTACACATCCCTATTTTTAAAAAAAATATTCCACAGCACGCTGAGACTCACCCTGAGATTAGTGCATCGAACTAACCCGACAGCATCCCATCTGAAGAGGCTGTGAGCTTTCAGATTTATCACCGCTGCTGCTGACTCATCAACAAAACTCAACAATGACCATAAAACAGCTAAATGTTAAAATACAAGCTTAGAGAGCACTTGAGAGTTTTTATCATTGGGATGAAGGTATCCGGCAGTTTCGGGAACGATAACATGATGCAGCATACATGCGTTGAAAAGCCTCTGTTTGTTACTCACACTTCGACCTGGCACAGGTAGCAGTGGCAGTTCTCGATGACGTGCGCGTGTTTGGAGCGGTCGAACACGGGGACCGGGCCTCGGACGCTCTTCGCTCTGACATTGTAGTCGGCTGGATCGATGGACACGGCCATGACGTGGACAAACAGGTGACACACAAACATGATGCCCGTACACTGACACAGAGATCAGGAATCAAACACAGATACGCCGGAGCAACACTGTAACACCTCACCTAAAGAAAAGACCTGAAATCACTGTCTGTCCCCTCAGTAACAATAACTCAATGCTATCAGACAATATGGAAATTACATTTTGAATAGGGGTCATTTTTCATATTTTCATAGGCATCAGACACTACCAAAAACAGCTCCCTAACACTGCCAGACTTTACACTGGCTGTGCTAAATAAACCAGCAGACAGAATGAATAAATTATAGATTGTCGACTGTACAACCAAAGTATCTGGGACACAAATTTGAGAACTCACCTGAATTACGATCCAGTTAAAATAATAAAAACTGGAATTTTTAGAAGACAAAAACGCGAAATATTTAGATAAAAGCTGTAATAATTTGAGGAAAAGCATCGTCAGCTTTTGAAAGACAATTTGCTCTATTCTTTGACTAAACTAACACTATATTTTAAGGAAAGACATTTTACTATATTTTGAGGAAAACCTCCCTTTTTTTTCCATAGAAAAAAATGCTACTGGTGTAGAAAGTTCACATGTGTTTATCTGTACACCTCGCTACCAGTGGTGCGGTGGTGGTCTGTCCACGCAGTGGAAGGATACGATGTAGCCCGCAGGGATCCAATGTGCAGGCAGCAGGGGGACGAATATGCCGAACCCGGTGACGGCAAAGTAGATGTAGAGCAGCCAGGCGAGCAGCTGGAAGGGGTGCGGAGGCCAGCTCCAACCGTTGGTCCGAGAGCAGAGCAGCACGTCAGCTCGCCGTGGGCCGTCCTCACCGACCGGCGCCGTCCGGTTCGGGTTCCTACAGCACACGTCCATCCCGAACGCGCATCCAGCATCAAAGAGCTGCCGTTTGTTGTCAGGCACAGAGCGTGGTCTCCATCACATGAGCGAGAGAGTAACCGCAGGCTGAAGCTGCATAAAGAGCCGCTTCATGATCAATGAGTTTGAGCTGCAAAGGAAACAGAGAGAGAGAACAGAGGCTCTGATTCAAACAACAACACACAGACCAACAACAGCTCTGCAGCATCACAACCGTGTGTCCCACTGTACAACACACAGCTGCAAACAGCAGTGATCTGAGACCATCAGCCCAATTAGCCACAATCAGTTTTCCACAAACCCTCAGCTTCCACCTTTCTGTAATCTGAACATCTGGGGTGAGGTGGAGTCTCTGAAGTCTTAATAAAACAATTATACCCTTTCCCTAAATTATTCATATCATCAAATAAGTTACATTTTTTACCGGTATTTAAGTTATGAGTTGTTTTTTTTATCCAGGGTCCATTTTCTGATTATTGTCATGATCAGTTCATCTGCTGGTTAATTTCTTTATCAGTTTGTCTTTGACAAAAGTCTGCATACAGCTTGGATTTGTCCAAGCAGGCTGAGATAGTAAACAGATTATTAAACAGCAGAGGTCTTTAATTGAATATCAGAAAAGATGCAGATAATTTTCGTAATCCAATCACCTCAGCTGTAAGTTTTCCAGCTCCTGTTTTTCCTGTCTCTGTTCAACTAATCCATCATCTGAGTAATGATGGTTTCACAGACTGTTATTTTACTGGCTTATACCTGAATTTATCAAAGTGTAATCAGGGGGAAATTGTTTATGTGTTTGATTCTACATGCATGATTTTTTTTTTTCAAACGTTCCTGCTGAGCAGCTGGAACCAGACAACACTGCCTTCTACATGCTGCAGCTGAGGAGCAGTTCATTCATTAAGTAACCGAGTGAATGGTGCAAAAAAAAAAAAATGAAGTCCTCACAACAGCATCACATAATTTATCGACAATTTTTTTGGCTTCATCTCACCACCGGACCTCCTGCTCTACGAGAGGGCAGCCCACCTGGTTAACCGGTACCCGAGCCTCATCTCATCCCGGAGCCCGGGCCTGAGCAGCGGCGTGAAGCTTTGCCGTCCCCCTTGTCCCAGGGGAAGGGGGCTGCTCTTGGGTAAACCAGAGATCCACAGATCTGGGCCACACCGTCCCAGTACTCCAGCTGTTAACTCACATCCATCCTGGTCGGCAGCCGTAGTCCTCGTTTTATCCCTGGACCCGAGCTCATCCACTGTCGAGCGGCCTCGCCGAGACCGGTGCTCAGGGAGAAACTGTGATTGGTATACAATTCTGATTAGCTCGCCAGATAGCGTGCTAAGCTGCTAACGAGACGCGACTAGCGGGACACCGCTGCTGCCATGCTTGCTCTCACTCCGGCAGACGGAGGGGGGAGGGTAACCGCAAATCAACCGCAGAGCGTAACGTTTAATATTTAAGGTGAACGACTGTTTTAAAAATTTAAGATCGCTGTGGATCCCATTAGCCTGCTAGCATGATACCCGTTAGCCTATCTGCTGCTGCCTTCCACAGTCTCCTAGCGTCTTCCAGCCTCGTAAACCGTTTCCCTGGTAACGCCGTAGGTCCACACCTATTGGTAACTGGAGCTGACCCCGCCTACTATATGAATGTAAAAACCGAGCTCCGGGAACTGATAGTTGTGTTAGTGACGTGCATCCAGCAGAGGGCGGCACATCCACGACCAACAGAACGCCGCTATGTATTTATTTATGTTGATATTTGTATATGTGAACTAGAACCATTCTCTTCAGGCGTTTACAATTTTCGTTATTGTTAGCATTATTATTAGCATTATTATTATTATCCACTGTTATCTCGTTAAAGTTTTCGATTTTTAATATGATTATCAATTATTAATTATTAATACTTTATTTTTGTCATTTTACCACCCGTGTTATATTTGATGTTTCACTTAGTTTTGTTTATTTTTTCATTCGTCTCAAAAACCCTTTGCTGTAACCTCAGTTTTGTCAGTGGTTGGTAAAAGGGTGCTGTTTTTTTTAGTATAAACTAAATCAGTCTCAGTTTTTGGTCGTTTTTTGAAAAGTTTCTCATTATAAGCTGATCAGATAAATGCTGAGAAGTATTGCAAGCTAAAAAGTGTTTATATATTTTAATGCTGTATTTTTATGTGCAAATACAGCATATACAGCATATAAAAAGAAAGATGTAAGGTCTTTAATCTCATACATTCACATTTATATTTTTGATGCAACACTAAATTGTTACTTTAAGATCAAAGCAATTAATTTAAAAAAGATTACAACACGGATTCACTACATACAAAAGTACAAAAAAAGTACAGCTAATCCAATTGAAGCTGCCTTACATACCTTCAACCTCCTACACAGTTTTTTCATGGCTCTTGTGAACTCTGGTAATATTTCACTTGTTGGCATGGAGCGTAGCACATTTACAATAGTCGACTTGAACAGACACATCTGGAATGTAGCTGTTTTATGCAAATTCTGTCCTTTTCTTTTGCATTCTTCACTCTTTGAGCAGAAAGAAAAAAGCGTGAAGTTTGTTGAACAGCTTGTGACATGCACATATACAAGTTTACTGTGAATATTCAAAAGAATACAATACAACTGACATAAATGGACATTTAAAAATTACCCAATGTATTTATTATCTCTATATGAGTAATTCAAATGTAATCCTCAAAAGGGAGTAGGAAGAAGTAAAGACTTTTACGGTTATATGAAGTCTATCTATCTATCTATCTATCTATCTATCTATCTATCTATCTATCTATCTATCTATCTATCTATCTATCTATCTATCTATCTATCTATCTATCTATCTATCTATCTATCTATCTATCTATCTATCTATCTATCTATCTATCTATCTATCATTTGACCTGTTGTTTTTTCACAAAATGAAATTCTTACTGGTTCATGTAACTTTATGAATGAAGTAACCCCGAGGAGCTCAGCCGTGATATCTGGCATCCTGTAGACATGACCTAACCCAGATACTATACTGGAACAATGCACATGAAAAAGTACAGTTAATCCGATTAAAGCTGCCTTACGTACCTTCAGCCTCCTACACTGTTTTTTCATGGCTCTTGTGGACTCTGGTAATATTTCATTTGCTGGCATATTGTTTACAGTAGCCAACGTGAGTGGGTACATCTGGAATGTGGCTTTTTCCATCCAATTTTCTCATTTGACTTTCTTTCCAGAGAACTCTGCAAAATTTCTCCAAGTTCCAAAGGAGAAGGGTGTTCTTTATGCAGCATGCGTGCAGCTGATCCTGACATTAGATATGAAATAGGCTGGCTGTAGTTGTTTTGTTGGCATGTCCAAAGCAAGGATGTATCATTTTGTTAAATGTGGGGGTTGCCTCAACTCCTCTCTCCTGGAGTCCTCTATATGCCTCCTCCACTCGTTTCTCTGGTGGGAGTGATGAAAACATGAGGAGAGGAGGTGAGAAGAGAACTGAGGATGTATAAACTGAAACAATGAGGAGGGAAAGGCAAGGATACGCAGGGAAGACTGGGAAATTTTGCCCCCCCAGAAAATCTCATATCATGATCTACTGGGCCACCCTAGATCCTTTTTATTTAACAAATTAATAAGTTCCTCAACCAACATCCTGAAAGGTCAAAAGATTCATTCATCGTCATGTTGTGAGAAGAAAATCAAGAAATTGGGATCCAAAGTGCAGATGCTTCATATTTCTGTTGAAACATGTGATAAAAGATGCAGGAAAAGTTTCTCCTGATATTATTTAACTGTTTATGTAGCTTCGGTCCAGCCGACCCCTGAGCTGTGCCGCTGTCGGATGCTGTAGGAAAAGCTCCACATGGAAACTTTAGGATCTCCTACAAAACCTGCTTATTCTGGTTCTGACTCCCACAGTGAGCAGAAAACGACAAACATGCACCTCACTGACAAATGTGGGTCCCACAGGGGCCTGCAGCGGTGCCATATGACAGGGCTCTTTGACTCGTCTGCAGGTTACATAACAGATTCAAGGTCTGATGGAAGGTGGCCAGCACTGAGTTTCCAGAGAGGAAACTACCTTTATGCACACAAGCGAACGTGAAGAATGCACGATCCTTCAAGATATCTGATCTTATCTTATTTTAACATCATTGTTTTACTGATGTTACACTCTTACAATGGCGTTAAACTAGGTTATACTTTTTATGACCAAAAGGAAATAAAACTTTTGCCGCACTGCAGAAATGTTCAGCACAAGTTGAGCTTTTGATATTACGCTGTTGTTAAAACTTGCAAAAAGGTTTTTAAAACAAGCCCAAAGTCCGGGAGGCTCGCAGCTCAGGTGGCATGTTAAAGGTCATGTGTTCCTCTGTGCAGATGTCAATAAAGTTGTGGTCACAATACTTTGGCATCTCACTTACTCTACTGTAGATGAACAAGTTGAAACTGAGTTAAGTTTTTTCAAGTCACAGATAAATTTAACTGCAACATTTGGAACAGCTCATATAATATAAGGCTAATTGCTTCTATGCAGTCTGGATCACAGCCTGTCTGATGGCTGAATGTAAAGCGGCTGTATTTAACAGGAAGAATCAAATCCTTAATCTCTGATAACTTTCCTCTCAGAGTTGGAGGGAGGCGTACGGCTGAGAGGACAGGAGAGGAATATGACACAATATTTTGTGATGAACTGGACATTTAAAGCTCATATGTGAAGTCCTCACTCATGTTAGACTTTTTAAATCAGTGAGTGGCTCTGCAGATGATGTGTTGCTGAAGTTATCTGGTTATTTCAGAGTGAGAAACGTCTTTGAAAACAAACTAATTATGATAATTCTATGTTATTTAAAGTTTATACTGAACAGACAGTACAGGTTAAACTGGGTAGTTTGCAGTATTGTGGTATAGTTTGCAGTGATGGAGAATGATGGATGAGTGCAGGGCAGACGGTGGTAGCAGTAGAGAAATTATAAAAGAAAGGCATGGCACTGAAAGGAAATGAAATCGATGAGAGGATTGTGTAACAGCAAAGCTGTGGTAGAAGCATGATGTCAAGTGAATAAAAGCTTTTATAATCATATCTTGGGGCAAAGTCAGCAACTTTTCTGTTTTTATGATCACTGAAATTACAGCAAATTTAGATAATATTTCAAAGTAGCCAAAAAATACCCAGTGATGGGCATTATGCTGAGCTGCTAGACTTGATCTAAAAGCACCTTTCACAGCCACATTTCTCTTGCTGTGAAATGTATATACACCTTCACCTCAACTGTTTTAATTATTCTTAAGGTTTGTTACAACTAAAGCAAATGACAATTCAATCAGAATAATAATATAATATTGGAAGAAACTGTTTAATGAGCTTTAATGAATGTTTCAGGTAGGAGCAACAACTGGTTATGCTCAAGTTCAATTCATTCCAGCGCCAAGATTTCACTCAGGTAAGCGCCCTCTAAATTAGGGCAGGTAAGTCTGCAACTGAGACCATGTTAGAGTGGGTCAGGGAGGTTTTCAGGTAAGTTGGGAAGGGTGGGAACCAAAATACACCCCAGCCTGGTTACCAGTCTGTCACAGGCCAACACAGAGAGACTGACAACCATCCACAATCACAGGCTCTGTTCTGTGACTTCATACAGCAGGGGTAGGCAACTCCAGGCCTTGAGTGCCAGTGTCCTGCAGGTTTTAGATCGCACCCTGGGTTAACACACTTGAATCAAATGATTAGTTCATTACCAGGCCTCTGGAGAACTTCAAGAAATGCTGAGGAGTCATTTAACCCTTTAAATCAACTGTGTTGGATCATGGACACATCTAAAACCTCCAGGACACCGGCACTCGAGGCCTGGAGTTGCCTACCCCTGTCATACAGAACTGTAGGAATACAAATACTACCAATACTACTGTTCCAAACTACTCCAGTAAAAGTACAGGCCCTGAAATGTACTCAAAGTAAGAAAGTAAATAGTAGCTGTTTGGAGGACGTTTCTATTTTTGTGCAAAGTTAACTGAACCTTGGGCTGTGTTAACATAATGATAAAATATTATCAGTAGACAGGAATAAAAACGTTAGTCTAAGTAAAATTTAAAAAAAAATCTAATTACACTCAGCTTGAATCTACAGAAAAAGAAGGAAAATAAAAAATATTTTCCATTGTCTCCATTGTAGAGGGTAACTTTTCCTCTAAACAGGAAAACGTGTACAGTCAGGTGTTAAAGTGGATTCAGCAGGTGGGGGAACACTAAACTGGTTGTAATGGCTCAGTGTGGGGAACAGAATCAAACTCACAATCATTTCTATTGACAGCTCGAGGAGATTTTCTTAGTGTACAGGCTGTGATCAGCTGGCCTGCTGCTCTTTGTGGATGTGCACAACTGAATTCAACCAGATGTGAGCAGATGTTTGATGAGTTGTCCTGGCTGATTTCCATCCCCTACACTGACAGTGCAACGTTTATGCTGTCTGTTTTCTAGATGGTATGAAGTTGGTATGAATGTGGAATTCAGTCAGTGGATCTAAGCATCATCAGCTAAAATTCATATGAATCTCTGCTACACTTCATCTGAGCATGAAACTACAGCCACTGTGCACCAGTCACACACAGTTCTTTACTTTAAATCCATCACAGTACACCAAACTAACCTGTTTATCCAGCACAAACCTGCAGATGATTTTCATGCAGTCTTTAAACAACACAGCTGTTCTGGTGTTGTCAAACATGACAAAACCATAGACCAAGATGCCCTTGGATAAATCTGGAGCTGACCTTTTTAGCAGAGCTGGAAAGAAAAGCGCACTGAGCATGAGCAAAGGACAACTTTAAGTTTGAAGGCTCTGAGTTAAAAAATAAATAAATAAGTACGTTTGTGAGACTCAACAAATGAAAAGATGCTGCAGGAGCCCTGAAGCCAGAATTTGATTTTAAAAAGCTTGTAATTTGTTAGTGTTGGGTTACTTTTGTTGTAGTAAAGTGGGAGGTTTGCACCGGATGAAGGGACCTTGAATGAGAGAGGCTGTTTGTCTTGGAACACCATACGCTTAATCTGAGTTCACTTTATTGGAACCAGTTTCCTCTTACAACAGGACAATGAGACAAATCACAGCTCCCAACTTTGCAGCAGGCAGTTGGTATTCTATATGTAATGAGGTCACGGGTAATTAGGTTACCATGGTTACTGGATCTCCCTACTAAGATGTGGGAACAGCTCCACTGTATGTTGCGCAAGAAGTGGCCATCGAACCAATCAGCTCTTGGGAGATGGTTTGGCGAGCATCTCAATGAAATGACACATATAATGTAAGGTGTTTGCTTCCTCTTTGCTTCTTCTTTTCTGCTTTATTCTCACCTCGTCTCTTTTTCTCAGGTGTGCCAGGTGGAGTGATCAACGACCCCCCCGCCCATGTTCAAAGCATGCTGGGAAAACTGACCAAGCTGCATCCTCAGATCCCTGCTTCGTTGTGGGGATTCATTTTCTTTACTCCTCAGATGGATGTAGCCTGTTTTCTGCTGCTTTATTTGTTGCTTCAGTTACCTCATTTGTTTGGAGAGGGAAGTTCTGGGTCCTACGGCCCGATGCCTGGCTGGCTCAGGCTTCTTCCACTTTTTTGTTTCTTTTCGACCTTTAGTTTCTTTTACTGTTTAGAGGAAGAAACTTCTTCTAGTAACCAAAACATGGGTGTGGCATCCTCTTTAGATGTTGTATTCACTGAGATGAGTCTTAGACTTTCTGCTTGTGGCTATAAAATAACGTTTGAGGTTTAAGTTAAGATAAGATAAGATAAGATAAGATAAGATAACTCTTTATTTATGTATAAGGTGCCAATAAGAGGGAGAGCTGTGTGCCCAAGATTACCATCTCCATAATCTTCACTCTCACTGGCATCACAAGGATCACTTACATCCTTAAAGGAATTACTTGCATGCATGTTAACCTCATGATTTGAAACTCTGGCCATGTTTAATATGAGTACCACTGTAACAGCATGTATATGACAGAAAATAGGGGGGAAACAAAATAGGTCAAGTTTAGGGTTAAATGGTGTTCGTTATTCGGTTTGTAGGAAGTTCCAGTCCGGTTCGTGTCCTCAGATGTTTTGCAGTGGATCTGGTCCAGAATTAGCTAGGTCAGTGGGTTGAGCTGCTGGCAGCTGCTTGTTTCCACTGAGATGAAGCAGCAGTTTACTGGACAGTGCAAACGCAGTAGATGCTGGGAGCAACAGTCGGTGTTTCCACGCAGCTTGGCCGCCGTGTATGTAAGCGTTTACTCTGGCAGAATAGCAGTGGAGGAAATCCAGCTCGTTTCCATCAGCGCGGAGGGGGAGACGACCTCAAATGTTCCTCTTGATTAAAATATGTGGTCGGACGATCCTGCTGCACCCCCCACGCCCACCACCTCCAGCAGCAGCAGCAGCAGCCCTGAGCCAAGTGATGGAAATAACTCCCATTGTTCAAAGCTCTGTGGGATACCAACTGGCTGCGTTGCAAAGTCACAGAGTTTAATTCTCACTGTGCAAAGAAAGGAACGCAAATCCCCACAGAGCAATTTATTATTATCCCCCCTTCTAATAATATGCCCCTCCTAAAACACAGACTTACATCCTCTCTTGGCCTGTTTGAGCTCCAGCTGTGGATGAACCTACATCAGCAATTTTCTGACTCGAGGAGCAGGCCAACTTTTCTTTGACCAGCAAAGGGTTTATAAGAAATTTCTGGAATTTAGAGAAATTGACTCTGAATCCTTTTCTCTTAAAAAGGGGAGGAAATTTGGTGTCCTTTAAGCACATTCATGATGAATTTAAATCCCTTCTGGGCAGTGTTGGGGAGTAACGGAATACATGTACCGCCGTTACGTATTTAAAAATACAAAATATGAGTAACTGTATTCCGTTACAGTTACCATTTAAAAAGGTGGTATTTATAATACAGTTACTTTGTTGAAATAAAGGGATTACACGGCAGTATTTTCCTGTTTCATATTGTTGCGGGTCAGGACTGTTTGGGTTTTGTTTGACAGCTATGTTCTGTTACAGGGTTGGTTACAGGGTAAAGCTCTCTCTGCAACTGTGTGTTTCCTGGGTGAGAGAGCGCTTTTTTGTTGTTGTTGTGCTAAGCTAATAGGCAGAATGCTACAGGCTCTAAAGAATGTAGCATCATGTTCAGTGTAGTCCGTGTTGCAGGGAGAATGGACTGCCATACACGTTATGTGTCTGTGAGCGCGAGGAGAGTGAAAAAGTACGAGCTGTCATCGAGCAGAAACGGGAGCTGGAAGCATGTAAATATAATAATAACCACTGCAGCCAAGAAGAGAGCCTGACGAGCCCAGTTGTAAGTAAGCTGTTAAGACTCGACTGTACACCGTGTTCGTGTTTTCCTCCGAAACAATAAGTTCCGTTGGAGCAGCCTTTCAACGCCTCTCTCTGTCTCTCGTTAGCAAAGTTGACCCCGACAACAAAGTAAAGCTAGTTTTCGGCTATGAGCCTGACATGAACCCGACGTATTAGCCAGAGGTCCCTTTACCTCCAGTAATAGTAATAAATCACACAGCAATAGTACATTCATGTAGTTGTAAACAGCATGATAATATATTAGGTAATCCAAAGTATTCAGAATACGTTACTTTCATTGAGTAACTTAACGGAATACGTTACAAACTACATTTTGGGGCATGTAATCTGTAGTGGAATACATTTTAAAAGTAACCTTCCCAACACTGCTTCTGGGATCTGAAAAGTAAAGCCAATGCAGAAAAGCCTTAAACCTGCAGAATGAAGTCTGGAGAGACACGTTTGTTTATCTATCAACTTCTCCTGCTCTGCAGGCTTAATTGCAACTTCTAAGCCTTAATAAAACATGGTGTTTATTTTGCAACTTACGATCCCTGTTAGAGTCCAAATGGACAATAAAGCAGGGTGTTATACCAGATGGGCCTTCCCTACTACCAACTACCATGTGAGCATGCAGTGTCAGCATATCCAGTTACAAACTAGTAAGATGGTGATTGTGAAAACACTCTCAACAGAAGTCTACTAACCACTGACTAACATCATGATGTCTATGAGCATATGTGCTAATCAGCATATGCTCCTGATGTCTTTACTGAAAGAGAAATGAAGCAGAAACACATCTGTCACAGACAGTGAGCTGAAAAAGGCAAGAAGAGGGAAATGATTAGAGGCGTTGAGAGTCTGCCACGAGGTGACCTGTGCAGTGTCTGACCTCCAGTTTGATTGCTGCACAGGTGGGTTTGCAAGCAGCACATACAGTATCTAGGGGAACAGAAGTAAATACTGTGTCAGCACTGGCAGCAAACTGTGTTAAATAATCAGCACATCTATAAATATTATAAAGAGAGGGAGGAGTTGCTGAGAGCCAGGCAGAGGAGCCATGGGGTAAAATATGGAGCGTAAAAGAGACAAAGTGAAGCCTGAGGTCAGGACCGTGTGAGCTCAGCCTCTGTGGAAAAGCTGGTTTGTTAGGTTGCACTCATACTGGGGAACTCACGTATGGATGTGTTACACGTTTCACTCCTAGCAGAGAGAAAAAAATCCAGTGAAGATGACTCTCTTGTTTCTCTCGGATTAATGAAATGTCCAACTGGTCTCAGTTCTCAAAAAAGCTTTTTGTGTTAAACATATGTTGGAAAATTGGGTCATCTTCCAATCAGTGCGTGTTCTTTGCAGCATAAAGGATGACCCCTGACTTCTTGACTGTATCCCTACTTGTGGCTGTCCTACAGTCTCCTCCTGCTTCCAGTCTTTGTTCTAAGTTATGCTAAAAATGCCGCGGCCCCTGTGAGAGTGTGGAAGCAGACAGGAGGAGTTAATTGTTCTTATAAAAAGAAATCACTCTGAGACGGTCGCAAGTATGGGACTGACTGAAACTGAAGACTTATCGGCGTATTAATGAGATGTGACAGTTTAATGAGCTGTCCATGAGGGTCGCTCAGTTCATCTCTAACAAAGAGTCAGAGTCATTTCTTTTTCTTCATGTGCTGGCACTATACTCTTGGCTCAGGGTGAATATAGGACAGCGTGAGCTCATGTGCTCTTATTGAACTCATTACATCACCTGCTGCTGTCCTCACAAACATTAACTGTAAAAGAGATGATTCAGAGGACATGTACAGGACATGTTCACCCTGCTGACACATTAACCACCGAAACCATTATTTATTATTGGATTATCATCGAGTGATGATTGTAGCAGGTTGAACAGAAATAAAGAAGCTCTTGCTTCACTGACGTCTTCTTGTCCCGTTTATTGTTTTCTTCTTAAAGCTGCTCAGTCAGGCAAACATAGGCGTGCGGACGAGCACGTCAGCGTGTTTTTCCTGACATCTAAATGTAGAAAAAGGACACTGTAGTGCAGAAGAAAAGCAGCAGGTGTTTTGGAAGCAGCCTGTGTCCTCATGCTGAGTTCTCAGCGCCGGTTCTGGTTACACTCAGCTGAAACTGTGGCTGTGCAACACGTTCTTTCTGAATCAGCTCTGATTTCTGAAGTTCTTGACCTTTGACCTTTCAGTTCGTACTGCCAAGAGTTGCATGCTTTGTTTTTTTGTCTCTTGTCCATTTCTCAGTCCAGTGGGAAACAGTGTGACATGAAAGAGAGAAATCTGTGTCACTGGGATTCAAAGTAACACAGAGCTTATGTGTTACTTCTAAAATAAAATAAAATAAAATAAACAATTAAAAAAACACACAGAGCTTCTGTAAAAATGTCAAAGAAGCAAATAACTTTTATTTTGAAAATCTGGCATAGCATTTCTTAGCAACAGCACTGGTTTATTTTTATCCCAAAGTAAAACAACCAAGTTAATGAGCATGAAAGAGCCACGAGGAGGAGGGCTGGTTTTGATTCATAACCAAATGAGCTGATAACCACAAGGTAACTTTTGGAAAAAACATTAGAAATAACACATACAGTTAGGAAGGGAAGCCAAACTCAATTTCTACTTCTTACATGTTCAAAACATGCTCGTTACTTTTGCTTTAACACATTTTGGTCAGTTATTGTTTCATCAGTGTGAGCCTTCAAACTTCAAAATGATTGATTCTAAACAGAAAAACAGAAACACACAATTTGTTTATTAATCGCCAGAGGATGTTGCATAAAAAGAGATCACGTGACAAAGTCAGGGGTTAAAAGTGGGACGGTGATTTTTAGTTTTTATGTGGGGGGGTTGTAACAACACCAGAACAGCTGCAGGTGTCTGTAAGTTCCTGGTACTTCAGCATCAAGCTAGCTCTACAGAAGAGGAGCAAACATGAAGGGAGTGACTTTATTTTTTAAGTCTCAGGTAATTTCAAATGCAGCGTTACTATCAGCTCAACAAACATCAGCAAACACACAAACTGTGTGCAGTTTGTCTCCCAGTGTGTTGCTAGCTAAAGGTCCAGCTGCTGTATTTCACAGGAAGGGAAAAGAGAGAGAGCTAACTTCACTCAGAGATGGAGAAAGACAAGAGAGGAAGAAGAGAGCTTAGCTTTAAAGGGAAGGAACTGCTCATTTAAAGTTTACATGTAAGTCTGCATGTTTTAAAATCAGATATTGGGTCTGTCTGGATTTAAAGTAAAGGAACGGTGTGAATGATGCTTAGATCCACTGACTGAATTCCACATTCATACCAACTTCATACCATCTAGAAAACAGACAGCATAAACGTTGCACTGTCAGTGTAGGGGATGGAAATCAGCCAGGACAACTCATCAAACATCTGCTCACATCTGGTTGAATTCAGTTGTGCACATCCACAAAGAGCAGCAGGCCAGCTGATCACAGCCTGTACACTAAGAAAATCTCCTCGAGCTGTCAATAGAAATGATTGTGAGTTTGATTCTGTTCCCCACACTGAGCCATTACAACCAGTTTAGTGTTCCCCCACCTGCTGAATCCACTTTAACACCTGACTGTACACGTTTTCCTGTTTAGAGGAAAAGTTACCCTCTACAATGGAGACAATGGAAAATATTTTTTATTTTCCTTCTTTTTCTGTAGATTCAAGCTGAGTGTAATTAGATTTTTTTTTAAATTTTACTTAGACTAACGTTTTTATTCCTGTCTACTGATAATATTTTATCATTATGTTAACACAGCCCAAGGTTCAGTTAACTTTACACAAAAATAGAAACGTCCTCCAAACAGCTACTATTTACTTTCTTACTTTGAGTACATTTCAGGGCCTGTACTTTTACTGGAGTAGTTTGGAACAGTAGTATGTTACTTCTATTTAAGTACAGAATCTTTGTACTTTTGCCAGCTCTGATTTAAAAAAGTTATAAGGCAATATTTTAACAAGACTGTGTATATGTTGTAGCCGTTGTTAGCAATCGGTATCTGCAACACGAGTCTTTACGTGTGTAGCAAGATGCAGAGTCTGCAGTTCCAGTGTGTCTAAATGTGAAGTTGTATGGGCTCAAAATGTGGTCATAAATATTTTGTACTTGTAAATCGGTTTTGTATTTGTAAATCAGGATTTGTATGTGTACAAAAAAATTGTGTGTGCGTAAAAAAGATTTGTGTGTGGACTTAGCCAAAAAAACCCCTGCAAGTTACAAGTACGAATTTTGACCCTATTTTTCTTCCTTTCATCTGATTGGTCAATGTCATGTCAATCACAAATGTAACAATCCAATCAGAGAACAGATAGGTTTGGCTTTTTTGAACTGCAGGTCTTTGAAGGGAATAAATGCCCTTTTACATGCCAACCCAGCATTTTCCTTCATCACCACGAAGGAAAACAGTCTGTGGTCGTCCGAGTTTGGTGATTTTTGTGTCACAGGTCTACGTGTTTAATACAGGGACTTCCACAGCCTTTTCAACAGCGCTGCGGACCGCGGGGTGGGGGCGGGCAGTGTTTTGGAAATGACAGTCTTCATTACAAAGCTTTCTTCGTTATGAATTAGCATACATGTTTTTATTGAACATTTGAAGAACCAGCAAAAAAAACAGAAACTCTTGTAGAGGACATAAAGTCAGAGATAGAAAAGACAAGGAGCAGGTGCATCTAGTACAGGTAGAGCTGCTGCAAAAACCCACAGAGCCCAGCAGCCAGCAACAAATTCTGGATCCTTTGCTTTTAGTTAGCAATTAGCATTAGCAGCACATCCTGCGTCCGATGTGAAAGGACTTTTATGCTGCGCACTGTGACTCACAGCAATGGTCCCGGGTCAGCCCTGACGTTGTGTTAAACTAATCCTAAAGTAATAATGGTATTTCTAACCACTGATGTACCACATTTTTCCTTTCAACAACTACTGAAAGTTAGGGGACCTAGCTGCTACCCTTCAAGGACCTGCAGTTCAAAAAAGCGCCCCTCCGACAGCCAAACCCATCTGTTCTCTGATTGGATTGTTACATTTGTGATTGACATGACATTGACCAATCAGATGAAAGGAAGAAAAATAGGGTCAAAATCCGTACTTGTAACTTGCAGGGTTTTTTTTGGCTAAGTCCACACACAAATCTTTTTTACACATACAAATCTTTTTTACACATACAAATCTTTTTTACGCACACACAATTTCTTTTACACATACAAATCATTTTTACGCACACACAATTTTTTTTTACACATACAAATCCTGATTTACAAGTACAAAATATTTATGACCACATTTTGAGCCCATAAAGTTAGAGAAACTGCCTTGAAGTGTAAGTGCTTGTAGGCATTTTGCAATGATTTGGTGGTTTCGGCTTGGCGATAATTTGTTCTTTTGTTTGTTTGTATGTAGCCAGAGCCACTGCCATATGTTTTTGTGCAAATTTTTTCATTGGGTATTTTGTGTTTCTTTCTGGTTTGAATCTTATCTCTAAGCCATTAAATCGCTGCAAGAACCCCTGCTATTGTGTCCTATGTAGCAACTATTTTGCCGGGCTACATAAATGTGCTTAAGTGTAAAACTGGGTCTCTAACACACTTCTCTTTTTGTTCTAGTTACCTTAGTTTGTACCATTCTGAGAAGGAAGCCCCACACAGTGTTGTATATGATATTACGTTTTTTGGTAGGATCCATCACTCAGTTGCCTTTTTCCCCCTTATGATATTACTCTGACAATTTCCTAACAAAAGTATTTTTGCTGGGTCTTTTGAAACTATAGCAGAAGCCACCAAAGCTGCTGCTCCTTACACTTAACTACCCAAACAGCATTTGGGTATTTTTGTGCTGTGCGATACTGATTCATTATGGCAGAGTCTTACTGACTTTATTAAACCTGATACCTTGTCTGCTCTCAGACATCCAGTGAGCATGGAGGAAGGAAAATGTGAGACCTGAGGGACTCAAACAAACAGCAATGTTGTGGTTTCCTCAGGAAGGAGGTCGGTCCAGTTCAGACCAGCTCTGGTGAACTCTGCAGACTACAATTACAGGATCAAAGAGCTGGTGGGAAATGTAATCCAACATTCCTGATTAATCAGTGGCTCCATCAAAACTGAAAGATTTCAA
Organism: Astatotilapia calliptera; assembly: GCF_964374335.1. Taxonomy (NCBI): domain Eukaryota; kingdom Metazoa; phylum Chordata; class Actinopteri; order Cichliformes; family Cichlidae; genus Astatotilapia; species Astatotilapia calliptera. The sequence continues at coordinate 38,479,392 of NC_137422.1, forward strand.
GTATAAACTGATAAAAGAGATGAACGTCTAAAAACCCAAGAAGTGTAATTTAGCAATTGACCATGTGAAAGAATACACTGCTAGTTCCAGATGTTCAATGAGCCACCAACTGGTGAACTAATAGTGAATATCAACCAGTCATTGGTTACTGTTTACTCCTGTGAGGAGGTGGATTTCTTGTTCTGGTCAGAGTGATGGGACAAATATCTGGGGCAGAGGTCTCCGCTGCGTGATAACGAATGCTGGGACAAAGAGGGGACCTTCCAGGGGCCTGTGGATTCCCGCTTCCCAGAACTCTCTGGGGCAAAATCTGGAGGGCATCACATAACCACACCTCCTCCCTGTCTGCTAGTACCCAAGGCTGTCTGCTGGAGGTCAGACTGGAGTAAGCACAGCAACATGTTCGCCCTCATGTTTTCATCTGAAATTACACGCATTACAAAATACTTCTAACATAGGTCTGAGATATTTTTTATCCAACGCTGCTGCTGCTGCTTTTTAACTTCTTTTAGCTCCTAGTTTTGGTTTTGTGGCACATTTCCAATCAGTGTCTCACTCAGGCTGAGCTCCAGTTGTGGCCCTGCTAATATTAATACCCAAGATTCGCCTGTTCTCTGGCTCATATCAGTTTCTGCTGTTGTTACATAAGCTTTACAACTTTTGGAGAGAAAAACAGAAAAATAATGATGACAACAAAAGCTTTGTGCATAACTGGAGTCCAGGCCCAGCCCCTCAGGCAGATACCTACTGCGCTTCATAATCCAGTCCTGGCTAAGATTAAAGGAGGTTTCATGAACCTGATTGGATTTGTTTTTTGCTGTCCTGTCATCTTTTCAGAGTGTTAGGAACCAGAGGTCTACACCATGCAGGTTTCACAAAAGCAGTTGTGCACCATACTGTTTGGCTTAACATGCAGTGTGTTCCAGTGGGATAAAAAGATAAAAGAAAACTCTTTACTTAATTCCTCTAACAGCTTTAGCAGCTGTTTTCCGAAATCAGAAACATTAAATTAAACCCCATAATTGTCCTCAGCTGTTCATGTCTCATGTTTGCAGCCAAAAGGCCATAAATTTCTGACAGTATTACGACTGAATCAAACTCTGTTAATAAAGTTTCCTGGAAGAATCTTTAAAAAGGAATACTCCAGAACCAGAACCAGATCCGCTGTGTTCCTATTGGTAAAGTAAAGCTCTGCGGGTGGTTTGAAGAAACTGAAGAAATTAGCAGTCACATTTTTCTTTATTTCTTACAGATTTTACCTTTTTGTGCATTTTTCTTTTTATCTGATACCTTTGTCTTTTTCCTCTTTTTCCTAGTGTCCTTATATATATAACTTAGGAAGTACATTTTTAAATGTACATTCCTTTAATTTCATGTGAGGGATGGCCACCTTACACATTTGAGTCGATTTGGTTCTGAGATCTGGTTTGGATCCTTGAGCTGTGGTAAAAGCTTGGCTTTTTTTAAATGATTGAATCCTTTTACTGTTTTGATTTCTGGACTGAGTGTGGGATATCTGCCTCCAGACTTGTTATATTTACTGGAATCCTTTCCTCCCTCTGTCCCTGCAATTTTCCCAGCAGTTGGTTGCCACATTCAGCACTCAGTATTGTTGGGACTGTTGTGCTGAACACTTGGTGACATGATTTTCCTCTTTTCTCCAAATGTCATGTACCATCAATTATTGTGAATGCAGAACCACCGTTCCTCTCTCAGCAGCTCATCATATGCTTTCTTTACATCCACAAAGACACAGTGAAGCTCCTTCGTCCTTTACATTAACACACTCAAAGCAAACAACACATCTGTAGTACTGAAGCTCCATCTCACTGATCACCAACTCTCTTCTTCAACTAAACTTCAACAGCCTGTCACTCCCCAGCGGCTACGCTCTCTACCACTCTATCCACTTTCCATTAAAAATCATTCCCTTTTCTCTGATATCCAAGGTTTCTAGCACGCACACTGACAGCATTCAGCATCACCCCTTCAATATCCAGCTTCGTCTTCCCCACTGTTGCTGGCAATAGATATTAATGCATGTTACCAAATTAATGGCCTTTTATTTCTTTACAAAGATACTTATTTTAATAGAGAAAATCCAGCATTGACAAAGTGGTGATTAAATTCAAAGAAATGTTGACCATGCAACACGTTGGCTTATATACAGTTATCTGCCTTCAAATGTGTTGGAGCCAAAACTGCATGTGAAACACATTCAGTTAAGGAATCCTGAAGTAAATGTGCAATGCATACAAGATCACAGCTGCACAGGCAGTTGTTGTTGATAATGAGATTTTTCAAGAAGTGAAGTTACAGTTTTTTTAATCGCTAACAAGCGCCTACCCATACTTCAGATACTTTTTCTAAACTCTTAACACAGACTCACACCTACAAAAACACAATTGGCCAAATGGATAATTTTCTTCTCAAAAATACATTTTGTTAAATATATACTAACTCTTCATTTCAAAATAGAACACATCTTTCTCTGCACACACTAACTGTACAAAAACACTATACTGTAAATCTGACTCAAAATGAAATTAGTCTGTCAAAGAATAACACTTGTTTTCACTTCACAAGGTACATGCAGTCAATCAAAGTACACCAGGTTTCAAAATACTGGCTATTATTGACATTACAAAAACTGCATAGACTTTTATGTTTCAGTTTTACAGGTATTTGCATGCGAAACATGCAATCCACCATTTTGACACCAGAAATGTCTTGGTTGGTAACTGTATGTCCACATGTACAGTAATGTTCACATTCAAAAGCATTCCAGTAAAAAGCAAACAAGTTTATGTTTCTTTACTGTTTACTACAGGAGGTACAGTAGAAACACAGTATGATAGGACAGAGAAAGTTTTACAGTATTGCTTACAGTGAACAAAATATCCATGAAACACACAAGAGCATTCTGAACAAAAAAACAACAGCAAAAAGCCAAGATCAAAAGGGGGGGAGGGGGGCTAAAAAAAGGCAAAAACTTTGCATCTAATCTCTGCGATCTTCAGGGTTAGGCCACATGTTTTCATCAACATCACATCTGATGTTATCCAAGTCGATGCACCTGGGATAAAACCGCCTGGTATGTCGGATCCACCCTTGGCAATCGTCAACTGTGATGTCCCTGGAGCCAGCATCCATGGCTTCGAGGAGGGACATCTGGTCATGTGGCTGATGGTCATAAACCTTCCACCTCCATGCAGAAAAGAACTCCTCTATGGGGTTGAGGAAAGGTGAATAGGGTGGAAGGAAGAGACTTACCAGTCTTGGGTGGACTTCAAACCATGTTGTTATTGCTTGCGAGTGATGGAAAGCCACATTGTCCCAGGTAATTACAAAGGTCCTCATGTTTTCACCCTCCTGACCCTGCTCTGGAACCAGGCGCTGGTGGAGATCATTGAGAAAGGCAAGCAAGCGCTCTGTATTATAGGGTCCAACCTGACATCTGTGAAGGAGTAATCCTGCATTTGCAATTGCTGCACACATGGTAATGTTTGCCCCTCTCTGTCCTGGCACATCAACTGTGGCCCTTTTTCCAATTACATTTCATCCACGTCGACGCCTTTTGGCCAGATTGAATCCTGCCTCATCGATGTATATGAATTTATGAGGGGCCTGGTTGGCCTCCAATTCCATAACTCTCTGAAACAAAATTTATGTAAGTCATGTTATTACTGTATACCATACTGTACTGTAACCTAGTATTGTGTAGGTTACCTACTTGCAAAGTGCAAAGCTTATAGAACTGGACATTGGATTGAATATACACTATACCTGGACATATTGTCGTCGTAGCTCCTTGACCCTCTCACTGTTCCTCTCAAAGGGAACAGCGTAGAGCTGCTTCATCCGCACTCTGTGTTTGGACAATGTCCGCGTAATGGTTGTGAGGCTGATTCTATCGATATTGTCAAATATCTCATGGTCCGCCACAATTCTAGTTTGAATTTCACGCAGTTTTATTGCATTATTTGCAGTAACCATTTCTACAATGGCAAGCTCCTGATCATTACTGAGGAGCTTTCCTCTTCCCCCAGAGGGTGGAAGACGTTGCATTCTTTAGAAAGACAAAAAATTCAACTTATGCATTACTGTATGACCATATTGACATGTCAAGTGAGAATAGAAACAATCCATGTAAAATGCAATACTTACCTGTTGGTTTGTTGAAAGATGCGTATAATGGAGGCAACCGTTGACCGCCTCAAATTGGGCTGCACTCTTTCACCAGCCTCTCTTAGTGAAAGACCATGGTTGATTACATGGTCAATGATAGTGGCACGAATTTCATCACTGACTACTGTTCTTGCAGCCCTTGGAATGCCACCACCACGCATTCTTACACCTCTACCTTGCCCTCTCCTTGGGCCTGCTCTTCTCCCTGGGCCCCTTGCTCTTACTCTTCCTCGACCAGACATTACAGTGTTTGTCTTTTGTTTGTTTCCAAAAACATCACTCCTCAAGGTCTTGCCTTATAAACCCCACTGAGTCTAAGCCAGAATGGAAGAAGCTGTGGTTGGCCCAATTTACCCAACATAAATAAGCTGTGTCTCAATTATTCAGTTGTTTGTTTATTATCAGCTGAGATATATTTTTGATATTGATATTGTTTTTGTACTGATATCATTGCAGAAGCAGAGGCTTTTATACTGTATCTAAGGTTTGGAATATTGTTTTTGCTATTGTGGGATGTTGTGTGTTAACATTCGTAGATACTACAAAAACAGTCCATAATTTTGTTGGGAGGTATAGCTTGTCTGTTAAGAAAATGTAAGCATTGTGGAAATGTGTTCACTGACTGCATATTGGGTGAACACGACATGAAATGTGTGAATGGTATGGCCACAACAGACCGATGCTGTGCTAATTGTGTTTAGGGTTTTCGCAAATGTGACAACTGTTTGGACAAACGCTTGTTAGCGACTGAAAAAAACTGTAACAAGCAAGAAAACTACATGTAAACTTACAGGCCACATGAATCTGAGTGGCCACACACACACACACAGATACTTTTTCACCTTTCTGCACTACATTACATGGTCCTCAGACTGAAATAAAAATGTTAATGATTTCCATCAGGGGTGTCAAACTCAAATACACAGTGGGCCAAAATTCCAAACTGGAACTAACGGGCTAACATTAATAATTATTGAAAAAAATCTTCCTCCAGATATAAGAAACAATCTTTTCTTATTGACTCAAACAAATTTTGCTGAAAAACTGAATATGGAACAAGCAAGGCTTAATACTAAACGATATATATTAGCTGTATAATACCAGTAGGCCAGCTCTAATAGTAATGGCTTCGCGGGCCAAATGTAATTACACTGCAGGCCAAATTTGGCCCGTGGGCCAGAGTTTGACACCTATGATTCACATCATGGGAAGTTTGTGTCTCTTGTCCCCCATGGAGCGGTGACTCAGCACAATGTGAAGGTGTGATCACATTCAGATTTCCACAACAGGAGTAAAACATGTGCACACACACGGTGCTGAGTGTTAACAGATGCGTGTCCTCTGGCTGGCTGCTTGGCTCTCACTCCTCTGCAGGTCTGATTGCTTGGTGCAGACTTAATGCAGCGTGAAACTCAAGAATCTCTCTGAACAAACAGCAGAAAGCTGTAACCTCAGATGGCAGAAGACGTAATGAGAGCAGGATTGTGCAATGATATGATGGTTGTTTCATAACTGCTAACAAGCCCATATTTCTCCCATTGTGGAGCAGGTTACGAGAGCTACCAGAGGCCTGGGAGCTTGAGGGTCCTGTGATCTCCGATGTAGTTCCTGGGACATCCTGGAGCCACTTGCCTAGCTTGTAAGTCACGGCACCCGGCACTCCGATTACCACTGGGACCACTGTTGCCTTTACCCTCCACATCTTCTCGAGCTCTCCTATGAGCCCTTGGTACTTCTCCAGCTTCTTGTGTTCCTTCTTCCTGATGTTGCTGTCACTTGGTATCGCTGCATCTATCACGTGGAGGGAGTGGAGGGTGAAGGTAACAGTGATCTTAGTGGTAATTGGAGCGCTCGGTGCAGTAACCCCCCAAGCTAGGGGCAAATATGCATTTGGAGCAAATCTACCAAATCAACAGTTTTTTTTTTTTTTTACTGAAACATATTCCAATTATAGTTATATAACAGACATAGACATAATATGTAGACTCTCAGCTTTCATTTGAGGGTATCAACATTCAAATTGGATGAAGGGTCCTTAACATGTGCCACATTCATTCTATAAGGACCAAAAGTAATTGGACAATTGACTCAAAGGGTGTTTCTGGGGCAGGTGTGGGCAATTCCTTCGCTATGTCATTATCAATCAAGCAGAAAAAGGCTTACAGTTGCCGATTTGAGGTGTGGTGCTTGCATTTGGAAGTTTTTTCTGTGAAGAGACAACATGCCATCAAGGGAGCTCTCCATGCAGGTAAAACAAACTATTCTTAAGCTGCGGAAAAAAAAACATTTGAGAAAAAGCAGCACGGTGGCACAGTGGTTAGCACTGTTGCTGCACAGCAAGAAGGTCTTGAGTCCAGTTCCACCATCTGGCAGGGGTCTTTCTGTGTGGAGTTTGCATGTTCTCCCCGTGTTTGCGTGGGTTCTCCCCGGGCTCTCTGGCTTCCTCCCACAGTCCAAAGACATGCAGTTAGTGGGGATAGGTTAATTGATCAATCCAAATTGCCCATAGGTGTGAATGCAGGAGTGAATACGAGTGCGAATGGTTGTCTGTCTCTGTGTGTTAGTCCTGCGACAGACTGGCGACCTGTCCAGGGTGTACCCCACCTCTCGCCCTATCACAGCTGGGATAGGCTCCAGCGGTCCTGAAAAGGATTAGCGGAAGCGAATGGATGGATGGATAGACATTTGAGGAATTGCTACGATTATTACGAGTGGAAAAAGCTACAGTTTGGTACATCCTGAAAAAGAAAAAACAGGTGAACTCAGCAATGCAAAAAGACCTAGCCGTCCACGGAAGACAACAGTGGGGGACAGTGTTGGGAAGGTTACTTTTAAAATGTATCCCACTACAGATTACAGATTACATGCCCCACAATGTATTTTGTAACGTATTCCATTATGTTACTCAATGAAAGTAACGTATTCTGAATACTTTGGATTACTTAATATGTTGTCATGCTTTTTACAGCTACATGAATGTACTATTGCTGTGTGATTTATTACTTTTACTGAAGGTTACTCTCCATACCAACACCAACTAGATGTTTAAATCTTAATATAAATGAGTAACAGTAGGTGGACATTAGGTAAGGCTGCACTTTTTGCAGTGATCTCGTGTAGAAAACTATTCCACACGTATATAAAACAGGTCCGCGGCTCCGAACCGTAGTAAAGGGACCTCTGGCTAATACGTCGGGTTCGGATCGGGCTCGTAGCTGAAAACTAGCTTTACTTTGTTATCTGGGTCAAGTTTGCTAGTGAGAGACAGAGAGAGGCGTTGAAAGGCTGCTCCAACCAAACGTATTGTTTCGGAAGAAAACACGAACACGGTGTACAGTCGAGTCTTAACAGCTTACTTACAGCTGGGCTACACTGCCCATGAGGCTACATTCTTTAGGGCTATGTCTGTAACACTCAGCCTGTTGCCTTCATATTAAATCATTTTGTGAATAATTAAAAAAAATATTTCTTCACGTCATTATGCTCGATGCAAGTAGAGGTGACGTGCCGCGAGATTGAGACACAGGCATTAGAGGCTTTTAATGCGTGTTTTGTTTGGGTTTCCACCGGCGTGGAGAGGGCATAGCCTTATGAAACAGGAGAACACCACCATGTAATCCCTTTATTTCAACAAAGTAACTGTATTCTGAATACCACATTTTTAAACAGTAACTGTAACGGAATACAGTTACTCATGTTTTGTATTTTAAATACGTAACGGCGGTACATGTATTCCATTATTCCCCAACACTGCGTGATAGACGCAGCAATACCGAATGACAGCAACATCCCCAACACTGGTGGTGGATGATGATGACATTTGCATGGTGAAGAGAAACCCCTTGACAACAGCCAACCAAGTGAAGAACACTCTCCTGGAGGTAGGGATATCGATTCTTTGGACAGATGAAACCAAGATCAACCTCTACCAGAACCACAGCAAAAAAAAAGTATGGAGAAGGCGTGGAACAGCTCATGATCCAAGCACGCCGCATCATCTCTAAAACACGGCGGAGACAGTGTGATGGCTTGGGCGTGCATAGCTGCCAGTGGCACCAGGACACTAGCGTTTATTGGCACAGGACAGAGTCAGCTGAGGTGTTCAGAGACTCACTGTCTGCTCAAATCCAGCTAAATGCAGTCAAATTGACTGGACGGCATTTTGTAATACAGATGGACAATGAGCCAAAAAACAAGACAAAACAAAAAAACTGTTTAGTTTCCCACATTTGTATGCAATCTTTTTGCTCAGCCCACTTTTAAAATCCATTGTGGTAATGTACAGAATTAAATTAGAAAAATGTTGTCACTCTCTGTCCAAATATTTAGGGACCTAACTGTATACAAAACGGAGATTTGCTCAAGTCTAACGAAGCCTCATTTGCAACAGTTTTCCATGCTGCACCCATATGGAAAACAAATCCTCTCAACTGTTTGAATCTAATCACATGCTGCAGGTCCAGGCTTAGGACATCCTGTTGTCTATGGCACAAATTATGTCCCTTTAATATGTGTACTGGAGATGATTCTCAAAAATGCAGTGGCTGTCGTCAAAGTGTCTGATCAGAGACCAGCAGCTGGAAGCTGTTAAGTCTACTTAATGTCTATTAAACTGTTCTCCAGAGCTTCAGCTGTTCTCCTTTCCATGAAGCTGTTGTGAAATATTAAACTGACTGAATTTTGCTGCAAAAACACTGGACCCCTACAGTTTAACTGAGTGTTCGCAGCAGTAGTGTGGCTGAACTTTGGATCTGAGGACAAGTATGTTACTGGCCAATGGGATTCACTCAGTTTTTTCCACTTCAGCACTCAGTTTGTGGTTCTCATGTTTATGCTTAAAGTCCTCTCTTACACTGTGGCTCAGACTGACCATACCCCTAATCCATTCAGGGTTAGGGGTATGGCTTGGTTAATGTTAACCTCTTTATTGAATCTTTGCTTGCTTAAAACAGCTTTTAACTGTCAAGGTATGTGGGGAAAAGCATTGCCTTTATTTACAGTGTAGCCCCTGTGTCTCCCTCTGTGTGTCAAAGTGGACATCGTGATGTGAGTATTGTTTTTGTTCCCACTCCTTGTGTTCTGTGTTTCTTTTTTTTTTTTTTGAAAAAATTACTTTATTTAAATATCAAAATACACAATTACAAATACACATAATACAAGCACCATGCACAAATTATTCACATCTTGTTTTACATTTTACAATAATAAAAGCTCCCACAGCAAGTTGTTACCTAGTTTCATATCTCTCGTTTTCCTTCTTCTCAGCTCAGTTACAATGTTTTTACGTACTACGAAACTACTTATCATTTTTTGTTCTATAACCCCTTTAGCCCTTGTTTTCCATATGTGTACATTTATAATGCACATCACCAACCAAAACAATCTCCTTTTATTTTCACTCATCTTTTCTTTAAACAAACCGTATCTTACTGATTTTGTATTATTTTCAATATTAAAACCTACTTTATCTATCCTCCTTATTTCAACCGTCCTGTAACATGATATCAATAGATGATCAAGAGTTTCGTCTTCATCACAATTCTCCATGGGGCATTTCTTTGTAGTAACGAAGCAACTCCACAGAACTACAGCTCTTACTGGGAGACGTCCGACAGAGATAAGCCACACTGTATCTCTCATGTTCTCGGATATTACTTTGTCATATATGTTTTTAACTATTTTCTGATTTTCTTCTTTTTCCACAGCCTTATATTGTATCATACCTTCATTTTTTTTTAGATTGATTTTATTATATATTTGTTTTGAGTTTAATTGTAAAAGATTTAAGCCATCCAATTTCCACTGATCCACAAGATCCCCAAACACAAGTTTAAAGTATGGCACTCCCGTTCGGGCTCTCCCTTTCATTTTTTTCCACAAAGATTTCTTCCCTTGGATCCAGTGGGTGCTTCGCTCAAATGCGCTATATACATTTTTTAGAAAAGGAATCATCAAAATAACGCTAAGATCTGGCGCTCCTAATCCTCCATTTTCTTTTCCTTTATACATTAATTTCCTCTGCGTTACTTCGCGGTTTCTTCTGTTCTGTGTTTCCTCATCCCGTCATGTGCTCCTAAATGTTCTCGTTCTCCCTCCAAGCCGTCTCTGTGTACTTCCTCTTTTACTTTGAAGGTCTGTGTCTCATGTAAGTGTATTCTGCTTTGCTTCCTTTCTCGTCAGTTCTGATTTCTCCCAGCTGTGTTTCCCCCCTGTCTCCCGTTCCCTTATTGCCCCTGTGAATATATAAGCCCTGTGTTTTCTCTTGCTGGTTGCTGGTTCTTCTGTGATGTCTTCCCCAACTCGCCCTGTGTTTCCTCCGTGGTCCTTCCTGTGTTCCTTTGCATGTCACTCTGTGAGTTTTGGTTTCACTTTCATGTATTTAGGTTTTCCCAGTTTAGTTATTTCTTAGTTCCTGTCCTCGCCATCTCCACCTTAAATAAACTCACTCCTTATACCGACCTGCCTGCACTTGGGTCCTCGCTTTACCTCCACACGGCCTGCCTCGCAAGCCGTGACACACACATTCCAGAACAAAGGGAAACAAGGGACAGCAGCACAATACACACATACGGCCATCCAAAATAAACAAGTCCACAGAGTGCTCATGAACCCTGGGTCCCCCAGACCCAGGTCCTTGACATAAAACTGTAATCCAAAAAAGATGGAATTGGACTTCATTTTAAATGCAACATCTTCTAGTTCTGAAAAATGCGGTTAAAGCAAAACCTCGTACTGGACAGATCACCTCAGATGGCAGAAGTGTATGTCAGAAGGATAACAACATTTTTTATTAAAATGTAAAAAATAATAGAAATGATTGCTCAGTATTAAGTGTCGTTTATTAAAACAGATATGCAGGTTGTAAGTCATAAAATAAATTTTTAATCTTTAATCTCAGTCCATCATTTAACTCTTAGAAAACCCAAACATACTCAGGTGGTTTTCGGTTCTGACTGGATTTGTAATTTCTTCACTGAACATAAATGAACTCATTTGTATAGCTCAGAACTGGTTCAGTTTACATTGTTCTCATGCCTCAGGATGTAACCTCTCAGACAGAGGTGCTAAAATGAGGTGATCTGACCTGTAATTATGCTATTCTTGCAAAAACACCCCACCCTGCAGCTGTTTAAGCAGGGCAATGCCCACGCACACAGTGCCAGAGTAGCGCAGGCCTTCAGCATTCCCTGGCCAGCATTTATTACCAATATGCGTCTTGTTGAACATGCCTGAGACATGCTGGGTCTACATCAGTCACAACCAATGACCACAGCACAGGTGAAATCTGCAGCAACACATCCGCCACTTGTCCAGACAGGTGACTGAAGGTGTGACCAGCCTAAGAGTCAGGTTTTGTGTGTTTATATTTTGTTTCTATGTACCCATCATCACTGGCTGTGTATCAAGTACTATGACACATTTCAAGTGTAAGTAAATGTAAGAATAAACCGTAGCAAACAGTGCTGGGCGAGTCATGTAAAAAACTGTACAACATTCCTCTTTATTCAGCGTGACAAAAAACCCACGTCTCCTGCCTGACAACAACTGACGAGTGAAAACAAGCAGTTTGTTTTCTTTTGTTCGATGTGTAACGTGAAGAGGAACACTAAGCAAAACCAAATGCTGCACTTCAGGGGAAGATCCCCCAGGCATGAGAAAACAGAAACCTCCATTCCTCAGTGGAGCTGTTGTCTTCTTTTTTTCACTTAGAAATTCATCAGGCATCGGCTGAGGCAGGGACAGAGGGTCTCTGACAGAGCACTTCTGTTTCACTGCGATGTCTCTGTTGGTCTGATGTGAAAGCAGATTAGGCTAACTTCTGGTCACCTTTGTCTGCAGTTTCACTCCAAAGTCTGAGCCCTGATTAGTTCACATGCGCTGCTCAGTGCTACAACGCATGTCCTAGTTTGTGTCCAGATATGATCACATTCACAAAGCCTTGCTTAGACACCTGTAGCAGCACGTAGTTTCATGTTCTTATGCTGAAGCATTTTGATCTCTGATGCTGAACAATGCTGCAGATTAGTTATTGACTTGTTATTGTTGGTGTGGCTCCAAAGTGTAGTGGCTTATGCATCTGCCTAACAAACCAAAGATCCTTGAGTCACTCCTCCGAGGAGATGGAAGTCCCTTGGGTTTTCATCAGGGAAAGCATCCTAGATAAAATCTACCAAATCAAATATGTTTGGCCACCCAGCGTGGCGACGAGGGAACAGCGGAAAGTAGCTTTTATTGTTTGTGTGAAACTAGTTTATAACAAAATATAACAATGCAACATTCACACAATTAGAGCGTGCACAGATAAGCCAAACCCAGTGTCCACTCACACACTGAGGCTTTACTATTAATCCTGTGTCATACAGAATCAATCATTTAAGATCAAAACAGTCAAATTTAATGACTACAACATTTTGCAGCTTATTGCAAGTTATACCTAAGTAGACTCCTTGTAATTTAGCATTTTAGATTAATTTATAAGTACATTTACTAAATCTGAGTACTTTCTCCATCTCTATAAGACAGTTTAAAATAATTAGATTTTGTGCAGTTACTCAGACAAGTGGTGTTATGACATATGAAATAGTAGGTCTGTCTTCTTTTAAGGTACAGCAACTCCTTCATCCACTTCATAACTGTAAAGCCATGCCATCCACCTCAACAAAACATGCATTAATATCAAAGAAATACAACTCTGCGGTGTCGTTGGTGGCCACCTGGAAAATATCAGCTCTCCCCAGCTGGTTGGGAAATGGTTGCAGGAGGTTTCTGGCAGTTGCTTGGTGAAGCTGGTCACAAATAGACAAACAGTGCTTCAACAAAAACCTCCTCGTGACAACTTTGGCTGCTTGCTCTGCTCGCCTGTAGTTTGTATGGAAGATGCCGACTTGCAAACACTCATCAACTACACCAGGTTTCGTGCAAGCTTACCGACTTACCAAAGGGTTTCAACCTTCAAAGTAAAAATGGCATTTTTTGAAATGTGTTAGCAGCAAAGCACAGCTTTTACTCTGAAGGTGAACATTCCTTTGTTCTATTATTAGCTGCACTTCAAGTTTTGTGTTTTACTAGCGCTTGGTAGCTTGTTAATAAGTGTTAAAATAGCATCTTCCACGCAAACTATAGTTGACTGCTGCAATCTGTGAGTAACCAAAGCAGTTACAATGATGTTTTTGCTGCATTTGCATCCACACCCAGCAACAACCAGCAACCTTTAGCTAACTGGTTGGGGAATGCACATTTTTCTTTGGGGGGTCTAGGTCTCTGTGGCCTAAGTTGCTCCAGGTTGTGCAGCTGCCAGGATTTCATGCTCTGGTGCTTATGTAGTGCTTTTGTACTCTAACTGAACCTTTTTATTTTACACCTCATTCGTCTAATTACAAGCACATTCATACCAGCACTTTTTTAGCATTACAAATTCATGCACACACTCACACTCCAACGATTGCAAGGGTAACTTGGGGTTCAGTATTATGCCCAAGGTTACATGAAGATTGGAGCAGCTGGGGTTTGAACCGGCAACATGCTGATTAGTAGACAATATGCTGTATATCTCATGTCTCACACACATCTATATGAAGCCTGATGTCATCAAAAAGAGCTCTTTTCTCTGTTGTGTATTAAAAAATGATCATATTGCTGAACTTTTAAAAGTGGATCAGATCATAATGCATCTGACACTGTTCCCAAAGATATACACATCAATCACAGTCACCTCACACAGTGAGTTAACTTCTCTTTTTTCATACTTACCACAACTATTCCAGTCATTTTTCTTGTGAAGAACTAAGATGAACTGAGACACAGTCTGAAAATGTGTGCTGTAAACCACATTAATATGATTCTCCACCTCTCTCTCAATTGCTGTTTTTTTGTGTGGCTGCTCTGAAAATGTATCCTACAGATGTGGTTGGAGAACAAATTACATGAAGCTGTTTTCACACTTCCTGAGTGATACATAATCAGGTTGTTCAGATGTGTTTTAAACCCATTGCTCTTTGAGTTTCTTTACAGGAATAGGCTTGTCTCCAGGGACCTTGCTGACCCAACTGCTGATAGAAATCTTTCTTGCAACAGATAAAAACAGCAAGTTTAGGTTGATATTTGGTCAGTTCTGATATAGAATCACATAACATGCATAAAACAGTCCACTGTGTTAAAAGTGAACTGAACAACAATGAACTGCAGTCCTTTCCAAAAACACATGCTGGGTGGGAGGTTAGAAAACAATGTTGCAAGCACCAGATTCACAATGTTGCCTTAACAAAGATGCATGGTTTTACAAGGACTGTCTAACTGGTTCCCACTTGTGGTTCAGTGATCCCCGCTTGACGTCACTGTAGCAGAATTTATGATAACATACTGCGTACAGATGACCAAAACGTTAATTCGTATAATCAGCGTTGGCATAACATTTGTCTAAAACCATAAACAGAAAACAACAGGCTTCCACTTGACTGGTAAAATCAAAATCAAATCTGGTACCTACATGTGCTCAATTTACAATATACCTGGTGGTCTCTGTCCTGCAAGACACCAATTAAGAAACTTCCAGCTTAACTTAGGTATCTCCCGGTCCCTAACCTGGTACTCAATCTATAAGTCTCAAACATACTACCTATGAGAGGTTCCCCACTGTTACCCAACCTAGAAGTTATTAACCTACAAGTCCTCCACCTACTATCTACCTGAGGATTCCCAATTTCTTACACAACAAAGGTGTTCCACTATAGAAATCTGACACATGCTGCTTATTTGGGACTTCCAGTAGTGGTGTCTTCCAAATCATCAACATAGTACCTTTACCTGGTTCCAAACCAAGAGGAACCAGGTAACTGCAGCTGTTTAAATTATTTTGAACAACTTTTAAAGTAAAAGGCACCAGGTCATTTTAGGACACATGCAGAGTAAGGTCAAGATCTTACGTAATCAGAGACAGACACAATAATTCCTACATAACTGGAAGTTCCCAACCTCAGTCTCTCTTTATTTATTTATTTATTTATTTATTTATTTATGTAAGCATCAAAAGTCACAGCCGATTTGAAAAATCTCTGAACCAACCGAAGTAATGTAGAAATTTCCAGCTACTACCTACCCAGGCTGACCAAGATTCGAAGTGACAGTGAGGTTCCTAGCCTTGAAGTCTACTACCCATTACCTTCCTGGAATTTCCTGACATGTTTGAAATCTCATCTATTTACTCAAGCATCTCAGTAGAGTGAGTAACTCTGAATGCACTCTGAAGATTTCAATCAACCCAATTTAAATGTTTTTCTTTTACCCTCATGAGCAGAGAGATCCGCCTGTACTCCTGCCACTCATCTTCCCTGTGAGCCGTGGATTGATCTGATGTGCTGCCGGGAATCTTGGTGAATTATCTGGAGTGCAGCTGAAAATAGAAACCTGTCTTCTTATCTCTGCTGTTGTTTTGGTTTTCAGGGCAAGCTTGGTCTTCTTTTGTTTATGAAACGGCCTTTGACCCTGAGGTAACAACAGCCCCCGATGAAAACATTATTCCCTGCTGCAGTTAGACAAGCTGTTCTACACCAGTGACGAGTTTTGTTAGAAATCATCATGCGTTCTTTATTAACACAGGTTCATTCATTGCTGTGTCTAAATGGTTCATCGAGGTTTACAAAGAAAAAAAAAAAACATTCCTGCAGCCAAAATTTCAGACAGGCTGACAAGTTTCCACTGCACAGTCCTCTCATTCCTTTATTTTCTTTTCAAAGTAGTGAATCTTTGATGAGCAAGATAAGATGACACTAAAATGCAAAATTATAGGCCAAAGTTCACGTGACTATCATGACAGAATCCCATCATCATATCTCTGTTTTTTTAGCTGTTTCCGTGCTAATCAGACCGAGGTATCTTTAACCCTGACTCAGACTTTTCTGGCAGATTGACGATTTATGTTAAGGTCCTATGTGAACTGACTCAACCTCCTCTAACACGAAACCACATGCCAGCATTAAAGACAAGAACCCCACAGACCTCAAGAACTGAAGCAGAACGATTTAGATAATACACACCTAGACAAACAAAACAGGGTTCGTGATGAAAATAGCTTTGCATTAAAAACAGTCTGTGTTAGCAATGGTATGTTGTTAAATGTACAAAAGATAGCATCTGATCCTAAAATCCAGAAATAGATCCCTAATTTTTTCCAGCACATTACAGCATTTTTTGTTGTGCAATGTTTAAGCAAAGGCTTTATCAAAGAACAACCAGCAAATCCTCTGAGAAAAACAGCAGACTTTTCTGTCTGGAGGGACCGTTTTAAAGAGGGATTATTATGTTCATTTCCAGCTTCTATTCTTGAACTCCATTAAAGTAACTTGGAATGACTAACAGATGAAAAAAATCCTAATTTCTTATGCTGTCCTTTTGTGCAGGCCCCTGTTATCCTGTAAAACAGGCGATTTTAGTAGCAATTATAAGCTTTAAACTTACAAGAAAACAGAACTTCACCAGTGAAAAAAATGCTGCTTAGACAAAAGTGAATTAAAACATCTTTAACCAGGACACATGATTGCAACAAGATATATGTAGATGTATAAATGGTAAATGGCCTGCATTTGTATAGCGCTTTTCTAGTCATTAAGGACCCCAAAGCGCTTCACACTACATTCAGTCATTCACCCATTCACACACACACATTCACACACTGGCGATAGCAAGCTACATTATATTAGATTAGATAGAACTTTATTAATCCCTCGGGTGGGTTCCTCTGGGAAATTCAATTTCCAAAAAAGCACAGCACCGACAGAAGTTACAGAGTTACAGAATATTATATATATATATATATATATATATATATATATATATATATATATATATATATATATATATATATATATATATATATATATATATATATATATATATATATATATATATATATGGCCCCAACTGACCGAGTGCTCAGTGAATACCTCAGGCAGCAGAAACCCAAGAAAGAGGAGGGAGACGAGGAACCATCATGGAAGGACAGGCCCCTGCACGGTATGTACCACCGGCAGATAGAGGAGGTGGCTGATATCCAGAAATCCTACCAGTGGCTGGACAAAGCTGGACTGAAAGACAGCACAGAGGCACTAATCATGGCAGCACAAGAACAAGCTCTGAGTACAAGATCCATAGAGGCTGGGGTCTATCACACCAGGCAAGACCCCAGGTGCAGGCTGTGTAAAGATGCCCCAGAGACTATCCAGCACATAACAGCAGGGTGCAAGATGCTAGCAGGCAAGGCATACATGGAACGCCATAACCAAGTGGCCGGCATAGTGTACAGGAACATCTGTGCCGAGTATAACCTAGAAGTCCCGAGGTCAAAATGGGAGATGCCCCCAAGGGTGGTGGAGAATGACCGAGCTAAGATCCTGTGGGACTTCCAGATACAGACGGACAAAATGGTGGTGGCTAACCAACCGGACATAGTGGTGGTAGACAAACAGAAGAAGACGGCCGTAGTGATCGATGTAGCGGTTCCGAATGACAGCAATATCAGGAAGAAGGAACACGAGAAGCTGGAGAAATACCAAGGGCTCAGAGAAGAGCTCGAGAGGATGTGGAGGGTGAAGGTAACGGTGGTCCCCGTGGTAATCGGAGCACTAGGTGCGGTGACTCCCAAGCTAGGCGAGTGGCTCCAGCAGATCCCGGGAACAACATCGGAGATCTCTGTCCAGAAGAGCGCAGTCCTGGGAACAGCTAAGATACTGCGCAGGACCCTCAAGCTCCCAGGCCTCTGGTAGAGGACCCGAGCTTGAAGGATAAACCGCCCGCAGGGGCGTGCTGGGTGTTTTTTTTATATATATATATATATATATATATATATATATATATATATATATATATATATATATATATATATATAATACACACACACACACACACACACACACACACACACACACACATATATATATATAAATACAGAGACAAATATAAATAAAATATACAAAGGGGATAAATAGAATAAATAGGAATAAAAAATAAAAATACAAGTGAATTGCACATTTCAAGTATTGAGTCTATTGCACTGTTGACTATTTACAAAAAGTATT
Source organism: Astatotilapia calliptera (assembly GCF_964374335.1). Lineage (NCBI taxonomy): Eukaryota > Metazoa > Chordata > Actinopteri > Cichliformes > Cichlidae > Astatotilapia > Astatotilapia calliptera. The sequence goes on from NC_137422.1 coordinate 38,497,649, forward strand.
GCACAAGGTATTGCACAGTGAGGTGCAGAGGCACTACAGCTTAGTTGTTCCCCCCTCCTTTGTCCTCCTGTTTCCCCTCCCTCTCCCCTCCAGAGAGGAGTTAAACAGTTTGATGGCGTGTGGGACAAAGGAGTTTTTAAGTCTGTTAGTTCTTGTCTTTGGGAGAAGCAACCTGTCACTGAACAGACTCTTCTGGTTGTTAATGGCCGTGTGCAGAGGATGCCCAGCATTGTCCATAATGTCCATCAGTTTCTTTAATGTCCTTTTCTCTGCCACTGTCACCAGAGTGTCCAGCTTCATGCCGACCACAGAGCTAGCCCTCCTGATCAGTTTCTCCAGCCTGGATGAGTCCCTCTTTGCTGTGCTGCTCCCCCAGCACACCACAGCATAGAAAAGTACTCCAGCAACCACCGACTGGTAAAACATCCTCAGGAGCTTCCTGCAGATGTTAAAAGACCTCAGCCTCCTGAGGAAGTACAGTCGGCTTTGGGCTTTTTTATACAGGTGCTCTGTGTTGCATGACCAGTCCAGTTTATTGTCCACCCACAGCCCGAGGTACTTGTACTTGTTGACCACCTCCACCTCCTCCCCCTCTATCTGAACCGGCAGTGGACCTGCTCTAGACCTCCCGAAGTCCACAACCAGTTCCTTAGTCTTTGAGGTGTTGAGTTGCAGGTGGTTTGTGTGACTCCATGCGACAAAGTTCCTCACCAGACTTCTGTACTCCTCTTCCTGATCATCCCAGATACACCCCATGATGGCCGTGTCATCTGCAAACTTCTGAATATGGCATAGTTCAGAGTTGTAGCAGAAGTCAGAGGTGTACAGGGTGAAGAGAAGAGGGGACAGCACAGTTCCCTGTGGTGCTCCTGTGCTGCTGACCACTGTGTCAGACGTGATGTCCTTCAGCCTGACGTACTGTGGTCTGTCGGTGAGGTAGTCGGAGATCCAAGCCACCAGGCAGGGGTCCACCTCCATCCTGTTCAGTTTTTCTTGAAGCATACAGGGCCGGATGGTATTAAAGGCACTGGAAAAGTCAAGAAACAGGATCCTGACCGTGCCTTTTCCCCCATCCAGGTGTGAGTGGGCTCTGTGTAGGAGGTACAGGATGGCATCCTCCACTCCGACACCCGCCTTGTATGCAAACTGTAGTGGGTCCTGGGCATGTTGTACCTGTGGTCGGAGGAGGTTGAGGAAGAGCCGCTCTAGAGTCTTCATAAGATGTGACGTCAGTGCCACCGGTCGGAAGCCACAGCTGCCCTGGGGCACACTGACAGAGGCGTGCCTTACCGTATGCAGTGTGTGTTTTTGTAAATATAAACCTTTATTTATAAGAAGACGAGGCAGGATAAGTCCAGAGACAAATAACTTTTCTCTTTTGTGGGGATTCATTGTTCTTTCTTTTGCTTCATCTGAAAGTCATCTGAGGTAAACCTCCTGCAGGCTGACCATAAAAGGCTTAAAGATTATTTTCCCCTAAATGTTTTAGTAATGTGTTTAAACTGCATTGTGATGTGTTTTTGGGTCAGTTCCAGAGTCCTGCTCACTTCCTCCTCCTCCTCCTCCTCCTTCAGCTGAACATTTGAGAACAATTAGCACATTATGATCAGGATTACACCCCATAAGAGGTCTATAGTGCGAGTCCTCGTGATAACTCGTGATCTATCATACGCAGCTCGGAACATTTAGTGTGAATTTTTAATGATGTTATTCAACAAAATCAGCGAAGGTCCTTGAACTGAAGCTTGAAAACATGAAAGTCACATTTACAGGTAAAAAGCTGATATATGAACATTTAAGTGTCTCCAGTAAATAACGAGAATGAGTTTGATACAATTTTACACTTTTTAAATTCTATGGATCTTGAAACTAAAACTCTGCATGTGTGGCTGTTTTTACTCTAACATTTAAATTTACATTATTAAACTTTTTTTTTCCTTGGTGAATAAAAATCTGAAATTTCTCAGCTAAACAAAACATTTTGCTTCCCGTCCCATTTGTGTTCAGACTGTGGTGATAAGCAGAACACTCTTTTTTTCGATACTTCCATTAGAATGTCCATGTAACACTCTGTGCACACAGTTTACTTGTGTACCACTATATTCTACTGAATATATACTGAACGTTAATACAAAGATGGTCAGAAATGTTTTGTAAATGACTTGCCAAACTTTTAAAATCATACATAACATAATTATCATGGAGAACAAAGTAAATGTTTGAATCATGCTATAAAACTTTTGCTTAACAGTGAAAATACAAAACAGGGAATTGATTGGCACCCAGTCTGCAATCCACAAAGCATCAAACCCCTGCAGCTGCTCATGAAGGTGGTGGGTACTCACAAGTTGGTCCCATACGAGCTGCTGCTCTGGGGATGGTTTGCCTCCCTGATCCCTCTTTGGTGAGGTGCTTTGGGCATGCCCAACTGGGAAAAGACCACAGGCAGAACCAGGGCGTGGTTTGGGAACGCATGAGAAGTGTTGTAGGTAGTGAATAGGTGGAGGGAGGTGTGAGCATCTGTACTGAGATTATTATTCTCCTGCAGCCTGGACTAGAGCCCTATGAAATGGATGATAGTGAGTTTTGACCTGTAGTTTTTCTCCACACAATGACCTAGAATAGTCAGAAAACTTACACATTATGGACAAAAGTACTGGGCCACCTACTCTCCACACCCACTGAAGCTGCTCAGCCACAGTTGTTGTAATGCCAGGGGAGGTTTGGATCTCTGCAGTTATTGAGTCAGCAGAGCGTTGGCGACTTTTACAAACTCGGCAACCCCACTCTGTAACTTTGCATGGTTTGAGTTTGCCGTGGTTCCTAAACGCTTCCACTTTGCAATAATACCAATGACAGCTGATTGTGGATGATCTAGGAAACAAAAAATTCGATTTTACATTTCAGTCAAATTCAACGAGCTCATTAGAACAACCCATTCTTTCACAAATGTTTGTAAAAGCAGACTCCGTGGCTAGCTGCTTGATTTTATGCACCTGCACCAACAGGACTGAAAATACCTAAATTCAAAGGTTAAGATTATCTATAGGCTGCAACAAAAGCATGCTTTCTTCTCATTGGTCACTTTCTGCAATAAAAACTGAGAAATGCTGTAATAGCATTTTTTCTTTTTTATGCACAAATTAAAAACACTCAAACTCATTGGGAAGCATACTTTGTAAACTGAGCTCTCAGTATAAACATCAGTCTGCAATCGAACCTTGTCATTAATCTAGTTGCTGTCGGGGGGCCTCTCCAGCTGAGACCGACACTGCCTCTGTGTCTTGAATGTAAACTCAGGAAATGAGCTGCCATGGATAAATGAGCCGCACATGAAGGTCCCTGGACAGTCCACACACTCAGCTGGCAAAAGAAATTGAGAAAAAGTCTGAAAGCTCCAGCAATAACAAGCCATCAGCAGCCATTTTCCACTCAGTGGGACAGTAGGAATATTTACTCTTTTATTAGGAGACATTTTTTAAAAAAAAAACAGGAAATGAAACAGTATAGAAATCAGTAGGATACCTTAAGGTTTGGGGGTGTCTTTCCTTATAAAGTTTATGGTATTTTCATTATTTTTGTCTCTTTTAGGCTGTTTCTGCCCAGCTTGCCTCAGAATCATGTGTCTGAAAAAAACAGAGCCAGTCATTTTTGGGAACTGGGCAGATAAAGTCAGTTTTTTCCCCTCCGGATATTAGCTCCAAAATAATGAACTTTACATAATTAATTATAATTATATAATAATTATAAAATTATAAATAATTAAATCGTTCAATAGTGCAACATAAAGGGCAGGAATAAATAAGGTGGAAGAAAAACGAAGAACATTAAATGTCTTGGACTAAAATGACATGTTTTGACATGTCTGCGATCGTCAGTCAGGGAGATCAGAGCTGAGATGTCCTGACTGGAAAAACCTCGTCACCTTTAGCCCACTTCCAACTCTGCGCCTCCACACCCACCTACTCTGGTTTACTATAACTCTGAGGAGTCAGCTTCGCAGCTGTGGAGGGTGTCTGAGTTAAGTGGGTAAGTTAGGAATGCTACAGCAAGCTCTGGTTATCATACGGATGTACTGGGATTGTGGCCATGACCTGATGGGAAATGCATGTTTTCTGTATAGGATGCATTCAGATAAGCACAACATAAGAGACTAAAACATTTATGCATTTAACTACTGCTACTTTTACTAACATTTAAAAGAACGAAAATAAACAGGTGCAAAGAGCTTTATAGGAAAATCCAGATACATCAGAGAGCCGGACAGAGCCGGAAATCCCATCACTAGTGGGCACTCAGTGTTACTGATCCATCCATCCATCCATCCATTCGCTTCCGCTTGTCCTTTTCAGGGTCGCGGGGGGCGCTGGAGCCTATCCCAGCTGTCATAGGGCGAAAGGCGGGGTACACCCTGGACAGGTCGCCAGTCTGTCGCAGGGCCAACACACAGGGACAGACAACCATTCACACTCACATTCACTCGCACATTCACACCTAGTGGCAATTTGGATTATCCAATTAACCTATCCCCACAAGCTGCATGTCTTTGGACGGTGGGAGGAAGCCGGAGTACCCGGAGAGAACCCACGCAAACACGGGGAGAACATGCAAACTCCTGTTACTGATCCCAAAGGTACAAACAAAGTGAACGCACAGGGGGGTTGTGAGAACAACTGGGAAAGTCCAAGTCACAACAACAGTCACTTCAAGGCATTTATATTTTAAGATAAAGACTGTTACTGTAGTTAAATTACTTTTCCACTGAAAAAGTAGAGTAACTAATTACTGTTCATTTTTAGGTATTTTAATTACAGTGACTTACAATTAAACTCGCTGAATATCATTATTTAATTTCAATAATTTATCTTCTAAACGTAGAAGTAAACACTTTAACATCGCTGTAGTGCAGCTGTGCGTCATTTTGCACCAGTTTGCTGCACAGTCGTATTCTAAAGCAGAAGATGTCGGACTCGGCCTTGTTCATCATCCATGGATAACACCGCGGCAACTCCTGCTAAGCAGGCAAAGCCTGATTTTACTTCAGCAGCACAGAAAGCGTCTGAAGGTGAGCTTAAAAAAATGATTGCAAGCTACGTTGTGGAAGAGATGCTACCGCTGCGTACTGTAGAGTCTCTGTCTTTAAAAAAAAAAAAATTATTATCTAAAGAGTTTAATTTCTATTGTTTGCCCACTCAAGGTTTATAGGGATTTTAAGAAGTATTTAGTTAAATTACTTATTTAGTAATTAAGTTACTTTTCTGACACAGTAATTAGATAAGTATTTTAAATACAATATTGACTAAGTAATTAGTAATTAATTACTTTTTTAAAGTAACTTACCCAACACTGGTAAAGACCCTAAAAATACAGAGAAAATCCCAACAACCTTTGAGCAAGCGGTTGGTAACAGTGGGAGGGAAAAACTTTCTTCTAACAGGAAGAAAGTCCTGGCAGAACCAGGGGGTTGTTGGGGGTGAGGGGAGGGAGACAGAAATTATTAATAACTCATGATAATTAATGAGTGGTGTGTTACTGACTGTCCTGATAGGTGGAGTGGTTAACCATTATTAGCGAACTGGATACTACAGGTATAAATATCTAACAGAGTAAATGTGGGCCCCTCACATCAGGTGTGTCCTGTCCTCTAATTAAAGCACAGTTTATTTTTATTTCACGACACATGCAATGATATGCTGAGCTGGAAAGGTATGACACTTCCTGATAGATCACAGCAGCTCAGTAAAACGTGCCCTAAAGAAGGCTTTACTCTACAAAGACTAATGACAAAGTGCAACAAGGCTGATGCTGCAGGCTGAGCTCTGATATCTGTGTTTAATTATCTGCAACGTCAGTTTTCACACTAACTGCCCTCTCCGGAGTTACACTTTCTTAAAGCATTCTCTGCAGATGTAGCATCTCACCGTCTGTAATTTTTCGGCACTGCTTTTCTGACACTGTGTCTGAACTTGTCCAACAACAGGTGTCCAGTCCCAGTAATCCTCCCTTCCACGCATTTGTTTGGGTTGGCGCTTCACCCACGCAGGCGCACAAGCATAGGGGTTCAATTCTCCCAGAACACCGTGTCCTGGAAATCTGTGTCACATTTTCGGCTGCCGTAAATAATGGAGCGCTGCCAAGAGAACGAACACCTAAACACACTAAAGGGAATGAGGCAGGACCAGAGGTGGTGTAAACACACGTTAAAATAACCTGCAGGCAAAAGTAACTGTAAAGAATGAGTTCAAGTTCAAATTTTATTCGCTACATGCAGTGGCAGGTTGTCCTGCAGTGGAATGAACCCGCCCGACCGTACACACACAACACAGACATCACATGGGGATACAAGTCAGAGAACGGATGCATGAGATGGAAATCTCCTGTAAAACGTACTAAACAGCAGACAATGAGATCTCAAACACCTACCAGGAATAAACATCCAGGCTCTTCCTCCAATATTTAACCTGCGATCTGCTTTATTCTCATGTTCTCCGAAACATTTTCCTTAATGAGCTGAAACTGCCTCTACACCCCCCCTCAGCTAACAAACCGGCAGATAATCTATATCATTCAGCTTGTTCTGGTCCTCTGTTTGCAAACTGGGCGTAACCACATAGATAAACTGACACAGCAACTACAAAAAAAGCTTTGAAGATTATATTTATTTGTTTAACAGAGTCTGGTGAAGTCAGCACCCAAACCACGAAGTTCAAACAATGCAGAGGTAAGCAGTTTCTGTAGACCAGGGAGATCAAACTCATTTCACATCATGAGCCACACACAGCTTTGATCTTAAGTGGGCGGACCGAGTCAAATGGCTTTTTCTGTGAATGAAAAGAAGTTTAACTACACACGTAATCCCTGAGATTTCTTTTTTTTTTATTTGCTTATCAAGAGATTATACAAACTTATATACATTGTATTGTATGCATCTTACATATTTTCTCAAACATTTCTTTCCCAATCATTTTAACTTTTTCTTGTTAAACAAAAAACAAATTAAAATACAAAAAACATCATACCAACATAAGAACAGAAAATTGAGGAAAAAAAGAAGAAGAAAACGTGAGTAAACTAGAAAAAATGTTAAATAAATAAATAAAAATGAATAAAAAACAAAATAAAATTAAAATTAATAAATAAATTAAAAAATAAAAAATAAAATAAAAGAATAGAAGGGGGGGGGGGGCTTAAATCCTATGCCTACCTTACAAAAGAGTAAATTTCAAATTCTTTTCAATCTAGTCGCAGGTGGGTAAGTTGAATTTTTCTAAATACTAAGGAAAAGATTTGAGATATTCCACAAAGGGTCTCCACTTGTGGATAAATTTTGCAGAACTAACTTTCACTGTGAGTGAGATCTTCTCCACCCTCAAGAATGTCCGGACAGTATTACAGTTTTTCTCAGTCGCTTTGGTGCATTTCTCACAACAGAATTAAACATTGCACAACAGTTAGTTCAACCACCACAACATGTAGTCGTTTTGGCACAACCCTGTGGCGGTTTCACGTTCACTGCGTCCAAAGGCAAATGCCTTTGGACATGAAGCAGTTGAGTGAGTACAAATATCTAAAGAATGGTCACGTTTGACTTCCTATTCATCACTATCTCCTTTCTTTCATCATGAATGTCACAATTATTCATACTTGTACCGGCTGAATAGTCATTGTCCTTACAACTAATAGTCTTCATTGCATTGCTTGTGTCAGTGCACTCAAAATTGCTGAACAGCTTGTCAAACGATTCATACACCCATTTTGAAAACCCTATTTTGGAGGAGTTCCCATGAAAATCTCCATAAACTACATGTCTCAGGTGAACCTTATCTCACACTAATGAAAATTGGTGTGTGTCACTCCTACTTGCAACCAATGAAAAGCCTCTCCTACCCAGTCACAGGTGAACCGCGGCACAGCATCCCCCACTCCACAAGTACATATATACTGTAATGTAAACCAACAGACAGGATTGGCATGAGGTGCATACTGAATCTACAAAACAGCAGAACATGGAACGTCAGCCTCGTGGAAGAGGAGTGAGGATCGGTGGAGGACGAGGACAAAACCGGGTGAGAAGAGGCCAACCACATAGACACGTTCCTGACGAAATCAGGGCAACACTTGTGGATCATGTGATAAACCATGGCCTCACAATGGCCGAGGCTGGTCGAAGGGTGCAGCCAAATGTTGGGAGAACTACTGTAAGTTCTATCATCCAGACATTTCGTCGGGAAAACAGGTGAGCACACCGTAATCTAGTTACAGTATGCAGCACAAACTAATTTGCTCTGCACTTTCATAGTCATACAGGAGACTTGCATTAGGACATGACCTTACAGATCCTTACACATAGACGTACTGTAACTGAAGCGCAGACTTGGCCCAGGTGTGGCATAGTGTGCTGTGGTACAATACAGTAATGCTGTAAAGAAAGGAGTTTTGAATGATAGTCCTGTGACAATCACTGTAAGCATGTTTGCGCTTACATGTGTGTGTTTTCCCATCTGCATCTCAAAAAGGACTGCCAGACAACCTAGAGGAGGTGGAAGAGGTCCACTTATGACTCCGCAGCAAGAGGAAAGAATTTGTGCAATGGTGGCTGCAAACAACGCTTTGAGACTGAGAGAAATACAAAGAACTGTCGTAAACGATGACACCATCTTCGGAAATATTCAGTCAATATCAATTTCCACCATAGACAGAGTCCTCAGACGGAATGAAATGTCCATGAAGCAATTGTACAGAGTGCCATTTGAACGGAACAGTGATCGAGTGAAGGAGCTCCGTCACCAGTATGTACAGGTAACACATGTTCGCATATGTACCTCTGTTCACTGTAACAGTTTAGGCCATGTACTCAACCTACATTTATGCATGTTACTGTAATCCTATGTACAATTCCAACTGTACAATCTGTTCTGCCAAATGCACCATTACAGACCTGTCTGATTCTCATCCTTTGTAAAGCATATCCTGGAGTTGGAGGCCAGGGAACCCCTGCACATGTTTGTATATCTTGACGAAGCGGGATTCAATCTCGCAAAAGGCAGACGGCGTGGACGGAATCACATTGGAGAAAGAGCCACCATTGATGTCCCAGGCCAACGAGGAGGGAATATTACAATGTGTGCCGCAATCTCAGAGAATGGTGTTCACACCCATATTCCTCGTATTGGTGCATACAATTCACAACACCTGTTGGCTTTTCTGGATGCTCTTCATAGGGACCTGATCCCACAAAATGGAAGGGATGATCCTGGTGACAATCGGACAATGTATGTAGTGGTTTGGGATAATGTAAGCTTCCATCACTCTGCTGTAGTCAGGCAGTGGTTTGCAGCACACGACAGGATGCTTATGGAGTTTCTTCCTCCTTACAGTCCATTCCTGAATCCAATTGAGGAGTTTTTCTCTTCCTGGAGGTGGAAGGTATATGACAGGCATCCACATACCCAAATGACCCTGCTAGCAGCTATGGATGCAGCTTGTGATGACATCACAGCAGAGTCCTGCAGAGGGTGGATTCGACACTCCAGAAGATACTTTCCCCGATGCATCGATAGAGCTGACATACGCTGTGATGTTGATGCAAATATGTGGGCAGACAGACGGGAGCGTCTAGATATCAATGATTGATATGCAGCAGTGTCTGTTTTTCAGTTTGTTTTTTTTGAGTCGTAACTACTGCAGTGAGGTTTACTGTCTAGGTGAGTTTGTTTGCTGTAAAATGTTTGATTTACTGTATTTCCCCAGTTTGCACAATGCTGTGAACAGTTTCAATTAAATATTATCAAGAGTGCATATGGAGTGTCTTGATTGTCCTTTACAATTTATGGTTTTCAACATGCCATGCATGCGGTCCGGACTTGACATGTCATTGGGAAGCACCTACAAAGACATCCGTCACAATGGGAACATGTTCAGACCATGTGATTTTGTGACCAAAGGTGCTGGTCTAATGACTTGTAATTGTGACAGCCCTGACACTTTGTTTGGTATCAGTACTTGCTTTTGATGAATGTATTGTCTGTTTTGCTCAAGGGATTTGTTGTTGATGCATTGACAACTTATTTTGGACACCTGACTTTTCTTTTTGATGGAGTGACTCACTTTTGCAAGTTATCCACCATGTTTTGCAGTTTGCACTAATTGTTTTGAGAAGTGCCTTAGTAGTGGTGGAGAGTTCAATTCTGTTGTGAGAAATGCACCAAAGCGACTGAGAAAAACTGTAAACAATTGCAATGCAATTGCTTATCGGGGCCTGGAGCCTGGGGCTTGCTCGGGCCACTTCGGAGGTGGGGTGCCCCCGGCCTCTCGGCCTGGGGCTCGGTCACTCAGGCACGGCTGGCTGCCGGCGGAGCTCACGGGCGCATCACTGCAACCCCCCCTGGCTTCTGCTCCGCGGCTGCTGAGTGAGCCCTCATCTGGGACTCTCCTCAGCTCTTTCTGGGACAGTGGCGCAGCTGCCCCTCTGTTGGTCTTCCTTGGTCTCTTGTGTTCTGGGGGCCTCTGGATGTCTGGAGTTTTGATCTCCTCCATACCTGCTTCATGCCCTGGAGGACGGGGCTGTGGCCCCCCCACACCCTCTAGCAGATTATTACATGAAGGAACCTTTTAAAAAACAAAAAACAAGCGCGTCCATGCTCACAGGTGTACACACGGGTGATCACACCCACAAACTACACCCTTTTTGGCTCCTACCTCAAAGCACACTGTGTTCTGTTGATCTTATGTGCTGCACAATAATGTTTAATATTTAGTATTTACTGTCATATTCCCATATATCATTGTGATGTTGTTTATTCTATTACTCTTGTTCTCTTCTGCTTGTTTTCTTTTTTCTTTCTCAGCAGGTGACCCAGGTGATTGATATATGCATTTTTTTTTCTCTGCCCGTTCTGTTGGTTTTTGTTTTTTGCCCTTCTCCCCCGTCCCTCTTCTCAGCTGTTTCTCTTTCCCTCTTTCTTTCTCCCCTTCTTTCCCCCAGTCAAGTCTGTCCCGTATTCAGTAAGTGAAAATAAAATAAACAATAAAAGGTGAATCAAATGGACCATTATGGCAAGGCTGGGATGGTCAGTTTGGTAAAGTAAATCCGTTGGGCATCTTTCTTTGCCTTTAGACAACAATTCTGATGCAAAAGAGCCAAACGGGACAGGCGCAAAAAAAAAAAAAAAAAAAAAAAAACCAATTGCAATGCAGAAGTAAAATACAGCGTCTAGCAAGAAGAGAACAAAAAGCCAAGATCTCAGTTTGCTGGGGAGTTATATATATATATTTTTTTTTTCGCTTTTTTTTTTTCTTCCTTTTCTAAAAAAAAAACAACAAAAAAAAAAAAACTCCTGGGTCACCTGTATGGAGAGAAAGAAAAACAAAAAAAAACAGGGGAGACAGCAAACAACAAAGAGCAACATAATAATAAAAAAAAAAAGCACCATCACAATAAACTAGCTAGTCATAGATATCAATAGTTACTAAATAATAAACGATATTGTGCAGCACGCAAGATAGACAGCGCACAGTGTGCTTTGAGGCAGCAGCCAAGAAAGCTGTAGTCCGCATCTGTGAATACCCATGTGTACACCTGTGTGCATACCTGTGTGGATCAGCATGCTTGCATTCCAAAGGTTTCTCCATGTAATGATCTGCTAGAGAGTGTGGGGGGGCCACAGCCCCGTCCTCTATGGTATCAAGCAGGTATGGAGGAGATCAAAACTCCAGACATCCAGAGGCCCCCAGAACACAAGAGACCAAGGAAGACCCACAGAGGGGCAGCCGCGCCACTGTCCCAGTAAGAGCTAAGGAGAGTCCCAGATGAGCGCTCATTCAGCAGCCGCGGAGCAGAAGCCAGGGGGAGTTGCAGTGACGCACCCGTGAGCTCCGCCGGCCGCCAGCTGTGCCTGAGTGACCGAGCCCCAGGCCGAGAGGCCGGGGGCACCCCACCTCCAAAGTGGCCCGAGCGAGCCCCAATAAGCGGCCGCCAAGGAGTGAGCCGGTGTGTACCCGGACGCCCACCCCCAGATACAAAGAACCACCAACGCACCGATACCTGGGGAGTTATATTAAGACGGGTCCCTGGAACTCCAAATATGGCAATTAGAGGGTCTTCTCGGATCTGAATTCCAAAACCTCCTGAAAGTACAGAAAAGAAATCACTCCAAAATTTGATTTTTGATTAGGCCCAACAACCGTTGTGTCAGCAAGGAGAATTGGGAAATTTGGAAACAGTGATGAGACACAGTGTCTAATTTGCAAACAGAGAAACAAGTGAGAAGAAAGGTAGGCTAAATTTTGAGTATAGCTCTGAGAAACTAAGAAAGACATCATCTCTGTAAAGGGCTCTCATGGTTTTTATGCCTCTTTCATGCCACATCAAATTCATACGGAGCCCCGCAGGGGACATGGGAGAAAAAAAAATTAAGACGGACTTTTAGATAAGTAAAATCATCCGACCGAACGGTTGCAACGATAAGCTGTGTCCTCTTCAGTTCCAGTCCATTTAATTTCACATCTCTTCTCCTGTCCTTCTATTGAACAGTCCAGCACTTGCAGGCCCCCCATGTTCTCTTTAACAGCTACAACACTACTTTTCCCATACAGGTTAAATGGATATAGTCACTTCTGTTCACTATCGATCATCTCTTCACTTTCCAAAAATAACAAAAAATTTCCCCACATTTTTTTTTTTAAAGGAAGCATGTTTACCCTTTATCATAGACGTAAGTTTCTCCAAAGCGAGGGATTTTGACAGTGTCGACAACCAAGTTCTCAAGTGTGGTCTACTAATGGATCTCCATGATTTGGCTATGCTATATAGAAGATTGTGGTTTTTTGGTTAACTTTGCTCAGCTGGATTTCAGCGGGGAAAATTCCTAGGATGCATAGTTTAGGACATAGATTCAGCTTGACACTTGTAATATGCGCAATTACATCTAAAACTTCTTTCCAAAACTTTTGGATTTCTGAGCATTCCCACAGGCAATGCATCAGTGTGCCTTTTGACGTGAAAGCGCGTATCGCTCTTACTGTTAACAAGCAGCGGTGCTGCGGTGGGCACCTCGCCCGTGCCAAAGCACTCACAGGCAGAGGATAGTCCTCCCCCAGCTGCTAACAGGGCAGGAGATGTTCAACTATGCGTCCGAACTGCAAATGAATCACGCATGAGCGAAGCCGCTGCTCCCACACTGACTGTAACGCAATCAGTTCTTCTTTTACTGTTATGTTGTTTTGTGGATCACAAGGTTTAAAACAATTTATATAAACACACACACACTCACACACACAAAGTAACTCCACCAGAGTGCCAATTTCGGGTCACTTTTGCTGATCCAAGCCCGGATAAAGGAGCAGGGTTGGAATTGTGACATTAAAAAACAATAATTGCTAAAAAGGAATTTCATTCGTAATTCTAAATATATTCTAAATGCATTTAGGACGTTTTATACTGACTTTACGTCTCTTCCACAATATTCTGCTCTTGCTCTTGATGAAGGCGGTCGCACTTTTCTCCTCTCCTCCTCTCCCTTAGCTTCCCTGCTTAGCCTCTTGTGTCCTTGTCTAGTCTCGTGTTTTTTTGTATTACTTTTCCCTGGAACATTCTCTCACAGTCTGTTCTCTAAAACCTAAAAGAGGAATTATGGATTTAATCAACTGGTCCCTAAATGCAATTGACACCCCTTTCTCAACGAGAAGTTTGGGCTTGGGTGAGCCTGAGTGCTAAAGATATCGACCTATTCGGAACCATGATAACAGGGTCCTTGCTGATCGGAGCTGGCTTGGCCCTGACTTATCGAAGAATTAAGAAAGCGGAACCGGCTGTTCAAACCCCCACAAGGCTGCCCGCTGGGATTGAAACGATGGGAAGAGGCGTGAGTTTCTCAAAATGGGCTCATTGAGTGCAGCACGGATAAGATCTTGGAGAGGCTTATGGCTGCCGTGAATACTCAGAATAAGATCTGAGTGCAGACTGGATTACATCTTGGAAGGGTTCGCTCGGAATAACATCTCTGAGCGCAAATTGGATGACATCTTGGGGAGGCTCACTGTGGTCGTGAGTTCTCAGAATCGGCTCTTTGAGCACAAGAATGACAACATCACAGAGCGCAAGTTTGATAACATCATGGCGAAGCTCACGGCTCTCCAACGGGAGATTGAGAGTGTTGGACTGTTAGAACTGCTTTGAAATTCATATGAGTTGTTCGCACTAAAGTAAAAAGCACCATCACTTCATGCGGATACCCTTTCGGCGCCAGCTGCGGTCGCAAGGCTGGAGCCGAATAAAAACACCCTGATAACGACTGTGTTCAGTCTGTTCCTTCCCATTCCATGCAAGGGCACCTGGGTTGGCTGGAAGACTGTTTACTTAGCCTGGCAGGGCAAAGGACACTGTCTCAGCTGAACTATGGACACACACACACACACAGTGGGGCAAAAAAGTATTTAGTCAGCCACCAATTGTGCAAGTTCCTCCATAATTTTCACCAGAGGTACACTTCAACTGTGAGAGACAGAATGTGAAAAAAAAATCCATGAATCCACATGGTAGGATTTGTAAAGAATTTATTCGTAAATCAGGGTGGAAAATAAGTATTTGGTCAATAACAAAAATACAACTCAATACTTTGTAACATAACCTTTGTTGGCAATAACAGAGGTCAAACGTTTACTATAGGTCTTTACCAGGTTTGCACACACAGTAGCTGGTATTTTGGCCCATTCCTCCATGCAGATCTTCTCGAGAGCAGTGATGTTTTGGGGCTGTCGCCGAGCAACACCGACTTTCAACTCCTGCCACAGATTTTCTATGGGGTTGAGGTCTGGAGACTGGCTAGGCCACTCCAGGACTTTCAAATGCTTCTTACGGAGCCACTCCTTTGTTACCCGGGCGGTGTGTTTTAGATCATTGTCATGTTGGAAGACCCAGCCTCGTTTCATCTTCAAAGTTCTCACTGATGGAAGGAGGTTTTGGCTCAAAATCTCACGATACATGGCCCCATTCATTCTGTCCTTAACACAGATCAGTCGTCCTGTCCCCTTGGCAGAAAAACAGCCCCATAGCATGATGTTTCCACCCCCATGCTTCACAGTAGGTATGGTGTTCTTGGGATGCAACTCCGTATTCTTCTTCCTCCAAACACGACGAGTTGAGTTTATACCAAAAAGTTCTACTTTGGTTTCATCTGACCACATGACATTCTCCCAATCCTCTGCTGTATCATCCATGTGCTCTCTGGCAAACTTCAGACGGGCCTGGACATGCACTGGCTTCAGCAGCGGAACACGTCTGGCACTGCGGGATTTGATTCCCTGCCGTTGTAGTGTGTTACTGATGGTGACCTTTGTTACTTTGGTCCCAGCTCTCTGCAGGTCATTCACCAGGTCCCCCCGTGTGGTTCTGGGATCTTTGCTCACCGTTCTCATGATCATTTTGACCCCACGGGATGAGATCTTGCGTGGAGCCCCAGATCGAGGGAGATTATCAGTGGTCTTGTATGTCTTCCATTTTCTGATGATTGCTCCCACAGTTGATTTTTTCACACCAAGCTGCTTGCCTATTGTAGATTCACTCTTCCCAGTCTGGTGCAGGTCTACAATACTTTTCCTGGTGTCATTCGAAAGCTCTTTGGTCTTGGCCATGGCGGAGTTTGGAGTCTGACTGTTTGAGGCTGTGGACAGGTGTCTTTTATACAGATGATGAGTTCAAACAGGTGCCATTCATACAGGTAACGAGTGGGGGACAGAAAAGCTTCTTACAGAAGACGTTACAGGTCTGTGAGAGCCAGAGATTTTCCTTGTTTGAGGTGACCAAATACTTATTTTCCACCCTAATTTACGAATAAATTCTTTACAAATCCTACCATGTGAATTCATGGATTTTTTTTTCACATTCTGTCTCTCACAGTTGAAGTGTACCTCTGGTGCAAATTACTATTTCACTGCAGGGCAACCTGCACGTGGCGAATAAAGCCTTGATTGATTGATTGATTGATTGATTGATTGATTGATTGATTGATTGATTGATTGATTATTTCTCTCTCCAACAACCTAGGTTACAATTACATTAGCATGACCAATTAAGCAAATTAGGCGATGACATCAATTAGCGACTTTTAGGACAGCCAATAGCGATTTTCCTTACTGAGGAGTTGGCAACACTGGCAGTGTGACTCTGAAGTGCAGTACTGTATGTCGACGATGTCGACGAGACGTTTTGCACCGTCAAAAAATGAAATTGACTATTTGATTTCACCTGTCGCTGGTTATTTTTAGAACATAACACCCGCGATAAACGAGGGACAGCTGAGAAATATAACATTTGAATCCCTTTTCTCTTTTGCTCTGAGGCGCAGGGAAAAAATATCGACAAGTCGATGAACATCATTTACAGATATATTGGGTAAATGCCCGAGACATCTATAGAAATGTAAATCGCCACTTGATTCATTATTTGCTTAACTTGTTTTGGACCATAAACAAGGCACGAATAGGACACTGGAAACAAAGCTCCCCACAGGAGTTTCCGCACCGGAAGTTGCATATGCTAACGTGCACATAGTCAATAGGCAGTGATGAGTAGATAAGGGAGGCAGGTGAAAAATATGGAGAAATTGATTGAATTTCAAGTTTACACCAAATCAGGATAGGTGAATTTAGCCAGTAGGTCAGCTTATGAATATGCGAAGACCAGTAGTACATTATATAATTTGGTAGGGAAAGACCCCAATTAGAGGTAAACTGTTGTAATAAAGAGAGCCTCAATCAGCCAGGATCTCAGCAGTACCAAGAGTGACTGGGAAGATGATTTTAATGCTCTAGTAGGGGTGTATAATCTAAGTAGCTCAATGAGGGAGCTTGGCGCTATATTGTTAATGATTCGGAAGGTGAGCAGCAGAATTCTGAATTGAATGCGATACTTAACGGGAAGCCAATCTTTCAATCAAAGAGGCCATGGATCCAATTTTAAGGAGTAATAAAAAAAATTACAGGGGATATTTAAGAAGAAGATGCCATTCACCCTGACCACCTATACAGCTGTGATGAAGTAAGGAAAACTATCCACAGAAACCCAAAAAGCTGTTTGGTACCAGGTTGTAAACATGCTAAATTCAGAGTTGAAACAGGGTATTTTAACATAGGAGACCATGGAGATTAATGCACTTTATGAGCCAATCTTAAATGTCTGTAACAGGAAGTGCAGTCTGTCGCTCTTCCAAGCTCCTTCCATTTTTTATGACACGTGGTTGCTCCATGTGAAAACGCCGCAGACAGCTGAGGGGTTTCGTTCCTTTGCTGGAAGGCTCAGTGATGTGTAGTGATCCTGGTTCTTCATATGGCTCCTCCCACAAAGAAGCACGATCCTCTACAAAGTGTTCAAAGTCTGCAAGAGTTTTTGGTTGCCTTGTTTCTTTGTACAGCTGTTTCGAGTGTCTCTGTAGTCCTTTCACATCTGTTTGTGGTCAACTCATTCACTTTACAACATTAACTGCTCACTGCTATCCCTTTGGGTTAGTGGTCTGTGCAAAACGATTATAAAAATCAAACAATCCAACAAAATGCATCTATCTTGTATTGGGTGCCAAACAGCAGCACTTGCATGTATATTTGATTAACAATTCCTGGGTCTCGGGAGGTTTTGGCATGAATGATGGTGAAAAAAGAAAGGCCAACTTCACATTGGGGAGAAGTGCTTCATCTGTTTGTTCCTAGAAAACGGAGACAGTTTACTTCCCTGTAAAACTGACTTTATGGCCCACATGGCTCAGTCATAATGAAAGCCAAGCTGCATCTAGAGTTTAATATTAAAAAGAACCATTACATGCATTATTTAACCCGAGACCTTCGGAGAACAACAGGCGCACAATTCTCTGTTGCTTTTAATTTCCTATGCAGTTAAAAAACTTTATTTATGACTGCAATAAATGTCAGTGAGTCACAATGAAAATGTCCCAGCCACAGCCCAGACCAAAGGAAGCTAATTAAAACAAGTCCTGTAGAATCATGTATCTCTAAATTGTAGTTTGTCAAGCTCTAGCTTTATTTAAAGACAAAGGCATGCATTCCTCTTTTTTACTCGTTGGTTATCTTGCATCCAAATAAAATGCCAATAATTCAGTTGACCTCCAAATAACCGAAACCTGACAGTCTATGTTTCAGGGAGGAGGAGCCAGAAGCGTTTTCCAGGCTCATCCGACAACAGCTCAGACAATAAAACATGCAGAGAAACTCGGTGTTAATGATGGAGAACTAACCTAATAAATATCATGTAATCTTGTTCACAGCTATTTCCTGGTGAGTTCTGGCTGAACATCGATCTATCACTCAGAGTATTAAAACTTAAAAATGTCATGATCGTCTGGTTTTGGAGCCAGAGAACGTTTTGCTTTAGTTTAGCTTTCTGTTATTTATTAGTGCTTACATGTATTGCTTTTTTTTTGCATGACGCCTTGTTTGAGTTCTGAATGGTGTTATTTGATTTCATGTCCAGAGATCCTTAGGTTTATCAAGTGTTCCCATTCTCTTCCTCCAGTCTTATCTTTGCATTTTTTCTCCCTCGTTCCCCGTTCAGTTGTGCCTTGTTTTATTTTGTTAACTGTTGTTCTCTGTGTTATTCATGTTGTTATTCCGTTTTGCCTAATCGTGCATCACACCTGTTACTTCTCACCTTGTTATCAGGTGTTTTTTTAATTGCACACCAGATATAAAAACAATGCCAAATTATCAGAAGAAGGCAGCAGCAGGGTAAATTTCATGGTGTGATCCAGTTGAAGCTGTATCACGATTTTTCAGGCAGTTTGAACAAATCATTTCTGACAGCTGATTGACCTGAAGCAGTGTCTTACTGTGTGCCTGAGGTAAAATAGGATTACTTTATGTTTCCATGTCAGTGCAGGTTTTTGAGCTACAAGTGCACTCTTTGCCAGCTGCAGTGGTCTGAGTGGTCAGATTTGTTTATTCGCATGCAAAAATGTGATCTGAAAATAAATTATTGCAGCAAATTGCACATCCGGTGTGTAAAGTCCTTTTGTCTGTTCGGTGTAGGAGATGTCTGTCTGCTGTTGCGTATTCCCAGCCTCTGCATTCCCATTTCCAAGTCTACCTTGAGCTCTCTGGTTCGGTATTCCCTGTTTTGCTTGTTGGTTTGGAAATTCTTCAGATTTCCTTGAATTAAAGACATATCTGAGTTTTATTCCTGGCTCCAGCATCTTGCATTGGGTTACGCCTTTTTCTGTACATAGCTGAAATATGAAAGGAAAATAGATACACCTGTAACTTCTTCAGAATGAGCAACAAACCCAGGAAAAATATGATAATTTCTATTTATTTTTTATTTGTCTTCAGCTATTTTTTTCTGTAAATGTGATTCAATTTATGCAGTGTGAGCATTCAAGTATGCATTGCACTCACAGAAGCACATTATAGCATCACCGAGTCATCCCTAATGGTCCTAGCAATCTTTACTCTGTGAGATCTATGACTATATTTATGACAAATAAGCCAAACCCTAAAAAAATTTCTTCGGTAAAAATATTTTTTGACATGCACCAGCTAAACCGCCCTGATAACACTGACCTTGGAGGACTCTTTTCTGATAGCACAGGGTTATGGTTAGGTAGAGGGATGAACACGAGAGTTATGTTGTGTTATGTTAGGAGACTAAGTAGTATTTCCTAGTTGGTCAATGACTCAATAAAGTGGATAACACGAATTAGCAGTAAGGTGGCCTCCTGGGTCCAAACCGAAGACTCTGTGTGACTGATCATTTCTGCTGTAACTATTTCATTTATTTCACCATTCCCCAAATGTCCTAACCCCTGCTGAACGCTGGAATGAACGTCCTGTTCTGTCAGAAAGAAAATCAAGGCTGGATGACAAATCGCTCCTAAATCTCAAAAGTAGCTGTCGCTGGAGTTTTTAGATTGGCCGGTGATAAAGAGGAAAAAGCTCCGACATGTGTTAGTCTCACGTGAGGCCACGGCTGAGAGCGTTATGGTGTCATATGGTCAGAACTAGAGCAAAGCAGCATGTGATTGAGCCAGAACTATATGAGAGTGCAATGTTTTGTGTTTTTAAATCGTATCTATCTCTAATTTGTGACATGTGGTTTAAAGGTTAAGGCAATTAAGGCTTCACAGTGAAAGTCGTCAAACCAACAGGTGATGGTTCCTGTGTTAGTCTATGGGAAAATAAAATCAATACAATACCATGCACCCAAATCTGTTTCCATACTTACTTTGATGATTGTAAACTCAAAGACTGACATCCTAATGTGACATAAAGGGGCCTGTTGAAGTTCCTCTGTTTGTCTCTGGATTGTTGAGTGTCAGGTTTGTCAGATAAAGCAACATATGATATAAAACTGTTATTTCCATTTAGTTACTTCCCTTTCCCACAGCCATCTACCCTCTCGGCATTCCCGGTACTTTTTATCACAGCTTTCACTTCCCTTTTAATTACTTTTACTATCAGGTCACAAGACTCTAAGATTATAAGCCTGTTCAAGAAGTCACACACCTCATCTGATACACTGAGTTATTAAAATGGCACACGTACTAAGGCAAGGCAAGTTTATTTGTATAGCACAATTCAACAACAAGGTGATTCAAAGTGCTTTACAGAGACATTAGAAACAAAAATAAATAAAAAGCATGATTTAAAATTGATTAAAACAAGCAAACAAACTAACTAACTAATTAACAAACAAACAAACAAACAAACAAACAAACAAACAAACAACAGTATATAAAATCAAAACCGATAAAATCAGTAGTTAAATGTAAGTTTTGAAATTTAAGCTTAAAGTGTGGATTTGGTGCTTTATTCAAATGCAGCTGAGAACAGGTGAGTCTTCAACCTGGATTTAAATAAACTGAGTGTTTCAGCTGATCTGAGGCTTTCTGGGAGTTTGTTCCAGATATAAGGAGCATAAAAGCTGAATGCAGCTTCTCCGTGTCTGGTTCTGACTCTGGGAACTGATAAAAGACCGGATCCAGATGACCTGAGGGATCTGGAAGGTTCATACTGGGTCAGGAGGTCATTGATGTATTTTGGTCCTAAACCATTCAGAGCTTTATAGGCCAGCATCAGAACTTTAAAGTCTATCCTCTGACGGACAGGCAGCCAGTGTAAAGACCTCAGAGCTGGACTGATGTGGTTCACTTTTTTGGTCTTAGTGAGGACTTGAGCAGCAGAGTTCTGAATGAGCTGTAGTTGTCTGACTGATTTTTTAGGTAGACCTGTAAAGATGCTGTTACAGTAATCAAGCCTACTAAAAATGAATGCATGGACTAGTTTTTCCAGGTCCTGTTGAGACATCAGATCTTTCATCCTTGAAATATTCTTGAGGTGATAGTAAGCTGACTTTGTTATTGTCTTAATGTGTTTCTCTAAGTTTAGGTCTGCATCCATCACTACACCCAAATTTCTCGCCTGGTTTGTGGTTTTTAGATGTATAGATTGAAGTTCTCTGGTGACCTGTAATTGTTTTTCTTTGGCGCCAAAGACTATTACCTCAGTTTTGTTTTTCTTTAGCTGGAGAAAATTGTGGCACAACCAGTCATTGATTTCCTCAATGCATTTACCAAGAGCCTGTACAGGGCCTCGGTCTCCTGGTGACATTGTGATATATATTTGTGTGTCATCTGCATAGCTGTGATAGTTTATTTTGTTGTTCTTTATAATCAGTGCCAGTGGGAGCATGTAGATGTTAAACAGAAGGGGTCCCAAGATGGAACCTTGGGGAACTCCACATGTGATACTTGTCTGCTCAGATGTGAAGTTACCTATTGATACAAAGTATTTCCTGTTTTCTACGTATGTTTTGAACCAGTTTAGTACAGTTCCTGAAAGACCTGTCCAGTTCTCCAGTCGTTTGAGTAATATGTTGTGGTCAACTGTATCAAATGCTGCACTGAGATCCAGTAAAACTAGGACTGACATTTTTCCACTGTCTGTATTCAGACATATGTCATTAAACACTTTGGTCAGAGCGGTTTCAGTGCTGTGGTTCTGTCTAAAACCTGACTGGAAGGCATCGTAGCAGTTATTCTGTTTTAAGAAGTAACTGAGCTGTTGAGAAACTGCTTTTTCAATGATCTTACTTAAAAATGGGAGATTTGAGATCGGCCTGTAGTTGTTAATTTGTGTCTTGTCAAGATTGTCCTTTTTCAGTATAGGTTTTATTACAGCAGTTTTTAGTGATTCTGGAAACACACCTGATAATAAAGAAAAGTTGACGATCTGTCTGACTCTAAAGTCTTTGAGACCTTTTTGAAAAAACTTGAAACGTGTTTGAAAAAACACATACTAATACAAAGCACAGAGGAGGCAGTGAGGTGTGACCCACTGATATCATTGATGTTTTTACATTTACAGCCATGCTGATTTTCAGAGTTTGGAATTATATCTGGCTACCTCAAACTGAAGTCTTGCCATCTTACAGAAAAGTTGTCATGACATGAAGCACAGATTTCCAAAATGACACCCAGCACACAGATTTTAAGAAACAGAAAAAATTATAGATTTTTTGTTTTCCCGGAGAGTTACACAGGATTTTAGAATTGGAGTCAAAGGCAGTCATATCCGATATATTCATAATTGATGCCGCTTTCAGCATTAGAACCAAACTGGAGGGTGACTGGACGTCAGCGTGCACCATCTGATGACAGGTTTTACATCACCTGGACAGCAGCATATATCAGGGAAAATAAAACACTTTGTCAGACTGCAGCCTGTAGGAATGTGGGTTGGATGTCCTAACTCAGCTCATAAATATCAAAACCCCATCCATTCTAAATCCAAGGAATTTCACTGGAGGAAGGAGGCATCCAGCTTTGCCAGTCTTGAAAAAGTATTGGCAGGGTTAGAGGGCAGGACTGGACAGCTGCTGCAGACAGAGGTGAGAAAAGGGGGTAAAAAAGAGAGTTTAGATCTTTAGATCAGTTTTCTATATTACAGAATGCAAATCTGACAACAAATGAGAAACAAATAACAAATTTTAACACTTTAAACACATAAAAAACATGCGATAACAGAGTGCCTGACATTAGTATTTTACTTGATGGACATTGAATCAGAAGACCTCAGGATTCAAAACTCCTGTGAGGCTGTTAGAGATAAAATATCTTTTCTGGTTCAGTCAGAGTAAAAACTAAGGAGTACTTAAGTTTGTGGTGATAGAGACATCCAGATATTCCTCTCACCGATGAGTCCGATTGTGGCTCACAGAGAACTTTAGAGGTTGAGTAAGTCTGACCAAAAGAGAAAAGATAACATGATCTTCATGACATACTGCCGCAGACACGTGATGTAAGAGTCCTGCGGAGGAGGTGGTGGTGGCGGAGGAGTAGGAGGAGGGGGTTTTGACTCACATGGGGTCAGAATCCCCTCCTCCACACCTCCCATTCAACTACATGGGATGTGCTCTGATTGGTTGGTTCAGGAGGACACAGTGTTCTTGTTTCATGCCCACAGTCATGAAAGTCTCTCATCTCTTCAGAGTGCACTTCAATAACCTACATGCATTTCCAGGAGACTCAGCAAAACCATAACCACTGCTTACCCTAACCTTACCCTGACATTACTGTACCCCTAACCTAACATTATCCTAATCTTACGCTTGTGTTAAACTCAGCATTCACCTCAGAACTCGGAGACTTTCTTTTTGTCCACTAAAAGGAGGTGAGCCCGCCACAATGAACCGCTTTAGTCACTAAAACAGCAGTAATACAAGTACACACAGATGTACCCACACACACAGAGAAACACACACACATGCAAATACACACACACACACACACACACACACACACTAGCTAATCTGGTCTTTCCTGGCAGCCTAAACACATCGGTCACATTAAGAGAATTGAGTAATTAAGGAGAGAAAAGCAGCATGTTCCCACTGATTTAATCAGTTTACGACCAGTGTGTGTGAGTGTATGTGTGTGTGTGTGAGTGTATGTGTGTGTGAGTGTATGTGTGTGTGTGCGAGCTTCAGGCTATAATACCCGGAATACCACACTGTTATATTTATTTATTTATTTATTTCCTGGGAATGCATTTTGGAAAAGTAGGGTCTGCTTTAAAGTACTGGCCAAAATACAGGACAGCGCCCCGGCTTCCCTGTTCCAGCGTCTGCTTTTGAGACTTTTTTTAAGATGCTAAACTTGGTAAGGTTACAGGATCTTTGCTGTAACAGTGAAGAGCTGCCATCAGGGCAAACCAAAACAGGAAGTGCATAAACCTCCACAAATCTGCTTATAAGACAGAGGAAATGCTGGAGAATTCTGCTGCGTGTAGGTTTCCTTATGGTGCCAAATGATACAAATAAATGCACATATCTCTGACTGGAGCTGCTCACAGATAATTCCACTGCCTTTAATCAGTTTGACCAAAGGTGAACAAATCCAGGCTAAAATTGGGTGTTGGAGGGAACGTCAGTGCCTGTAGGTGACATTAGAAGACTTTTACCCCTGCTTACAGGGTGCTGCTCTGCTGACAGCTTTCACGCATTTCCGTTGTCTTACTGGTTCCAAAACAAGCGCATATTCTAGTGTTAACAAGTTTCTATCAGATTTATGCCCAATCCCAATTTTCTGTGTGGCACAGCCCCTGCATTTTTCCAGGCTTCCGAATGAAGCATGGTCATTTTTAGCATTAGGTCACACCTAAAGTTCAATCTCCAAAAGAAACAGAGCGCTATCCTGCCCAGCAGCATGAGGGATATGTCCAAGGTGGGAACTGGGATTGGGGTTTTGTCTTCACTTTCACATGCAGGCTGTAGCATCTCAACCTGCTATTTGCTGCTGTAGCATATCAAGTGTGATTTGTAATAATCCACGCTGCATAACAGGATGAAAAAAAGCAGCACGTTGACATGTGCAGCTCCAAGCCACGTTTCCAGTTAACATAACGACGTACTCTAACACGGTGGCCTGAGCTCTGTTTTCCACAGTGGGTTCATCCGATCTTAATGGAAAGTTTAGGTCAACGTGTCTTTTAGAAAAGTCGCGTTCAATCCTGCTAAAGCTGTCTGCTATCTTTAAACTCCACCTCCATTTCTCTGCAGCAAGCTATTACTGCAAATCTGCTTATCAGCTCACCCACTCCATCAGGAACATTACGTTTGGAACAGAAACCACGAGAAGTAGTATTTACACCTCGGTCCAAGACAACAACAACAACAACATGCCAGAACGGCCGGCTCTTTATATAGCCGTGATGTCCCGGCCTTTAATCTCTCAGTGTTTGAGAACACTTGGTCTCACAGTACAGATTATCCAAACCTGATTCCTGAAAGTTGATAAACAAACCAATCAGCACCACTACTTTGATGATGGAATTTAAAGGCAACGTTCCTCTGGTTGAGGCAGTAAAACACTGGTGATGTGATGTGACCACAGCAAGATAAAAACCTCAGGTGAAGCTGGATCCATGGCGTAATGGCCTTTGCAGCAGTATCAAAGGTATTTAAAACATGGACGCGTTGAGCATGATGGAATAAAGTGTTCCCACTAGATTATAAATAACAGATGTTTTAACACACTTTATGGTTGCTATTTGAGGAACATTTCATTTATGAGCACATGTTTTAAATGACTGACCACCTGCTGCACCTGCTCCATGTTTCTGCTCTGAGGACGTTATGTACTAAATACTGAATAAATGCAGCGTTTCCTCTGATGTCAGTGAATGAAATGATTTTATTAGAATCTGAAACTGACATGCTGGTAGAGAAACCACATTCAAGTTATCAAACAGTTCTCCGGACATCTGTGATCTAACAAATAAAGAGAACATGTCATTTATAAATGGATTGCTATAAAAATGCAATCTATTATTATTATTATTATTATTATTATTATTATTGTTGTTGTTGTTGTTGTTGTTATTTATTCAGTATATTTGGGATGTTAAGCTTGACAGAAACTGGCAGTTTGTTTTTTGTTTGTTTGTTTTTGTTGTTATATTGTAAACACTCCAAATAGAAAAAGCTGGAGGATGTTATGATGAAAAAAGGACATAAAAATTTGATTGATTACATTTGCAATGAATCAAATTTGCAGAAATTATAACTGAACATCTAAAATTCAAATCTATAATTCCTTTAAACAAGAATGACTCTTTTAGAGAAATTAAAAATAATATTTATAATAACATAAATGCTTTTTAATACAGTCATGGATGTTGTCTGCTTATATACGGATGACACTGTTTGTTATCTCTCTAATCATGACTGTTGAGTTTTCAATTTTTTATTAACCTAATAAAAATCTTTAAAAGTTGTTTTTTTTTTCCAGACAAAGAAGTAACACTTCTGAGAACACAACCACTGCTCTTATTTGATTTTTTTTTTCACATTGAGTTCAGTAGCTTGTTGCTTTAACAGATGTGTTTTTTTATACTTTTATATATACCAAAAAAATATTTTTGTCTTGACTATTCATGCAACTTTTGTGCAACAAACTTGTCATTGCCTTTGATTTTGAGAAGAGAAAATGTGTTATCATCTGGTTATAGTAAGTTAAAGTGAGTGGATGTGACAGTAGAGGAATTACTGATGAAGCTGTTTATGGCTTTTCGTTCCTCTGTCTGATCTCATATATAAACTTGAAACAAACAATCTGTAGTACCTCAGATGCAGACGGCCACCTCCAATTCAAGGCTGTATCATGCAAATTCAACACACACACCACGAAAATCACTCTAAATTCATAATCCAGTAAAACTATGAGCAAGACTCATGGTCAGATAATGAGTAAGAAGTTGGTCATATGCTTAATGATGTGACAGAAACTGATCTCTGAGGGACACAGCAGGTGTACGATCCTTCAAGTTGAAGAATTTTATTCCTCAGTGTATAGCCTAAAGCTCGCGCACACACATTCCATTCCAAGATGGCTACATTTTTATTTTCTTTTACCTCATAAGTGTGAACTTTGTCTATGATAGGTTTGTAACGTAAACCTATTCGCTGGAACGTTAAGGACAATTTGCTACACAGTAAAAAGCAAGACACAAGTCACCAAAGTTCTTTGGGTCACTCATGCGTGAAGGAGGCCTACCTGGAGCCAAGTGTCGTTCCACCCACTTGACCTCCGTCAGAGACTCTCAGCCAGGTTCCCCATAGCACTCCTTATATTGTGGCTACATGAATATGCATAGGGTCATTAATATATAACATCTTACATAGGTATACAAGTGAACAAAGAATACTGTGTGTGTGTGTGGGGGGGGGGGGGGTCCAGAGTGTGACCCCATAAAGACTTCCCTAAACCTGCTGGTCTGGAAGCTCAGCAGTTCATCTAAACAAAAGGCACTTAGACTAAAACTGACATAGCTACGTTTATCCTACCATAAAACAATAAGACAAGGTACGACCTCTCCCATACTCCCAGGACGTAGGTGTGAATGCCAGAACACTCTGGAATGCACACCAAGCCTTTGCAGACTGCTAAAGATCACACATCCTATCACTACACAATCGATTATACACCTCTAAGCATATACGGTTAAATATTTCCTAATACAAATGACAATAATAAAATCTAAACCCATCAGTCTATAGGTTCACTTCCGAGATCAGACAGTCTCACTGCATAAGGAGATGCTGAACATTTCTGATTGTAATCTGGAAATCTGTTGAAGACTGCTTGTGCAATAGCTTCTCTCCATCTCACGTTCCTGCCTGCTCCGGAGGTCCATTTGGACACAGTATTGGCAGCTTCATCACCTTTTTCAAACATGTTTCTTTGATTATGTTTTTCTTATGTATTTGTGTTCATTGCTTATGAAAATGTGTTCATAATGAGTTGCTTATAATAATGATTATGTCATGGAAAAAACTTTTTGTGTGTGCGTGTGAATGTACAAGCTAAAGTGAGCAGATTAACCTATACAACAAACTTACCTTTCCATGCAAGAATGACAAAAGCAACTGCAGAAGAAGAAGAAGAGTAAATAACAGCGCGGTCCAGGAACAGATTTTGGTTTGTGACAGGTATTAGTGTCTCGGTCATGGACACCAGTGGATTTGGGATCAGGAGCTTTGAGGCTCAGCTGCTGCCAGCAGGCTCGTGACTATACAGATTAACTGTTGAGCAATAAGGAAGCCAGATTTTTGCAGCCCCTGTCACTTCAAAATGATTTGTCCCTCAGATCTGTCTGACAGGTTTGCTCGTTACGATTTCAGATGTATTAGCTAGGTGACAGCAGGTCAGAAAAGTCACAGTGTTATTCCTCAAACAACACAACGACATAAAAAAGCCCTCACTTAACCCTCGTTAATTCATTAACCCCTGATGAGTTGATCAAGGAGCCATAAAGCAGCGGGAGCAGCCGACGGAGGCGGAGGAAGAGCTGGAGGGGGGGGGGGGGGGTTGCCTCAGAGATTAATGAAAGACTTCAGGTTACACTCTAAAGAGGACTACCTTCTGAAGTTTTGAACATTTGTAAAGTAAAAATGATCGTGCAACATTAAACATGGCTGTATAAACAAAAGAAAGTGCATTCTAACAACCTGCTTGATCTGTTAATCATTAAGTGTCTGTGTGAGATAATGCTGGCAAGTGATATTATTGCTGGCAACAGCAAATAAAAATGTAGCCAACCGAGGCGTGATGTGTTACTGTAGAGGTGCTGGCCGAGTCCTCATCACATGAACTTTAACCAAACAAACCAATCAGAAAATAGCAAACAAGTTCAGTCAGTGTCAGTGACCTCTCACAGATCCAATTACAGTTACCAGAATGTAATCCACCATTATCTTTCTCTAGATCCTGTAGTCACTATTACAGGAGTCTGCATGAAGTAAAAAACTTTGGAACTATGTGATACTTAGTTTTTCTGTTATATAATTTTTCCACGAAAGATGAAACATAATTGTACTGTATTGTGATTTAAGCTCCCACAGAGACAGTTACTAGCGCTGAGGGACAGAGAGGAATGCCAAGAGAGCCCATCAGGCAGCAAAAGGCACATGATGAGACTGAAAAGCAAATATCGTGGTCAACCAAGGGCCTCCGGGGAGGTGTCATCTCCATGCAGAAGGCCTGTGTGAACACACAAAGACAAACAAGCATAGACATGCTTTTTTTGTCAGATTTATTTCTCATTTATGAATCTCGATGTTTAATTGTACTCGTGCGCATAAGCCTCATTTCCACTAAAATCTTAAGCCTAAATAACATAAATAACATAACACAAAATGAATTCTTCTTCCAGGTATTGGAAGAACAGGTATGGGAAGAAATATTCAATGATAGGTAGACATCAACCTTTAATAAAGGGAAATCATTATTAAAAAAACAAATTCCTTTTCTGTATTACTAAAAAAGGCATCAAAATGGCATCAGTTTACTCAAGGAAAGAAAAAAAACATTGCTGCTGCGATGTGTATGATAGGACCCGCAATTATCAAAAATAAAAGTAAAAGATGAAATGATGAAGAAAAATACAAAAACCTTCCAATGAAAGTTGTAAATGGTAAATTGTGCATTTGGAGATGCATTTAAAAGAAATGCAGACTCTTCCTGTCTTCCCGTCCCTGTTTGTCTTCACTAAATCAGGCTTGACTTGGTTTACACTTGTTAAAATGTGTCCACACAGTCACAACACACATACTTCCATAATAAGCAACAATTTATGTGTGGGGAAAGGCCTATGAATTGTTTTTGTGTGAACACATCATTTATTTCTGAGAGGCAGTAGACCTGAGGTTGCAATCAGAGACATTTCAGCATGTAGTCCAATATAAACAAACATGGGTCAGAAGAAGGTCACACTCTTGATGGGAGCTAAGGTTGCGACTGCTGACCAGCTGACATCTATCATGTCAGTCATGTCCACACTCAGATTAACATGAGCTCACATGAAAAAAATGAAAGTTCACACGGCAGTATGTTGTTTACTGGTGAAGCACTAATTGTTAAATGAGGCGTATGCAGAATTGTATTGTTACTGTTCCTGTTTACTGTGAACATGGAGTGTTTTGACAGCATCTGAATCAGTATGTGTCCATGATGTAAGTACTCATGTCACGCGATCCTCTAATGAGAGTTCTGCCACAGACATATCCTGCTGAAGCCCCTCCAGCTCCACAAAGAGAGCATTCTTCTTCTAGCGCAGTGGGATAGGGATTTTGCATTGTAGCTGAGGGCCGACTGTCCCGATCATCTCCGTTCACATGTTCAGCTGAGTTATTTCTGAATCCCGATGAAGAAAACAGGTCAGAGTGTTCGCAGCCAAGCAGGAGTCCAGCAGCGATCATCTAACCCGAGTCTTCCTCATCCTCTTCTTCATGGGAAAAGGACTGAGCTGCCTTTCCATTTCAGGCTTCAGTGTTTTATTCACAGGTCTTGAAATATTAGCAAAAGATAATATTACAGGCTCCCAAGTATCTTAACTGTTCAAGATTAATTGCAGCGATCCAATTTGACTGATGCATCCTAAGTTTTAGTCTCAACAAACACTGGAATTAAATCTGTTTCTGATTCCACAAACGGTCTGCGAAAGTGAGTGTGAGTCAAATTATATTTGTGAACTTTCGGTAATGAGGGAGCTTGGAGCCGGTGTGTCTGCGACTCAGTCAGGTGACTGGGCAATGAGTTCCACCTCCTTTTTATCTGGCCGATCAATGTACTAATATTCAGCAATTGCTGTTAATAAATCAATATCACTTATTGTTGTGTATGTATTTGTATGTAAACTTAACCGTGATACAATATAAAAAGAAAAGGTAGGAGGACCCATGATTAAGCCATGAGGAACCCCACATTTATCATATATCAAGGTCAAGGTCAAGGTAACTTTATTTATACCCAAAGTAAATTTACCTTGCCTATGGGTATAAATAGAGTTACCTTGACCTTGACCTTGATATGTGATAAATGTGGGGTTCCTCATGGCTTAATCATGGGTCCTCTACCTTTTCATCATTTTTTCTTCCACTGGCTCATTCATCACATTTATATTACTATTGCATGCCCACTCTACAGTGTCCTTTGGTCTATGATTTTATTCAGCACAATGAAAGTTTGGTGGATATAAAATAGATGTTAATGTCATAAAATTAAGATGCCGTGCTTTTATAACCTTATCTACATCAAACTGTCAGCTCATATTAACACAAAGCAAGACTTCAGTCGGGTTTCCTTTTCACCCTTTTCTGTAAAGTCTGAACTCTGGAGGTTCTGGAAATGTTGCTTATGTCCATGTCCATCTTGTCACTTTTGTCTTCTTAATAAATTAATCAACAGAAACAGTAACAGGAATATACAACCGAAACCAACACACACGTACATTTTAGGATGTTGAAGATTCTTATCAATATAGGGTATTTATGAGATTATCATATTGCACAGCAACCACCTATCAGCACTGCAAAAAGCGTCCATCCGCAGTGTCAATGCACCTATAAAAGCATTACATTACTTTAATTTCATAACAAAACTCTTTTATAGCCAGCAAATTTCATTATGCATGATACAGGAAGATAACATTCTGTTGCTATCAGTACAGTACTGTGGAAAAATCGATAGACACGCCTCATTCCTTTAAATTCCTTTAAAGTCTCTTGTGTACTTTAATTGTACTTTACTGTACAATTTAAGAACATTACTTCCACCAATTTTGTCGGCACTTTCAGTACCACTGTTTGAAATGTTGTACCGTTTCAGACACTCACTTTTCTACCACTCATCTGACGTCCTCTGTATCTTCCAATTTCAAATTTGGATTCATAACTCCATCAACCCTGTGACCACTGATTCTTCTAGCACAGCGTAATTTGGTATACAACTGCCTTTTCTCCCTGTTTTGCACTTCACAAGAATAGCTTCTTGTCAGCCACCCTTCTACTGAGACCACTTCTCATAAGGATTCGAACAATAGATGGATCAGCTAAAGATCCAGATGTATCTCCTGCATCAGGTTGTATTTCTTAGGGACATGCCATTTAAATACAGTTCATCTGCTGTAGACAGTTTTTTTTGGTCTGATTCTACAGTTTGATGTCCAGTGCATGCCAAGTTTTTGGCTAAAAGCTCACCTTGTTGGTGCAAAAATACTCTTTTACATCTGTCAAACTGGAATCTTTGGCATTCCAGTGAACAAATGATGTGTTTTTGTGATAGACTGCTACTAATAAACTGATTAAAGATGCAGTTTAACATGGCTGTTATCTGATATGTGTTGGTTCATCCCTTTATGAACCAGTTTAGCCTTTTATGCTTGAATGAGATCAGTGTTAAGTGGATTAACAAACAAAAAGAAATATGATCCTGGTCACGTACAAAGACCGTCTGGATCCTTGGAATCGTAATATAAAGAAATAAAAGGTCACTCACATTTGTTAATTGTAAAAGTTTTAACCTTGGCGTCCCTGTAGCTTCTTTTCCTCCCTTTGATTGGCTGGATTTTCTCGTTAAATATTTCTTTACAACCTGCAGCTATGCCTTTGGGGTGTCATTACAGTGAATAGCTGAACTGCTGGTGTCATTAGAGGTTATAAACATAATGAATTACAGTCTATGTCTTGGTGTTCATCTGAACAACAGACTGGACTGGACTCATAACTCAGACGCCCTCTACAGGAAAGGGCAGAGCAGGCTGTACCTGCTGCGGAGACTCAGGTTGTTTGGAGTGGAGGGCCCACTCCTGAAGACCTATGACTCTGTGGTGGCCTCAGCGATCTATTATGGTGTGGTCTGCTGGGGGGCAGCATCTCTGCTGGGGACAGGAAGAGACTGAACAGGCTGATCAGATGGGCCAGCTCTGTTCTAGGATGTCCTCTGGACGCAGTGGAGGTGGTGAGGGACAGGAGAATGGCAGCTAAGCTGTCATCCCTGTTGGACAACGTCTCCCACCCCATGCAGGAGACTGTGACAGCACTGAGCAGCTCCTTCAGTGGGAGACTGCGGCACCCACGGTGTGGGACGGAGAGATTTCGCAGGTCTTTCCTCCCCACTGCTGTCAGACTCCATAATAAAGACTTTAACTGATCAAACACATCCACACATGTGCAATAATCTTTCTGGCATTGTTGTATTTTTACTCAGTTGTATATAGAATTTGTATTCTATTTTTATCTTATTGTATATTTTAATCTATTTTATTCTACTGTATATGGTATTTTATTTTATTCTATTCTGTACAGTTGTGTACTGTATTTATTCTTATTGTATTCTAATTTTTGCTTCATAACTTTTGCACTGTCCAGTTCCTGCTGTGACAAAACAAAATCTTATCTTATGTCATGGTTCTGGGTTACTTCGACCCAGCGTTTTGTGTTAATTCTGATTTTGTTTTTAGGGTTGGCTTTGGTGTTTAGTGTTTTATCATCCCTACCTGTGTCTTTCCTCTGTTCTCTGTTCGTGTCCCCGAGTTTTGTGTTGTAAAACAGTAAAACCTTGTGTGTAGTTACAGTGCGTGTCTGCCTATGTTCCTTGTCGCGTCGTCTGCATTACTCTTTTTTAGTTGGTATTTCACAGTGTCTCTCTGTTCTCATCTCGTGTTCCTCTCCATGTTGCATGTTCCAGGTTTATTAGTTTTTCCCAGTTTAGGTTCGTGTCTTTGTGCAGTCCTCGCCACCCTTGTTTCTGTTTATATTTCACCCTTTGTAAATAAACGCTCACCTGCATCTAGCCGTTTCCTGCATCTTGGGTCCTCATTTAACTCCACCGCACGACTGCTGTCCCAGCCATGACAGTCTAGATTTGCTTTCAATTTAGTTTTGTTCAAGTTCCCCATACGAAGCCAGCAGTCACCTGAAGGACACTGTGACCTTTGGATATATTAACTTGTCTAAATTCCAATGAGCCTGTGTGTTATATAATACATTTCTGAGCTACTAAAGCTCACCATCGGACTGTAAATGGATCAGAAACTACAGGGAGGCTGTGCTCTTTCCAAAAAGACGAATTATAATAATCCTCTTTAATTGTAAGTGTGTAACATAAAGTCATTATGATTTACACCAAATTAGAGGCTTTGGCGTAAATCATTTTTAATGGAATCATCTGATTAATAATGTGTTCTGTAGTAAAACCTATCCCAAAAAATCTGAGCTTCCATTTTGGTGAAATTCTAGTATTGTGTTAGCCTGTCACACTGTGCATTGTGCCCATAAAGTTTATGGATGAGGTTTGCTAACCGAGATTGTTAGCACTGCCATCTCTGGTATAAATTTGGTTGCACCTAGCTGAGCAAACCAGCATGATGGTGACCAAAAAGAAACAGCCGGAGATGCCACGCAGGCTAGATCCACCTTTTGCATACGGTTTATGGCTCAGACACGTGGAGAAAAATGTAGAAACAGAACATCAAAGAGATAAACAGCATAATGTTAACATCAAGAAGATAAACAGCATCAAAGAGATAAACAGCATTATGCTAAATTTGATTTGATTTGATATACCTTTATTAGTCCCACAAGGGGAAATTTCATAAGGCTGCCGACCTATTAAATGTTAAAGGACATAATGTTCTCTCATATTTCACCCCCCCCCCAAAAAAAAAGACATTGAGCAAACAATAAACGCAAGAATTCATGCCCATGACATCGGCAATATTAACACCGAGACAATCTGGACCACCTGATTAAGATTTATCTGATTGATATGCATGTTTATGCAGTCCAAGATTCCAACAGCAAATTCCTGCAGTAATATACATTTTAAATCTTCTTAATCGATAAAAATTTCATAAGAAAACAAGAAACCTTTTGAGGCAGTTTGAAAGAAAAGCAGAGACAAAACATAAAAGTGGGGTCAGAGGTCAAATGAGACCTGATATTTGGGCACAAACTACAATTTGATATTTAAAACTTTCATATACCAATATCATATCCTAATGTTGCCAATACAAATAGAGGCAGTAAAGTTTTAAAGATAAAAGACATTTTGTATGAAAGTTTGACCTTATTTGACCTTGTAGAAGAGGTCAGAGTGATATTTAGAATGCTCAATATTATCACGTTGAGCTTCTGATCAATCTATTGATTTTGAAGATGGTCAAATGTGACATGATATTTTAAGTCTATATACAACACTTCCACTATGTTGACAATACACACCACATTTGTCAGAATCATAGTCTCCATTTTTCCAGGCTTTTTGTCAGTTTTGGACAATAAATTGTGAAGTTGACCTCGATGGATCTAAGCCAGATTTTAATGGACTGTTAACACGACCTCATTTTACACCCCTACACACTTTTATGAGAATCCATTCAGAACTTTTCAGTTTATCGTGTTTGCAGACCAGTGTTTGTCAAGTTACTTGAAAAAAGTAACTTGACTTGAAAAAAGTAAATATTTAAAAAGTAACTAATTACTGATTACTTCTCCCAAAACGTAATATCGTTACTTTACTGATTACATATTTTCAAAAGTAATTAGTTCCTTAGTTACTTTTTAAAAACATGATACACACCCTGAATAGGTAATAAAGCAACAGACCTTTCAGCCCAATTCTGCTTTTTCTACATAATCCATCATATAAAATGTAATCAAATGAAAACGTCTCTTTTTAAAAATTGTTTTATTTTTTAAGCAAAAATTAAATTATATGCAACAGTCTTTGACTTGAAGAAATTTGTTTAACATTTAAACCTATTGTCACAGTTCTGGTCATTTTGACCCAGCTTTTTCTGTTTCTCATGTCTTGGTGTTTTTTCTGTGTTAGGATTTATGTTCTGATTCTTTAGTGGTGCTGTTTTGATTATTATTATTGTAGGTTTAGTTCAATATCAAGTGTGCGTCTTTGTTTTTGTTTCTTGTTTGCTGTTTTACTTTGAAGGTTCGTGTCTGATGTCAGTGTGTTCAGTTTTACTTCCCCCCTATCGCGTTAGCCCTAATTTCACCCAGCTGTGTCTCCTTCCTGTTTCCCATTCCCTGATTACTCCCCTGTGTATATAAGCCCTGTGTTTTCCTTTGTTCTCTGTTGTGTTGTGTCCTCTACATGCTGTATGTTGGTCTCCTGGTCCTGTTTAGTTTCGCTATTCCAATTCAGTCTGTGATACCTATGTTCATATTTTTGGTTTTGTTTTGGTGAGTAATTTTGGTAATTTATCTGGAGTTTTTTCCAGCAATAAAATCTGCTATTTGAGTTTAAGTCCCATCTCCAAGAGTCCTGAATTTTGGGTCCACCACTCCTGCCTGCCTGCCTGCCTGCCACACAGCCGATCAGCATATAAAATAAAATAATTGTTTGTGCTTACACTAACTCTTTCAAATAGATGCAAGTAAAACACAGCAGAAAATAAATAAAATCAAAGATTAAGTGGCACAGAGTCCTGTTGCTTCTACATCTATTTTCACCTGTTTAGCAGGAGTGGAGCAGGTGGTGATTTGCCCGGTGCCACAGCGGTCATGTCAGTGGGGGGATCTGGGGGTTTCTCTGTGATTTTCACATTCCCATGGCAGTGTGCTCAGTGGGTGGGGGGGGGTTTCGCTGCAAAAATAAGTTTTCTTCCCATGCAGACTGTACAGCAGATGTAACCCAGTTCCTAAAATCATTTCAAACAAAAGAGAAGAGAAAGTAAAACATTTTATGTTCATTGTTTCTGTTCTTACTGTCCTAGTTTGATGTAAGTGAAACGAGATCAATATATTTATTTAAACAAAAAAAGGGGACAGAGATTTATATATTTGTTCTGGTTAAACAAGGGTTAAGTTTCTCCAAGGGTTGATGAGTTCTGATGAGAGCCTATTGTCTTACTCCACTCCTCGTGTGTCAGCCAATCGGTGAAGCTCTAGGCAGCTCTTGTCCCGCCTTAGTATCAGCTCCCAAGTTTTCAGTCTCTTTCTTCTACAGCCGAACAGAGCAGGCGGACTAAAACTTTGTTATCGGTATGCTGGCGAAATTAACCCCTAATGAGTTAAAAAATACCATCTAAACTGATATTGTTCACAAAGTATGGTTTTGCACTTGTTGTCGTAGAGGACAGAGCGAAACCGGAAGATTTACTGAGCGGTGGCTTTACGGAAACACTGAGCATCCACTCGATGGCGGTAAGCTAAATGTGGCTAATCAGGCACGTGATGTGCGGAGTGTGGGTACAGTTGTTGGGTGTCTCTGGAACGCACTGTTATGCTAGTTAGATCATTAACTAAGTCATTAACATGTGAAAAGCTGCAAATGTTTAAAGCAGCTGAAAATAAGTTTATGAGAGATAATTGTAAGCAGACTTTATGCTGCTTCCTGCTTAGTTTTGATGCCAATCAGTTATTTTACAATGCTCAGTATTGAATACCTGGAGGTAATTTTTAGTGTATTTCCACTTGTGCTAGTAGGCTTATGGTACAAGCGGGATTAAGCACGTCTATTTTAATACTCCTATTCGTAGCCTGAGTCCTTGTGCTTACATGTTATTGAAATTACTTGCACTTTGTTCAATTTCTGATAAGCATTTGCATATTATTCCATTTCTTAAAAGGGGTAATATACTTATTTATTTGTGATTAGATACATATGTACAGTGAGTTTATTTTGATGGATGTATGAATGTGTGTGTGAATGGGTGGATGACTGGATATGTAAAGCGCTTTGGGGTCCTTAGGGACTAGAAAAGCGCTATATAAATACAGGCCATTTACCATTTACCATTTAATTAATGTTTACAATGAAAGTGAATTATATGGTGACTATAATTCCTGAATGTTTGAAGCCTTGTAGATCATCTTTAATCTTACTGCAGGTTACAAACAAGTATTGAATCTTGATACTGTGAAATTTTGAATACTGTGAACTTTGACCCTTGATATTTTAACGTTGTACAACATGACTGAACTGATGATGACTGAATTGACGATAGCTGATTTGAATTGTAGTTACTGCAGTGTGACACTACTTTTGTTTAATTTGTGAGAGTTATTCTTAAAGTGGACGTGACATATATTTGACCATTGTTTATAGGTCAGGTTTTTATACGGGACGAATGCAAAGACCAGGTCAGCGATTCCAGAACCCAGAGTGTTCCAGTGTTCACTGGATGGCAAGATCCTTGGAGACGATATACATACACACGCACATTCATTCGCACATTGGTGGACTACAATCCTCTACTGTACAAGTAGTACAGTAGGACAGACAATCACACACACACTCCTCATCGGACGAACTCTATTGCAATACACCCGTTTGTCATGGGCCCCACCGGTACCATTTGGGCTTAAAAGGACTAATTCTTTTACTTGTGCACGATTTTAGTTTTATTTATTTATTTATTTATTTTTTTGCTACTTTGGGGGAAATTTTTACACTGGAAGTTCTGTTAAAACCTGTTGTAATACTGTGTGGTTACAAAATTATTTTAAAAGGCTTTTAAGCCACACAGCTGTGTTTGTCTGGGTTCTTTGCCATTCATGTACCAGAGCTCTAAGAGTCGTTCTTAATCTTCTGATACTAGCCCAAATTACTCATTACCTTGGTAATTATCTACTGGTACTGTATATAACTCCACATAAGTGCTACACAGACGCTAAGGTTTTTGTCACTTTTTACGGAATCAAACTCAAAGTAAGGTCAGTACTTCCACACTTTAAACGCTGCACGGTCGTACTCTCCCCCACACTCTATATATTATCCATTGTTGATCTACACACGTCGGTTGCTGCCATGAACGTCGCACGCGCTTACGTCATTGTCATGAGAAACACTGGCAAACAAACTCATGGTAACGCAGTAATGCAACGTGCTTAAGGGAAAGTAACAGTAATCTAATTACTTTGTTTGCAAAAGTAATCCCTTACTTGTTACTTGAAAAAGTAATTGGATTACAGTAGCGCATTGCACATAACTGCCTATCACTGTGACAGACTGATGAAAACACACAAACACTACCACAATCACAGCCTCCTTAACGGAGGTAAAGATGTCTGAATTCTATCATCAAACTGAACTTTGGTTTGTAACAATGTCCGGGAAACTATTGCATCCTCATTAACATGCATATTTATGCAGACCTTCGTCCAACAATTCAGAATCGGTCTCTTTCTTCTTTCTAAACCCAGATGTTCTGTATGTGATGCTCCTTCATGGCCCGGAAGGTTATGAAACAGATCAATTGGCTCGACTTCAGCATATTGCTTCAATGTACTGAAAAGGAGCAGACAACATTTTTGTCCTAGCTTCCTGGTACACGAGTTTGTTTTCCTGGGAAAAATGAATGTCGCTTTGTGTCTGTGATGAGCCAGAAACATGTTTTCCACTGTGAGATAGAAAATATCAGCATTCATTTAATAATCTCATGTTTCAACCACATGACAAGCAAATACAGGGCAACGAGACACAACTTGTTCTTTTTTTTTTTTTTTAAAGAAAGATGCTGTTGTCTATGCACCCAGGGTTAAAATTACCTAATCAAAATACAGGTGGTATTTACCACAACACATACACACAGGTCT
This sequence comes from Astatotilapia calliptera, assembly GCF_964374335.1. Taxonomy (NCBI): domain Eukaryota; kingdom Metazoa; phylum Chordata; class Actinopteri; order Cichliformes; family Cichlidae; genus Astatotilapia; species Astatotilapia calliptera. The sequence continues at coordinate 38,537,040 of NC_137422.1, forward strand.
TGTCCACAACTTTTCTTGCTTCAGCATCAGAAAGTAAAAATGATCCAGCGTGTACTCTGGCCATCCTTGTGGTGAAATACAGAAGCACTGCAAGTCACAAATGTAGCAGTCACAATGGTGTGGTGTCTCTTTAAGACAATGTAAGGTAAGGGTTAGTGTGCCCTCTGTGTGGTGTATTAGAGCAACGTGGTTGTGCAGAAGTGTATGTACTCGGAAGGACTTTATATCTTTCAACTCTTTGACTTTTTGCAACGTTACAGGTTGTAGAAACACTTTGCTTCATGTATGATAAGCAGCAGCCGTTCAACCAGGCCTTGTAAGGCTGACTAAGAGAGTGTGCATTAAAGGACAAGCACTGTGGAATTCCCAGTATCAGTGTGGTCGTGAGTTTTTCTGACTGTCCTGTTAAGTGTTACTACTACTCCTCTCAAACACTGAGTACAACCCATGTTACACAAAGTAATCGGAACAGTTTGACAGGGGTTTGAAAACTTGCTGGAAATTTGAGTATTTAAATCTCCAAATGTCTCTGTAGCCCCACAAAAAACCCAAGAAACAAAACAATTTAGCCAGGCTTTAAAGACCTCTTAAATGTCTGTCACATTTTCACCTGATATGAGTCTTCTGTGAGTCCTACACACAAATTTCATTTGGTTTTTACTTTCTTTTTTAAATTATTTTTTGGTTACATGCAGTCACCAAAGAGCGTCTGACTGGGAATAAACCTGGTTTAAGAAAAGCTTCTTGCACAAGGTTTATTCCCTATCCTCTCAGATAGTACAGTGATCACTTAGCAGCCGGTCCTGTTCGTGCTTCTTAGCTGCTCTAAGAACTGCCCTCAGGTCTTGGTTTTCCACCATAAAACCCACTGGTGTCCAGGGTGATCAGCTGGTGTGGGCCACCTGAGGAGATCTATGACACACTGACCTCAATCTGAAGCTCCTGTGTTCACCACAAGCTGCTAAGTAGGCCAGAGCAGCTCTCACTGCTCAGTGCTCTGTAGGTGGTCTCATGATGTCACATTGTTGTAATAGATGCATTGTGCAGTTTAGCATTTTCTTGATGAAATGTGTAAGACATTCACAGAAAAAGACTTGATTGGGATGAGCGTGCATGTTCCTCTAAAACCTGTCTATACCTTTCAGCATTGATGGTGCCTTTCCAGATGTGCAGGCTGAAAATCCCACAGTGATTAACGCATGCCCATACCATCAGAGACGCAGGATTTTGAAGTGAGTGCTGATTAAAAGCCTCATTAGTACATATCTTACAAATCGACTTCCAAATTCTGATTCATCCAATCACGGAACTAAGTTTACCACTTGTTCAGTCAATTTTAAATGAGGTTTAGAGAAGACAGAAGAACATCATGTTCCCACGTGGTTTCTTGTTTGCATGACAGAGCCTTAACCTGCATTTGTGGATGGCACAGTGAATTTTGTGTAAATGTTCCTGAGCTCGTGCAGTGATCTCCCTGACAGAATCATGGCTTGTTTTTAGGGCACTGTTTATTTTCAGCTGTTTGTGCACAGAGATTCCTCCAGATTCTCTAAATCTGTAGATGATATTATGTCCCGTAGATGATGTGATATTGAAAGTCTTTACAATTTTACATTGAGGAACATTACACAAACACATATTTTATTCGGCTGCTGTGTGCTTGGAACATTTGCAACAGGTGGTGGAAATGAGAGTCATTTCTTGTTTGCAACTAGATATGAGTCTTCTGTGAAACCTGCACACAAATTTGGTTTGCTTGGGAAAAACTAGGTGTTGGTGATGACAGTCTCACTGGGAATAAACCTCAAGAGGTTTTTAGAGAAGCTTTGTGCACAAGGTTTATTCCCTATCCTTTCAGATAGTACAGTGATCACTTAGCAGCCAGTCCTGTTGGTGCTTCTTAGCTGCTCTAAGAAGTGCCCTCAGGTCTTGGTTTTCCACCATAGAACCGGTTGGTTTCCAAGGCGACCAGCTGGTGTGGGCCACCTGAGGAGATCTGCGACACACTGACCTCAATCTGAAGCTCCTTTGTTCACTGTTAGCTGCTAAGTAGGCCAGAGCAGAGGCCGGCCAACTCCCACCGCTTCATCCTAATGCTCTGCAGGTGGTCACATGACCATGTTTCCAAAGCCATAATGTTTTTAATAGCTGCAATATGTACTGTAGGTCCCTCACCTACAGTACAGCCTCTGAGCATTGCAGTAGAACTCCTCATTGAGAGTCTAACCTTTGGGGAATCACAGTGAACAACCTGACACATTTTGAAAGAAATGAAAGTTACTTGAGCAATTAAACCCATATCAGAACTCAAAGTGCTATAAAACAAAATCGCAACTGGAAAAAAGTTGGGATGCTGTGAAAAATGTAAATAAGTACCGAATGCAATGATTTGCACATCTCATGAACCCATATTTCAGCCAGAGTAGAACATGAGCAACATATCAAATGGTAAACTGAGAAAATGTACCATTTAAAAACAAAATATATTCGCTCATTTTCAGTTTGATTGCAGCAGCATATCCTGTTGGGACAGGGACACGTCTCCACTTTTAGCATCCCATCTTCTTCTAAAAACTGTCAATAAACATCTGGGAAATGAGGAGACTAGCTCCCTGTCATTTGGGCTAGGAAGTTTGTCTCATTTTTGTCTGATAGAGGATTCTGGCTGCTCAACAGTCCTGAGTCCTCTTTTGGTTTCTTGGTGTGCTAAATGTCTGAAAGTTCTGGACAGCAGGCAGGCAAGCTCAGAAGCCATGCAGTTTAGCATTTTCTTGGTGAAATACGGAAAGGCCTTCACTGAAAAATATGTCATTTGGATGGAAGCTTATGTTGCTCTGAAACATATATACCTTTCAGCATATATACCTTTCATAGGCACTGAGGCATCCCCTTACCATCAGAGACGCAGGTTTAAGGACTGAGCACCACATGGTTCCACACCTCTTTAGTCTGGAGGATGTTTTCTGACAGGATCTTTAATTGGTCTGATTTTAGAACAGTTTTTCACTTTGCTTCAGTTCATTTTAAATGAGGTCTTCACAAATGGCTTCTTCTTCACATGATAAAGCTTTAACTGGGATTTGAGAATGGCACGATGGACGGGAAGTGTTCCTGAGCCATGCACTGATGTTTTCTATGCTCTATTGTGAAGAAAAAAATATTGATTTATGACATTTTCAAGTCAATACATTCTGTCCTTATTTACATTTTGCATAGCTTCCACTGCAAGATGCCATTGGGTTATCTAAAAGGTCAGTAGAAATTGAAACTTCATCTGTTTTTTACTGATCAGTTAGTTTGTGCAGCCTCAAGTAAAAATGACCAAGTTTAAGGATTTCTGCAGCTGTTGCAAGGTTTGTAGGTGTAGGTGACTGTGGGCATCTGTCACAACCACCAAATATGCAAATTATATTCTGTCCAAAGCTGGGGAGACTGGTTCAATAATTTTGATTGATTCTGACTTGAACATACTCAGAGGGGCTGATGTTCAAGACAGTATCAGGAAAAACCTGTTTGATCGATTGATTGAAAACTATTTGTGATAAAAAAAAATTTAAAAAAAACCTGCAGCACTTGTTATGGAAGTTCAGAGGTCTCCACTTGAAGTGAGTCAGAGGTTCTCTGACTGGAGGCAGACATCACTGTTTAGCTGTCTGTGGGGGATCAGACTTCCGGTTTAGCGATGAGTGAGTGAGGTAGACACGGCAATAGCTCCGCTTAATTTTGATCTTAAAACTCCAAATAGACCGTAATTATACGCAGTAACCGAAACTTAAACTACTGTCTGATAAAGTGGCTGGGTGTCTACAGGCCAGTTGAAAATGCCCAAAAAGGTTTCGCCAAAGTTGGACACACCGGACAGGGAAGGCCCGAGTGAAGCCTCCGGCCACAGTAAAGACGCCAGCGGAACCGTCACGAGCACAAGCAATACAGTGTTGGGGGCTATTGCGGCACTCCGCTCCGAACTGGCAGGTGTTAAGTCTGAAATTTGTGACAAAATTGAAAATAAGATCTCAGAAGTCACAGCAGAGGGGAGATAGCCAGCTTGGAAGCCGAGAATGACAAAGCCATAACAACGTTAAGGAACGAGATAGAGTCACATGGTCATACGCTGCAAGAGCTAGCCGACATGGCTAGCGGCTCATCCGATGCAATACGGGAGTTGGAGAACAAAGTTGAGATGCTCCGTGGGCAAGTGACATCGCTTTCTGAAAAATGCCTCGACCTCGAGGGACGCTCGAAGCGTCAGAACCTAAGAGTGGTAGGGGTGAAAGAAGGCAAAGAGGACGGGCAGAATGCCAGGGAGTTTGCAGGGAGGCTGTTAAAAGAAGTGCTTGGTCTGGACGAGACACCTATGATTGACAGACCCCACAGAGCTTTGAGAAAGAAGCCCGGAGATAACGAACCACCCCGACATTTTATTGTAAGAGTTCACTACTGCCACACCTATGAGGACATCATGAAGAAAGTCATGGGCACCCGGGATATAACATTTTGTGGCCAGCGGATTCAGATTTCCCGGGACCTGCCGCCTGAGGTGGCAAAGCGCCGAGCTACGTTCACCGCTGTGAGGAGGATGCTACGCGACAAACCGGGGGTCAAATACGGACTTCTTTACCCAGCCAAACTACAAGTGTCTCACGATGGTGTTGAGAAGGTTTTTACTGATCCGGAAAAAGCACGACAGCATGCAGAACGCCTCATCGGCGACGTGGATAACGGAAGATCACTGGATCCTGTCCCACGTGAGATAAGGGCAGATAATGCCACAATACACCACCCAGAACGCGAATAACCTCTACACAGGTGACATCTAGCACTTTACTACTGACAGGGGTTTTTTTTACTCTGTGTACCTAAGAGTCAATAATCCGGGCAGCTTGCAGTTAAAGGTATATGTTAGTAACGTTATACTTGTTAATGATGTTACATGTTGCGGGTTCACACTTGGTTTTAAGGGCTGGTAGTTAGACACCCTTTAACTTGTTTTTGAATAACTGTATTGTTTTGTTTAATAGTGACAATAATGTACCATCTGATCCTTTTTTTTGTGATATCTGGTCTATGCTTAATGTCTTTATGGAGCTACACAGAGCACTTGTTATGTCGGAGGTTGCGACAGAGGATGGTTGGAAGTACGCATGGTCTCGTTGGGAGGATGGCAGGTTCCCCTCCCTGCTATGACCTAGGTGTGTGTGTGGTTTTGTTTGTTTGTTTGTTTTTCTTTTTTATTATTTCTGCTGTGTTTACTTTGTATTTTCATGGGTGGGGTTGTTGGGTGGGAAGGTTCTATGGTAGAAAATGTTCTACTCAATATGGGACAATACACATAAATCACTAACAGTATGGCCTCAATAGATGGTGATGGAAATGATGGGGTGAACAGGAGAGGGCTTGAAACCTTTTGCACTTGGAATGTGAATGGCATCAGTGAACCAATAAAACGTGGTAAGGTGTTGGCATACCTAAAGTCATTGAGATCAGATGTTATTTTCTTGCAAGAGACGCATCTTGAAAACGATGGACATTTCAGGATTACAGCTAAGTGGATAGGGCAGGTTTATCACTCAAGGTTTTCCGCAAAGGCAAGGGGTACAGCAATAATTATTCGTAAAAATGTGCCATTCATACATAAATCTACCCTGGCAGATAAGGAGGGGAGATATATCATGGTGGTAGGAGAAATTCAGTCTATATCAATCACATTGCTGAATGTCTATGGCCCGAACAGGGATGACCCAGAGTTCTTTAGAAAAACGTTTAGCTTGATCCTGGATATTTCAACTATAAACTTGATACTTGGGGGAGACTTTAATTTAGTTTTAGATACCTATCTGGACAGGTCGTCAGCTCAGAGAATTACACCATCGAATGCTTCTAGGTTTCTGAAATCGTTTATTGATAATGTGGGTCTTGTGGATGTTTGGAGAACATTGAATGCAACCGGAAGGGAATATTCCTTTCATAATACGTACTCCCGTATAGACTACTTTCTATTAGATAGTAAACTGTTACATGGAGTCCAAAGTAGTAAATATCATAATATCCGTATATCAGATCATAGCCCAGTGTCTATTTCACTAAATTTACTGGAATCAGGTGGTAATTATAAACACTGGCAATTAGACCCTCAACTTCTTACGAGGAAAACATTCTGCAATTATTTGGAAGAACAGATCAAGTTGTTTTTTGAGATGAATGAATGAAGATGATGTATCACCTCTTTTATTGTGGGAGACGTTTAAAGCATATGTTAGAGGCTGTGTCATTTCTTTTCAGTCGCCTGAAAAAAAACGTAATAACATGGAACGCATTCAGTTGGAGGTTCAAATACAAAAATTGGACTCTGAGAATGCCAGACAACCATCTGTACAGCTACACAGTAAAATATCAGCTCTGAAGTATAAACTCAACAACTTGCTCTCAGATAAAATTTCCAGGGCCTTCATGTATGTTAAGTAGGCCTATTTTGAATTTGGTGATAAGCCACATAAATTACTGGCCAGGCATCTAAGGAAGAGGGAAAGTGATAGGGCCATTCATGCAATCAGGTCAGACTCAGGGTTGTTGACTAATTCTTATAAGGATATTAATACTGCTTTTAGACAGTTTTATGAACAGTTATATACATCTCAGTGTAATGCACCTCCTGAAATTATGCAGGATTTTCTAAGCAAATGTAACTTGCCTACATTGGCACAAAAGGACAGGACATCTCCAGATGCAGACTTAACATGTCCAGAATTGATTAATACCATACGCTCCCTGAAAAACTGGAAGAGCCCAGGACCTGATGGTCTATGAAATGAGTTTTATAAAAAGTTTAGCAGTTTACTAACCCCATATTTGCTGAATATGTTTAATATGGCCTTGGAAGATGGTGCACTCCCACAGACCCTGAATGAAGCAACTGTGACTCTCATTCCAAAGAAAGGAAAGGATCCAGAATTGGTCAGTTCTTACCGACCAATCTCTTTATTGAACACAGATCAGAAAATACTGACCAAGTCTTTAGCCAGGAGACTTAGTTCTCACATAGGTAAACTGGTTCACCCAGATCAAACAGGGTTTATCCCAGCAAGACATGCATCTCATTACCTGAGACGTCTTTTTGACATTATTTATTCCTCTAGGGATCCAGATAAAGACCTAGTGATATTGAGCCTTGATGCAGAAAAGGCCTTTGACTGTGTCGAATGGTCATATCTATATGCAGTATTAAGTAAGTTCGGAGTTGGACCTAAATTTGTTTCCTGGATTCAATTGTTATATAGTAATCCGTGTGCCAGAATACTCACAAACAATACCCTTTCCGAACCAATTAAGCTATTTCGTGGCACAAGACAAGGATGTGCGCTGAGCCCTTTATTGTTTGCCCTCGCATTAGAGCCATTGGCGGAAACAATTCGGAAACATAAAGAAATAATGGCTATAATACAGGATATACCTCCAATAAGATCTCACTGTATGCCGATGATATTCTGCTGTTTGTAACCAGACCATTAGACTCAATCTCTAAGGTGATAGTAACAACAGATTTATTTCAGGTTACAAATTAAATTGGGGATAGAGCGAACTGATGCCAATTAAATGTAGTAATCTTGATTTACTAAATCGTTTTCCCTTTAGAAAAACATCAGAAAAATTTTCATATCTTGGAATTGAAGTTACTAAGTCATACAAGTCATTATATGAAGCCAATTTTGTGAGAATTCTGGATACATTTAACATGAGGTTGAATTTTGGAAATCACTCCCACTTTCCATGATAGGTAGGGTGAATGCGATCAAAATGATTTGTCTCCCCCAACTCCTATATCTGTTTCAAAATATCCCTGTGTATCTAAAAGCTACATTTTTTCAAAACATGGATTCAGTCCTTATCCCTTTTATCTGGAATTATAAGAGCCACAGGATAAAAAAGGCCCACCTTTGTAAAGAGAAAATACATGGTGGCCTAGCTTTACCAGACTTTAAAAATAACTACTTTGCAGCTAATATGCAATACATAGCTTATTGGCTAGATGATACAGTTATAATGGGAAGTTGGTTGGACATGGAGCAAGAGGACTGTATGCCTTATTCTCTTGGTGCAATTGCATTGTCTCCTGTTCGTTTTAAAAAGACGTACTACAACTGTAATCCAGTTATTCACAATACAATTCAAATCTGGAGACAGATCGTGAAAGAGTATAGACTCAGAGCCTTCTCGCTTTTGACACCTATTACAGCTAATCCTGCATTTAAACCCTCAGTTTTAGATGGGACATTTGATCGCTGGAAGGAAATGGGGTTGCGAAATGTGGGACACCTATATTTTCAGGGCTCTTTTGCTTCATTTCAACAGCTTAAGGAGAAGTACAATTTATTAGCCTGTGATATTTTTAGATACCTTCAAATAAGGTGCTATGTAAGGTCCCAACTACAACAATTTGAGTCTGCAACTCCAGGTAAGCTTGACCAATGCCTGGTGGATTGTATAACAGAAAAGCATGCGGTTGCTTTTATATATGAGATATTACAGTCACTCCGGCAGAAGGATACAGGTAAAATAAAATCAGCTTGGGAAAAGGAATTAGGGTCAGACATTCATAATGATATCTGGACTAAAGGGCTACGTTATGTTAATTCCTGCTCTATCAACGCCCGACATAGATTCATTCAGTTTAAAATTTTGCACAGATTGCACTACATCGGATATTTCCTGAAACGTCACCCATCTGTGATAAATGTCAATGTGCAGAAGCTGATCTGCTTCACAGTTTTGTAATGTGTACCAAATTACAAAGTTTTTGGGCTTCAGTTTTTTCTTTTTTTTTCCAAACTTTTTGATGTGCAGTTAGACCCCGACCCCATTTTGATTTTTATTGGACTATCGGGACAATCTAAAAAACTTAAGAGCACACAGATTCCCCTCCTGTCCTATGGCCTGATGTGTGCAAAGAGACTGACTCTCCTCCTATGGAAGGGAAAAGAAGTGCCCTCCTTTAAAGTCTGGATTTCAGTACTGACAGATCATCTGGAGAGGATCCGCCACATTATAAATGACAAACTGGAGGACTTCGATCAGATTTGGAGGCCGCTCATTGAGCACCTGGAAACTATGAACAAATGAGAGCTATTATGTGGACTTCATCATTGCTTAAAATAAGCTGATAGCACTCTGGGATAAGGGAAGGGTGTAGGGAGGAGGGGTTTATTTGTTTGTTTGTTTGTTTGGTTGGTTGGTTGGTTGGTTGGTTGGTTGGTTGGTTGGTTGGTTGGTTGGTTGGTTGGTTGGTTGGTTGGTTGGTTGTTTGGTTGTTTGTTTGGTTGTTTTTTTGACCGCCCTTTTTGGTGCGTTTTGTTTTTTCCTGTTTTTGTTTTTGGGTTGGGTTTTTTTTTTTTTGTTGTTCGCTTTGTTTTTCCCCTTTTCTTGATGACAAAACTGTAAAAAGGAAGCAATGTCAGTCTATGGGACAATTTGTGATTGTTATTTGTGCTTCACAATAAAAATATTTGAAGACGAAAAAAAACTGTCTGTGGGAAGAGACAAATTATATCAGGAAGAAACAAACTGGAGACAAAGAAAGGTGTTTACACTCGTAGTTTATCCAGTTTTGCATGTCTTGAGGCTTTTGGGGGGGGGGGGGGGGTGTAGGAGAACAACATGTTCTTGATCTTTGGTAGGATATCCTTTGAGAAGAAACTGCTTTTGCTAATTTTTCTGATTCTGGTTCAAAGATGAGCACTGTATTGCACAAGTAAGCTTTTTTATTGGGGGAGGCGACCAGCAAAGTGTTAAACAGTTTGTCTGATATACCATGACAAACATATTTGAGAGCTACACTATCCTAAGTGAGATGGATCAGAGCAGGTTTTTACCAGAATCTTTCAATTAATCATGTTACACAAGATCCCAACATGATGCAAACTTGTGCCAAAGACTTCAAAGGCACCAGAAGGTTTGGCAACTCAGCCCTATGGGAAACCCCTTGATTGCCTCTGAGTGGTCCAGATGTCGGGTGAACAATGTTTCACAAAAACTTTGGGAGACCTTTTATTTCTTTCTCTTTTCATTTTTATTTTTTTGTGCTTCCAGAATAAAAGTTGAAGCTCTAAGCATAATATTTTGTGCATACTTTATAGAAAAAAGCAGAATCGTGTGACGCTGTATGCATGCACATGAAAATACATGAGGATTTGGGAGGTTAAATCCCAAGTCATGATCTGATTGTGTAAACTGAATTTAATTGGCTTGTGTGTTATGTAAAACAAAAACAGCTAGGGGAATGCTCACATGCCGATCAAAGGATGAGAGTGGTTGCTCCGATTGCAGCTCTTTGAGACCTCATCCAGCGAGCCTGTTATCAGTGAAAAGACAGAAAAGTTCCTCTGTGCTCACACGAGGTGGTGCCATCGATAATGGTGACAATAGGAGCTGCTGATCTGGTTGCAGCATCGCAGACTTGTGGGACTGGGACAAAGACGCAGGAAAGTACAGAAAAGCAGCTGGGAACAGAAAAAATGGAAAAACGGACCGAGCGTTAGTGAAGAAGAAAACTGCCAGAAACAAAGAGCATTATTAAATTCAAGCAACATAAAAATAGGGGCTCACATCATCATATTTAAGCACTTTAAATGTGACAAAAGCATGGAGAAAATGTACTTGAACACAGCCACTGTGACTTCAGAATATTTTTACCTTTATGCTGATTGCAAGCTTGATTTTCTGGAGCCACAGTTTACCATATTTGGACACGAGGGTGGTGTGGGAAGCTATCACTTAACAGATACATGCTAATGAGACATCCAGTTTCATCAGATGCTTGCTGTGTCTCCCCATTATGCTCAACGTGGCTGTAGCAGAGGCACAGTCAGGAGACACTGGTTTGTGATCCTTTGTGTTCTGTTTTTGTTTTTTTTTCTACTCACGTTGTAGGTTTCAGTGCCTAAAACTATATAATTAGGGTTAGAAAAAGATAAGAGCTTAGGTAATGATGCTCACTGGAAAGCAACAACCTGGGAGTTGATGATCTCTCGGGACTGAGAGTACCTGAGAGCACGGCCCCAACTTTAATCTTTAACTAAATCCAAACCGATGATCATGAAGGGGGAAATCAACAAAGATCAACATTGTGTGGTGTTTTACTCTTTCTTTGAAGCCAGCCTCAGTTTCACACTTGTTTTAATGCCCAACTTCCTACACACCTTTATGTCTGTTAGAACATTAAAGCATTTCTCAAAGTCTCCCAGCGTCTCATTTAGGAGTCCACAAACAGGGATTTATGTGGTTCATACACTGAGTCATAACTGTGGTTAAGAAAGATGGTAGTTTGAGTAACATCAGAGCTTCCTCGTTTGCTCACTTTTCCCTGTAAAATCACAGCAACAAACCACACAGTGACCTGATTGTAAGATGACCCTCGTTTCTAACATCTGTTTTAGAGCAAAATGAAGGAAATAGTTTGACTCCTGCATATAATCATTAATAATCTCTGGATCACGTCCTCTCCTTCCAAGCTCATTGCCTGTGACTGCTGTAATTCTTCTGCTTCGTTTTTGCAGCTGTTCTTTACAGAAAATCATTATCTGTCATAAAATGAAAGAAAATACAGAGAAGCTAACACGGATACATTACAAACTGAGTAATTTAAATACTTTTAATTTGAAAGCAGAAAACTCCCACCAATGCTTGTGAATTATATACTTATGTACTTGTATTTTTTCATACAAGCCATAAAGGAGCCATTTCCAGCTTTTGGCTTGACAAGGATTCAGCAATGCTTTGACAAAGTGTTGAAAATACTGTCTTGAAACAGACTGAAAATAGTGAGGTTAGGTAAGAGTTAGTTAAATTCTGCATTTGCACAGTTGGAAGGTTGTTGGAGGATAAGTCACCTGACCTTTAATACCAGTGCCCCAAGTTCAAGTCACATTGCAGTTTTTTCATAAATCCTTCTCTTGTTTTTTTAAATATGTTACTAATTACAAATGTCCCACTTGGTTATGTTTAGCCATTAAAAACTGCTTGGTTCAAGTGAGGCATGAAAAGCTCTTGAAGAGGTTTACAAAAGTATTCTGTCTTGGATTGTGTGTCTTTTTTAAAATATCTGTTTGGGCAACTTCTGTAATGGTTAAGAGTAATTCTTGGTCTTTAGATTCTTTGGGATGTGTTGTTATTTAAGATGCTGGTATCAGTAAAACAGTGTGTGGTGAAGAAATAAATATCATCTTCAATTTGAGCCAGTGAGTAAAATGCTTTATGATGTCCAGCATCTCTCTTTGGTCTCAGGGTCCCATTTCAGCATTAGATCGTTCCTCTAATCTCCCAAGCATTTGTTTTATCACCCTGTTTAATCAAGATCTAATCTTCTGGAAGAGTCTGGAGCTCTGAAACTCTCCGATCGACGTACACCATAACAGCCAGCCGCGCCTAGGCCTGTATTTAGGCAGTTGTCCAAAATTAAATTGGATTCTAGGAACTGCTGACCGGCTGAAGACCTGAAGTTTTTTGTTTTTGGCAGCCTGGTCTTGGCCAGAAAATGGCAGGCTGTACTGGGTTTCTTTTATTCACAGAGAGTTCGAGGCATGTTTGGCACAACAAGCTACAATCAGACCCAGCTCGACCAGGCGGAGGAAAGCCGTTTTTTCTGGAAGTCTACTGTGGAACAAGTGCACTGTGGGACAGACAGAACTTTATTGCATAAGAGAAGATTTTTATCTAATTACACTCCAAGAACAATTTTTGTAGCCCCATGCTGCTCAGGCGAACTTTAGGTTAACCTTCAACTGGGAATCTCAAAGGAAACAAAGAACCAAAACTGGATGGGAACCCTATGAATATGAAGCAACTGATCAGGAGATTATTTCCATTTGATGAATGTTTAAATGTCTGGACCCAGACCCAGCCTCACTCTGTGGGGCTGTGTATTCACATCATGCGGTACCTAAAGAGCTTCATGGCTTTGACATCATCGTCACCAAAGTGATGAAGGCAGGTGCCGGTCATTTCAACACACTTATCAAGTGCTAACAACACAAAACAGAAACACACAAGTGGTAGTTACAGGCCAACTAGTGGATGTAGTGCAGCTTTCAATAGTTAAACACTGAGATATATCTGTTTGATAGAGCACAAAGCTAAAAACACTCCAAATTACTTAAAAGTTCACATGAATTTGTCTCTCGTGCAGCAGCAACAAGCCCCATGGATGATCTTCCTACAATGATACAACAATAAGACACAGCAGGTACGTCTCAGGTGAAATTATGAATTGTACCATTATCCCTGAAACTAAAGCTGCAGAGGGGGATCTTAGCAGAACAGGGAGCAGCTCACTGACAGAATTATGGAATAAAACCACCCAATTCATCAGATTTTTTTCAAATGAATATGACTCCATGATTTGCTTTTTTGTTGTTGTTTTAAATTATTTGTTTGGGAGTGTGAACATATTGTACCAGCTGCTTCACTTTAGCTGTCTCTAGACTTCAGTCTCTCAGCTAGGTGTGCCTGACCAGCACTGAAGTTGGTCTAATGGGGGCGTGTGGTATTTCAAAGCAATGAAACGGTGCACAACAGCGCAGCTTTGACTCCTGCATAATCTACAAAGGAATCTGTGTGTGTTTAAAATAAAAACAAACCAAAGTGTCCTCAAACAAATAAAACTCAACTAAAATTAACTCAAAGATAATCAAACTTGTCATGCTTGACTGTCTCCAACTGTGTCAAAGGCAACAAGCAATAGGTGGCTGAAGGTGAGGCTTGCAACAAACTTGCACAAAGGCAAATAGAGAGATAGCCGAATATGTTTTGGGTTTTTAAAAATGTTAGCAGTTAGCTCGCAAGCTTTCTGACTTAACTTGATTGATTTTTGCAGGAAATTCGAGAGTTAAAAACAGAAATAAGGAGCTTTTTTAATATTGTAAAATATATGGATGAAAATAAGAAAGCAGAATAAAATAACAGGATAAAAACAAAGTTTAATTGTGGTCAGACGTTTACATTCATTCATCATGACCATGAATGTCAATATTTTTAAAGATTTTAATGTGTTCTTTGAACTGTTGTATTTCCATAAATATGTACAATAAATTTGTACATTTACTTAATCTTTTAGTTAATGGTGCTAAATATTCCACATTGTCTATTAACTTGACAAGTCCAGTGTTTATTAACTTCTCGTTAATAAGCAACTGAAAATACCAAGATTACCAGTTCCAACAATTACACATAAGTACAAATTATTTTGATGTGTCACTAGTTCGCCAAGGTCAAACTGTCACCATTAGATGTAAGACAATTTGTTAGCATGTTCGAGAACAACTCAGGAACCACCAAGGCTCAAGTCTGCTATGAACGTGAACCCGCTAGTTTTATATCTCCATGGACTGAGAAGGTGCCAGCCAAGGAAGAAACCCCCTGTTTAAAAGTCAACACTTTCAAGCATGACTGAAATTTGCAGCTGTCCACATGGACAAGTCAAATGCTTTCTTGAGACAAGTTTGATTGTCATGTGAGACAAAGACTGAGCTGTCTGGCCACAATGATAAGAGGTTTGTTTGGAGGAGTAAAGATACCGTATCAGTTGTCAAGCATGATGGTGGTAGAGTCATGCTCTGGGGTTGTTTTGCTGCCAGAGGTGCTGGTACATTGTACAAAGTGGATGGAATAATGAGATCACCTCCTAATTCTTCCATTTCACTTCAGATCAACAGCTAGGTGGTTGAAATTTGGACACAGTTGGGAGTTTCAGCAATAAATCCAAAAACGTTCCCAAAGCTCTGTCCTCAGTTTGTCTTCCCGTTCTTAAGGATGTTTTCTTGACAGCCACGTTTCCACTGAGACCCTTTATGATGGCACTTCAGTGGATGGATCTACTGAAGGGCTAGATATACAGTTGCAGTCAGAAGTTCACATACACTCATCATCAACGTGAATGTTATGACAGTTTGGGGGTTTACGTGGTTTATTTGAACTGGTTTTTGGTTTTTCTTGGTGGAGTGATTGTACAGATGTACAATATGATTTTACATCATACTGCAAAATGACTTTAAAAAACAAACTTCACAGAAAAAGTATGAAAATATCAACTTTAAGGTGTATAAACACTCTCACCGTGGACACTGGTATATATTATACAGTTGTGGGAAAAAGAAAGTACACCCTCGTTTTTATTGTAAGGTTTTATATACCAGGATGTAACTAAGGACCTGGCCACCTCAAAGTCACTGAGTCCACCTTGAACTTCAGCTGTCAGACAGCTAAAGCTGGGACCAAACTGGGTCATGCCATAGGGCAATGACCCCAGGCACAGCATAAAATCTCCAACGGAATGGCAGAAAAAGAAGAGAATCAATGTGCTGCAATTACTAGGGGTGCAACGATACACAAAATTCACGGTTCGGTTCAGTTCGATACTTTGGTGTCACGGTTCGATATTTTTTCGATACAAAAAAATGTTCATGCTTTTTTAATTTGTCATTTATTAAAATTATAAATATATATTTTAACTCAAAAGTACAGTTTTAAAATTTAATGTTGCTGAAACAACAAAGGGATAAAAACATAAATCTATCTGATCGAGAAATCACTCATCTTTGGAAAAGAGAGTTTACTACAGAGAAATGTCTCTTTCCAAAATAAAAGCTATACTATCCGCTTCTTCTGGGCTATATTCTCAGCAGCATATTAAACATATCAGGTCCCCATAAGGAGAATCCTGTGCTAACAGCTGTCTAAATGACTCGGGTAAAGTTTGTAGCATGCGTGCTTGTTGTTTTTTTCTGCTTCCACTTGTCTTTGCACGAGGATGATGTCGGAGTAAATGTGCAGTCATATTCGTTGTGTTCCCACTAGTGCTGTCAGCGTTAATCTCATTAAAATGACTTTAATGCCATAACGTGGCAAATCTCCATTAATGAGCTACCGCGGATCGTCCCGTGCGTGGGGCTGGACGGCGTCAACACGTTAACAAGCTAACTGCGCTAATGCACTAGTTCCCACCCATGTAATTGAGCATTGTGTGGCACATCCGACATACTGTTTTACTTTTGTCCATGACGCGCTTACCTTCAGGGTCATACGTCACATGAAGACCAAAATAGGTCCAAACGCCAGATCTGAATGAGGGTGGGAGAGGTTCAATTTGCCATGTTGCAACGAGCTTAGCTTCTGTCTCGCTAGCTTGCGCTGCGCTCATTAGATCTGTGCTCGACAGTGCAGCCTAGGCGGAGTAGTCGAACGCAGATCCACTGAGCTCTCAACACAGACAGCATCGTCAGAAGAAAAGTTGATAAAATAAATTGAAAATTTTGTATTGTTCGATACATATGCGTACCGAACCGAAAGCACTGTATCGAACAGTTCAATATCGATACAAGTGTTGTTGCACCCCTAGCAATTACCCAGTCAAAGTCCAGACTGCAACTTGATTGAAATGCTTTGCCAGGACCTTCAGAGAGTTGTGCATAAACAAAAGCCTGCAAACCTCAATGAACCCAAGCCTGCTGTAAAGAGGAGTGGACTAAAATTCCTCCACAACAAGAGGAGACAGATAAAGTCACAGAGAAAAGCATTACTTCAGAGTTATTGCTACTGAAGTCGGTTACAGTGCAAAATTTTGATCATGGGTTATCATTAGTTTCACAAACTCTAATAAGGACTAGATTATTTTCTAGTAATTGACAGAGGGTGAACTCTCTTTTCACTATGATGTTTGCCTCTTTCGGTTCTGTTTTGGACAGCTGGAAGCTCAGTGGTGCAGCGCTGAGAATTTAACATTACAGTTACTCAACTCCTCATTGCAGCGACAGGCTTTCATTATATTTGGGGTTTAAAACCTCGTGTGTGTTGGGTTTTACAGCACACCATATATGATTTAACATGACATGATCTATGGGTAGAGTTTGAGCTCAACATGAAGCATTTGAGAGGACGACTTAAAAAGATTTTGACTCAGTGTGAATTCAACCAACAAGCCTTGGTAATATTAGTGCCTTGCTTTGTGCACAGTAACCTTCCCCTGACCCAAAAGCCCTTTGAATCAGTGTTGATGTCTCAAGAAAGAGGTTGGTTCAGAATGTCCAGATTATACGAATACTTTTCAGGGAAAGATTATGATTTCCAGGATTCGTGGCTTGGAGGCGTTGTGTTTTTGTAGGAACAGCACAGTCAGTGGGGGTTTGGAGCCACTGCTGAAGAACAACATGCAGCGGAACTAAAGCTGAATGAATCTGATTCATTTGGGAACAATAAACAATTGAGAGTGCTCTGATGATGGAGAGGTTATCAGGACTCAGCTGAGCGAGAAGAGAACAGCACGTGAAGACAAAGTGTTCTGACAGAGAAAAAAAGAAAATGGGGCTTCCCTTTTGTCAAGCATGTCAGTCACACACAGGGAAACAACTGTTATTCTCATTAATCCCAAAGATATTTAGGTTTTTAAGAGAGTAATGACCAGCAAATATCAGCCCAGCTTTAAATATTATCTGTTTATAACAGTGAATGCTATAATTACAATATTAAAATAATAAAAACCAAACCAAACAATAAGAACTGGAGAATATTTCAGGAAAGAGTGAAAGTGGGGTTTTTTCTAATGTCACCTGGATGCTGACTCTTCGTTAAAGTGGAACATCATGGGAGTTCTGGCTGTTCCACCTTCAGTTACCAATTTACTTGCCGTCCCTGAACAGAGCTGACGGGCCCCTGAGGACATCAGATAAAAGTGACTTCAAGATCGCACGTGACATGATAGATGATAGTGGCCTCTGGAAGGAATGTTTTACTGGAGGTCGGTCATAAAAAATTACTCCTAGGAGAGATTTTGGATCTCAGTGACATCTGGGCCGAGTACACACTGAGGGCTGAGACTTTAGCTTAGATTATGTGCATCTGCGCATTTACCGACTATGTAACCTGTGACACTGATTGTA
This sequence comes from Astatotilapia calliptera, assembly GCF_964374335.1. Classification (NCBI taxonomy): domain Eukaryota; kingdom Metazoa; phylum Chordata; class Actinopteri; order Cichliformes; family Cichlidae; genus Astatotilapia; species Astatotilapia calliptera. The sequence goes on from NC_137422.1 coordinate 38,554,958, forward strand.
ATTGCACTTTATATTTCCAAATTTGTAACGCACTGGGGTTTGCTACGGCTTGTGAAGGTTATATTGTCAGTTTGAATATAAAACCTTGTCTTGTCCTGATGTGTGATTCCAGACGTGAGCTGGACCTGAGGTGGGAAGTAACAAACACTTCTTTACTGTAGTTAAGTACAATTTTCAGGTATCTGTACTTTACTTGAGTAAGTTTTTTTCTGACTACTTTTTACTTTTACTCCCTACATGTTTAAACAAACATCTGTACTTTTCATCTGTACTTTTAAACTGATTTCATTCTAAACAGAAATACATGTCTGCCAGTGCTGTTCATTTATTAATTATGACGTGTGATTCTTTTCCCCACACTGAACTGTTATAACCAGGTTAGTTTTCCCCACACTGAACTGTTATAACCAGGTTAGTTTTCCCCACCTGCTGAATCCACTGGATGTAATTTTTCTTCACATTCTAGCTGAGTATAATAAAAATGTAAAAAAGTTAGACTAACGTTTTTATTCCTGTCTACTGATAATATTTTATCATTGTGTTAACACAGCCCAAGGTTCAGTTAGCTTTGCACAAAAACAGAAACGTCCTCCAAACAGCTACTATTTACTTTCTTACTTTGAGTACATTTCAGGGCCTGTACTTTTTTACTTTTACTTGAGTAAAGACGTTGAATCAGTACTTCAACTTTTACTGGAGTAGTTTTGAACAGTAGAATTTGTACTTCTACTTGAGTATACAGGGAGTGCAGAATTATTAGGCAAATGAGTATTTTGTCCACATCATCCTCTTCATGCATGTTGTCTTACTCCAAGCTGTATAGGCTCGAAAGCCTACTACCAATTAAGCATATTAGGTGATGTGCATCTCTGTAATGAGAAGGGGTGTGGTCTGATGACATCAACACCCTATATCAGGTGTGCATAATTATTAGGCAACGTCCTTTCCTTTGGCAAAATGGGTCAAAAGAAGGACTTGACAGGCTCAGAAAAGTCAAAAATAGTGAGATATCTTGCAGAGGGATGCAGCAGTCTCAAAATTGCAAAGCTTCTGAAGCGTGATCATCAAACAATCAAGCGTTTCATTCAAAATAGTCAACAGGGTCGCAAGAAGCGTGTGGAAAAACCAAGGCACAAAATAACTGCCCATGAACTGAGAAAAGTCAAGCGTGCAGCTGCCAAGATGCCACTTGCCACCAGTTTGGCCATATTTCAGAGCTGCAACATCACTGGAGTGCCCAAAAGCACAAGGTGTGCAATACTCAGAGACATGGCCAAGGTAAGAAAGGCTGAAAGACGACCACCACTGAACAAGACACACAAGCTGAAACGTCAAGACTGGGCCAAGAAATATCTCAAGACTGGTTTTTCTAAGGTTTTATGGACTGATGAAATGAGAGTGAGTCTTGATGGGCCAGATGGACGGGCCCGTGGCTGGATTGGTAAAGGGCAGAGAGCTCCAGTCCGACTCAGACGCCAGCAAGGTGGAGGTGGAGTACTGGTTTGGGCTGGTATCATCAAAGATGAGCTTGTGGGGCCTTTTCGGGTTGAGGATGGAGTCAAGCTCAACTCCCAGTCCTACTGCCAGTTTCTGGAAGACACCTTCTTCAAGCAGTGGTACAGGAAGAAGTCTGCATCCTTCAAGAAAAACATGATTTTCATGCAGGACAATGCTCCATCACACGCGTCCAAGTACTCCACAGCGTGGCTGGCAAGAAAGGGTATAAAAGAAGAAAAACTAATGACATGGCCACCTTGTTCACCTGATCTGAACCCCATTGAGAACCTGTGGTCCATCATCAAATGTGAGATTTACAAGGAGGGAAAACAGTACACCTCCCTGAACAGTGTCTGGGAGGCTGTGGTTGCTGCTGCATGCAATGTTGATGGTGAACAGATCAAAACACTGACAGGATCCATGGATGGCAGGCTTTTGAGTGTCCTTGCAAAGAAAGGTGGCTATATTGGTCGCTGATTTGTTTTTGTTTTGTTTTTGAATGTCAGAAATGTATATTTGTGAATGTGGAGATGTTATATTGGTTTCACTGGTAAAAATAAATAATTGAAATGGGTATATATTTTTTTTTTGTTAAGTTGCCTAATAATCATGCACAGTAATAGTCACCTGCACACACAGATATCCCCCTAAAATAGCTAAAACTACAAACAAACTAAAAACTACTTCCACAAACATTCAGCTTTGATATTAATGAGTTTTTTGGGTTCATTGAGAACATGGTTGTTGTTCAATAATAAAATTATTCCTCAAAAATACAACTTGCCTAATAATTCTGCACTCCCTGTAGAATGTCTGTACTTTTTGCCAACTCTGCCAAAAAGGCAGTAAAAGAGCTGATGATCCTCTCAAATGTGCATCCTTAGCCAACATAAAGGACAAGTTAGCCACCTTAATGTGATAAAAGAAAGACTGTGCTGACCGGTCACTTGTGTGCTTCACTCTGATGCAGCTTCACTCCAGTACATCTGCCTACAGCAGGATACCTTCACTGTTTTCACTATTTATCTTGAAAACTGTTTAGATTCCTACTCACAACTGCTGCTCAGCAGATATCGACCCACATCATGGATCAATTCGCCAGATCAGGAACATGCAGCTGTGAATGCAGAGAAGAATCAGTACAAACGGGGGAGAGAAAAAGACACAAAGTTAAAAGTCACAGATTCTGCTAATTTTTTTCTTGGCCTCTACTAGAGTAACCTTGCTTGGTTCCCAGTTCAGGATAACCTTTATAATATATTTTATAGCCTCTCAGTTTATTCTGTCTTGTGGCCTCCTGCTTGGGACGTGCTCAGGATGCCTGTCTCACCTAAAACTTGGACTAAAATCTGTGACATGTCTGTTTCCATCTAATATATAACTTAGTTGCAAGCATTAAGAAACATAATCACAGAGAAAATTGTTAAGTTTAGTTCTTTAATGCTCACCACTACCCACACAGTGGATATTCATCAGCAATAAGTCACTGTGGTGTCTGGGCAGCTGTCAGTGCTTTAGAGATTACATTTCTAATTCAGTAGATCGTCTTCTCTAGTAGAGCTCTGTTGCAGTGTGGTGGTAGATATACCACCACACTGTTGTTTTGAGCCTGAACATGAGGCTTCGTGGCCAGAAAGACACCAGACTGATCCTTTAAAGCTGCAGTGAGGTAGTGCGATCAGTTTAAGTAGTGGCTCGACCCCTGCAAGAACGTGTTATCCTCCAAACTGAAGTTTAGTCTGACTTAACTGATCACTGTCAAACATCCCGTGAGATTTTTCAAAGATCGTCAAGTTTTTTTGTTTGTTTGGTGTTTTCCTTTGGTAAAGTACAGTACATATCACTCTTTGGGTTTCAGTTCTGACATCAATTTAGCTTTTAATTTACATTTATAAACAGTGACCAGCACCTGGAAAATAAAGTCTTTTAATAGATAGCTTTAAAATGTTACTGGAAGCCCATAAAAAAGCGTCCATCAGCAGACCATCGGATTGGTTCCAGCACTGCCCCTAATTAGGAGCTGGGTCCTACCCAAGAGTTTGTGCTCGCCCTAGCATGTCCAGGCTCCAGTTTTTGCAAAGCTTCTTGTGACAATTTTAACTGTTGATGGTGCCTTACACAACACAAAGTAAATAGAACTAAACAGATAGGAGGAACAAACTGCAGCTTCACCAAGGTGACCCGACATCCTCTTATCTGTCGGTCAAGTTCCTGCAGTGCCTCTCCTGTCTTTAATCTTGCAGGTTGCAGGACATCCAGTTGAAACCGGCGGTCACGGTGTGAGTGGAAAAGCTGATCTGCAACACGTGGAGAAAGGCTCCTCGGCCCCTCCGGGGTGTGATACGTGTCAAACAGCACTGAGATTAAGGGAAGGGGGTTAGAGCTGCAGTGTGACCGTGCAGCTCAGCAGGCATGTTCGCAGCGGCGGGTAATCGTGTCAGACAGGTGACAAGACTTGCTGTGAACTGTTGACCTGAACCCGATGCTGCTCACGCCAAAGTCACAGAGGAGAAGGAGAAAAGAAGCAGGAACAGGGTTATTAGTGCTGAGACAATGGGCCTCGCTCTCAAACAGTGTGTACGACTGCTTTTCCTTACCTCAATCTGTTGCAGTACGCTGCAACCAAAGTTAGAGCTACCTTAGCAGCTTCCATATTTGTACCCAGAATGATTCATGTTTGGATATTTTACAAAATGGTAACATTTATGTTACAGTTTTTCAAAGCAACAATAAAAAATGCTTGTGAGTTTAAGTAAACAGCAATGAAGAAAGGTTTCATGCATTTACCACAGTGATCATAGCTCACATTTAAATGTTTGTCATATAAAATTAATATTCAGAGAACAATCAATTCTTGTTGGATTTTATCGCTTCCCCTCTGGTTTCAGAGAAACATCCCACATCTGGGTGTTTTTTTCTGTTCTCGTGGGGAGTTTCTCAACTCATGCTGACACATTAGGTGCTTTTTGTCCTCCAACCTCCTTCCTTCTTTTTCGTTGGTCTCTAATTCTCTTTTTGATGTCAAACCTTCTTTTGTTGATCTGAGCCACAGTCCCAGGGGGCAGGCAGCCTTCACCACCTTGATTATTCCAGCTTTAGCACTGGACTACTTCTGGCTTCAGCTTTTGTTTGACACTGATTTTTCAGACTTTTTCAGAACACATCAAATACATCACAGCTGTCACAGTGATGCACACACTAAGGTAAATGAATTTACTCAAACAGAGAAATGAGCTTGGACTGACTGCTAACGCTGGACACATACAACCAACAAATACATTTTCGATTAAAAATCATACTCAGTGTGTACCTTTAATTAATCTCGCTTAATCTACAGTTTTGTGTGTGAACAAGGTAAGAATATTTCACATCAGTGTCTCTGAACTAACCTTTTGTGCTTAAAGGTCCACAGGGACCTTTGCCCTATGTCCAGGGAAGACATAAGGAACACTGGAAAGATTTATTTACATTTTGGCTGAGGTGTAGTCATGTTTGAGAAGAATGCAGCTCATGAAGAGCAGTTTGCTCAATCCTCCTAATCCTGAATGTCCTCTCAGCCTGTCACAGTACTTTGTTTAGTCCCTGATTAATTTGGCCCACAGCAATTGAACTCTGAAGGTTTTAATACCAAAAGCAAACAAAAGCAACTCTCAAAACATTAGCTGTCCCCAATACAGAGTACAGCATGTTAATACTTGCTGAGATTTGAAAGCTCCAAAAAGTCCAAAGTGCAGCGTTCAGTGGAACAGCAACGGGTCTGCTTTGTGGTCTCAGTTCACCGTTACCCGCCTGTGCACAGATCAAAAGTCTACTGACTGCCTCTGAAGTCATCTGATACACCAGTCTTGAATGAAGTCTTGGTTTTCAAGTATATAAGCACTTAAAAAGAGAACAGCAGACTAATCCTGAGTCACCCTCTCTGCGCGCAGGACTTGATGAGATGCTGGAAAGCTTCCTCTGAGAGTCTGCTCAGGGTCCACATGATTCATCATCTCTTTCGTGCACATCGACGGTTTGCTCTGTTACTTCACAGTAAGGAGTTCCTGGGTTCAAAGCTGAGCTGTGTAAAGTTTTCATGACCTCCATCTGTGTAAGATGTTATCAAAAACATGCTAAATGCCCTTGACGTTTTGAGCTGCCCCCCTACAGATGCCAACCTACGCTTCCATCCATCTTTGTTCTTAACTGCTTGTTCCATTTGGGGGAGGATGGAGAGATCCCAGCATGTCCGACATTGAGTGGGACTATGATGGTTTGGCTTTGACCATAGGACAAATGTGTTTTATCTGAGTACCACTTCTCTTCTCTCAGGTGTTGTGTCAGTTAGCCGTCTTCAGGTTTTTTCTTTTTGAGCTGTTAACTTTTGTAAATTAGAGCCAAATGAAATGTGGGACATAGGATAGAATCCAATACAGTCCTGCATGAAGTGGAAAAGCTAACGATCCTAACTTAGAGTTGCAGGGGGGCTGAAAGCTAATCCAGCTGTAATAGGATGAGATGTGGGCTGCACCTGTCCACCATGGGGCCAACGCAAAGTCAGACACACTCACTCTGACATCACAGGCTCAGGGAGGAATACGAACTTCACACAGAGATGGAAATGCTGACCGAGGGGCTTCTAGCTGTCAGGCGACTGCACTGAAAAACTGAAACTCTTTAGAAACAGCCTGGATGTTATCAGAAGGTTTCTCGTAAACATGATGTGCAGATGCAGGTCTGTTCCCTGCAGCACTTTTATGGTGAGAAACATGAAAGACCACCTAAGGCCAGCAGCACCTGCTGTTTGTGGAGAAAGTAAATTTACTGTTGACTTTTCCATAAATTCTTGGAAGCAGCAGCTCACCTGAGATGACGCGTGCCATCGTGCTGTCTTTAAAACGTTTACAGGTCCAACAGGTTCTGGAAGAATACAATAATAAGCTTTATTTATAAAGATCACAAAGTGATTTACAGCATGTCCAGATAAAACAAATCAGCACAATAAAACCTGATAAAAATCAAACTTCTAAAGGCGTGGAAAACAAATAACCAAATTTCCCATCATCCTGTTCTCATATCAAATTCGTCTTCCTGAATTCTAGCTAATATTGTGATAAATAACCAAAACAAAACAAGTCTGATCGTAGAAATGTTACACAAGAATTTAAAAAGTGGCTACTCAGCATGTTAGATGTGAACACACGTGGGTTCAGAGAAGACCTAAACCGCTTTGATCAGATTAAAAGAAAAAACAAAAACAAACCTAGAGCTCCGAGACCAGCCCCGTCTCGTACAAATAACAAACCAAATTATTTGATGTCTTTCAGCAACACATTTATTCCTGTGTGTGCATGTTCAGTCCTTGAATGAGGTCCCTTGGCTGCAGCCCTGACACTGATGTGTAATTTACAGTTGTAGAAATAATGGATGAATTCATGTCAGCGTCCATCAGAGTACTTTCTTGGAAATGTATCACTTCTTTTTCAGAAATCATGAGCACAGTTGTCTGGAAATTAGTGTTACCCAATGCAATATACAAATGAAATCAATGACAGCATAAAAAGGGAAGCTTGATGGAAAAGAGAACAAAGTTAGTGTGAGCCGAAATAGTAAATTATGTAGAATTTGGCTCTTTGGAGCCAAAACAGAAGGAAATAAAAGAAAAGCTTCAGCATGCACTCTTTAGTGATGTTAGCTAAACAGCAAAAATTGCAACTTGTACTTTCCAGTTCTTATTCTATAAGTAATTTGGCCTCACTGGCCAGATTTAAACTGTGAGAATTTAGACTTTAGAGTAAACCCTGAAAAGACGTCATCAAATCCAGCTTGTCACTTCTTTTAATGTTCAAGCCTCTCGCCCCTGCAGTCAAAGCTCATCCCAGCTGTGTGTGGACTTGTTCTCCGAGTGTGCGATGGGATTTTCTGGCTTCTCCTGCTGTCAAAAACATACCAGGTTAACGCTCCTGTCAAAGTGGCGTCCTCACTCTGAGCCATCCTCAGATCAGCGGCTCTGAGTGCTTCTGCATTTTTTCAAATGATATAGGTTAAAGGCTTGGTTGGAGTTAGACAAAGGACAAAATACACTTTATTTTCTTTCAGCTCATCATTAAGAGCCAAACGTCAAACAAATGCAACGGCGCAAGAGTTAAGGGGTCGGCATTTGGCTGTTGCTCAACAGCTGTTAATCAGAGAACAGCCCAGCTCCTCTCTTTGCCCCTGGCTGGGAGTGTCAAGCACCAAATTGAAATGAGTCGAGAAAGTTGTTTCTGAGCCAAGTTTCAGTCAGAAGAAAGCCCAACAGTTCCAAGTCTCCTTTGTCTGGTCAATCTCAGCCGGCGCAACTGGAGCAGGTCGCGTTAACTGTTCGATGAGCAAACGTCGACCCATAAAAAGGAATATCCTGCATCCATTACTCAAAGGTATATAGGCATCATTACAGTGCAAATACAAATACAGCGATGCAAAGAACTTAAAGGAGACGAGAGAGGTGCAGGGGGGTGCTGGTGCTTGTTTGAAGGTTTCGATTTTTAAAAAAGAAAATGTGTTTTTTGCATGATGTGCGGCAGTGTGACAAAGTAACTCCAACTGGAGCTTTTGTGTTGACCTTTAAGAGTGCAGTGCAGTCGTTATTGACTAAATTCGATTCATCAATACACTAATCGGTAATCTGTCTCAGTCTTCTGATGAGCTCCATGTGGCGCTGTAATGACCTCATACAAATTTCAACATAAAGTTCAAGCACAAAAGTTCATTCTTAAACCACTGAGCCCAACATAAGGTCTGCTTACTGGTTTTTCCTGAACACCGGGCGCTCAGAGCTCTGGAATTGGGATTTTATTTGTTTGTCTTTTTTTTAAACAGTGAATGAGATTTTAATGCGAGCTGTCAGTCGAACAAAGGACTCAGTCTGTCCGCTGAGTGAAAACCTTGTATCTCCACTTCTGGCAGCTTTCCTGCTTTCAGGTCAGCTGCTGCACAAGTCAAGGTCACATTCTGACCTGTGAAACTCATAAAAACATTATCAGTAGAAACAGAGAAGTCATATAAGACATGACGTTTCCCGCGCCGTGTGTGTGTGTGTCAGGTTTGTGCTTTGTTTTTATTTTTATTTTTTTATTGCATAAAAACTTTGATAAATGATCAGGTAATTCACACTCATGATTGTTCTTGAGCCAAACTTGCTCTCTCAGTGTGTGTGTGTGTGTGTGTGTGTGTGTGTGTGTGTGTGTGTGTGTGTGTGCACGCGCGTGTGTGTGTGTGCACGCGCGTGTGTGTGTGTGCACGCGCGTGTGTGGGCTGCAGATTAGATGCAGGGCTACAGCCTTTAGTCCCTCCTCCTTCCCCTGCAGATCTCTATATATACAGTGAGTGAGAGAAGCAGCCGAAGAGCTCTGTACCGGCTGCTCGTCAGAACACAGAGTGTGAGAGGGAGTGTGTACAGCAGAGAGGGAGAGCAACAAATAGACACACACTCAGACTGAGTTACTATCTGACAGAGGGGACAGCACGCTCTTGTTTCTTTAAACTTCAAACTTGCAGCTGCAGGAAAGAAGGACAGACAGGTAAAAATTAGGCAGACAGGTAGAACAGGTGAAAAAGCCACTCATACTCTCCTTCAGTGATGGAAGACTACACTCTCCCCTTCTGGATTTACCTGGCCATTGTGACTGTGTTCATCGGCGGAGCCATGAAGAAGATCTTGGCGTCCCACCTGAACACCACCTCCACCGTGGTGGCCTGGCTGGGGGCCACCGTGCTGGTGGAGAGGCTGTGGGCGTTCTGCCTACCGGCCATGCTGCTCCCGGTGCTATTTGGCATCACCTTCTGCATCTACTATGCAACCAAGACCAGCCAGCCACGAGCCATGCTGCCTGCCCACGGCAAAGCCGTAATCATCACAGGTAAGAGGAGGCACTGCCCACTCATTCGGGTGTTTTATCGACACTAGAAATCAGACGTTTGTGTATTTATTCTGGGTTGGGTCTTATTTTCACAACAGCGTGTGTATGCAGTCTTTTTAGTTGTTGTCAGTTGTGCACTTTAGGTGAAATCCTCCTAATTTCTCCTCAATGATAAGGGTTTCTGTCAGATTTAGGATCCTGGGTGTCGGGAAGATGGGGAACTGGTTGCTCCAAAAGCATGAAAACCAACAATCTTTGCTTGAAAACAAGCAAACTTTGTAAATTTCTGAAAAGTGCATCATCAGATTTTGCTCAAACTTGTTTTGAGTTTATCAACGTATCTATCAGCAGGAGCATGTAATTTAAGATATGCTTATTTTACCCCGAGAAAAATCTGTCCTGAAATTACAGTACATCGGTGTTCTCTGTCTAAAATAAACCTCAAGCTGGCAGGAATCCCAAAGCTTATAAAGATCCCTGATCCTGTAATTTGCAGTTAGAATTTCATGCAAGCATGCAAAAGCAGAGCAGAAAAATATTAAATGCAGCCTTAAAACTTAATATTATACTGTTTTCAACAGAGCCTCTGAGGGGAAGGGTAGAGGCGAGCAGGCTTTCAGAGGTGAAAAGGAGAAGTTTTGTAATCTTTAGTGTGACTGTAAATGATCACAGACGTGGTGAGGTCCCGGTGTACTGAGCCCTCTTTAAAAACCATTCGAATCACCGCTCGGATCAAGGAGGTGATCTGATCCCAAAGGAAAACAGTGTGTGTTGGCTCTCTGTTTGTGTGTGTGACAGGGAATAAACTTTATGCACAATGGGCGCCTGCAGGGAGGGGGTGGGGGAGTGTGGTGGTCAAATGGGATTTCCCTTCACAATAAAAGTCAGCGTATAAGGGAAACGTCAGCGGTGTGTTTGCTGATCACAGATGACTGTTTTTGCTGCGCTCTCTGTTATCTGAGCACTGTGGAGTGAGTCTAATAGAAGACTTATATTCATGGGTTTGTGTGTGTGTGTGTGTGTGTGTGTGTGTGTGTGTGTGTGTGTGTGTGTGTGTGTGTGTGTGTGTGTGTGTGTGTGTGTGTGGGCTGACCTCCGTCTCCATGCAGCCTTAATCACACTTTTGTTGCCTGACATCCAGCTGGCCCAGGCCTCTTTGTGTCATAGTTAACGAGATAATCAGATCTACAGATTAATGCGTCACTTTAATCACACCACGCTTTGCTTTTGTGTAACTGTACTCTCCTGTAATCTCCGTAGAAGCACACATATAGTGGAAACTTTCCCAAACTGCTCCTCAGGTAACCCTGAAAGGTAGGAAACAGCCATTACTGTGGAGACAGAAAGACGCTCAGCCGTTGTGTTAAATTACCTGTTGCTTCCCTGTAAATGTCAAACACAGATCACATTAAAAAATATAATGAAATCTGCCTTGATCTACTGAGAGGGTGTTCATTGTTATTCATTAGTCCTTACCTGTTGTTTTCTTAATTTATTACTTGTTTAGTTCTCCTAGCTTCACATTTGGAGAAGCTAAGCTCAGAAAATAGGCGCGAAGTTTCTTAATTTGGAGCCCAAGTTCTATCGACCAATCACATCCGAGCAGATAAAAAGTGCGTGTGGAGAAAAAACAAGAGGTCACATTTGCAATTTCATAACAGTGACAATGGTAAGTCTCGATAGCAGCCAGTGACATTCACTGCCATCCATCTAATTTCTTTCTAAATAATTATAGGGTGTGTTTATTTTTTATAGCTCACTTGATTAGATTCTATCAAGGCATAAAGTTAAAGGTGTGGTTCCGGCGATGTCTCTTCTAAGTGCCTGCTGAGCTTTCTTAATATTTGACTGACTGTGTTGGAGCCTATGGAGAATTTTAATGCAGTTATCCCCTGGCTTACATAATAACCTGACACTCCAGCCTCTGGCAGTCACTTTTGGCTGCAAACACTTAAGCTTCAAAACCAGACTTCACAGTGGCTACGGTCACTTTTTACAAACAGCTACTGTAATGATAATTTCCCATGACACACAGTTTCTGAGATTTTTTGACATATAAAAAACAGGCTATTACCAACGCACATATTTCCTGTAAGGCAGCACGGTGGTTAGCACTGTTGCCGCACAGCAAGAAGGTCCTGAGTTCAATTCCACCATCAGGCCGGGGTCTTTCTGTGTGGACTTTGCATGTGTTTGTGTGGGTTCCCTCCGGGTACTCCGGCTTCCTCCCACCGTCCAAAGACATGCAGCTTGTGGGGATAGGTTAATTGGATAATTGCCACTAGGTGTGAATGTCAGTGCGAATGGTTGTCTGTCCCTGTGTGTTGGCCCTGCGACAGACTGGCGACCTGTCCAGGGTGTACCCCGCCTCTCGCCCTATGACAGCTGGGATAGGCTCCAGCGCCCCCCGCGACCCTGAAAAGGATAAGCGGAAGCGAATGGATGGATGGATGTTTCCTGTAAGCTGCGCACGATCAAAAACCCAAATACTGGAGCAATTACATAAATACACACAGGTAAAATGCGTCTTGGGAGGTTTTCTGTGTATTTTTCAAACAAATAAAAGTTATGTTAATTATTATCATCCCAAACAAAGTGAAATGTCATTCAGCTGCACAGGATTGGCCCGTATTTCCTGTTATATTTTCTTGCTTTGTGGGGATGTCAGTTTGTTTGCAAACACCTTTACACTTTGAACAAAGGTGTGGTCCAGATCTCTGCCACTCACCTCCCACACAGGAAGGAGTGCTCCTTTGAACGGGAGGAAAAAAATCTAGGTTAAACAAATAAAGCCGTTCACGTTCACGCATTAAACTGCACCGGCACCAGTGAGTATAACACATCACACAGCATCCATCAAGCAGCAGACCTTTAGAAAAACAGATGTTAGCCATAAACTGGTCTCGGTGTCAGTCAGTCCACCTCTCTCGTTAAGAGTGAAATGTCTGGATGAACTGGCACAACGTTTGTGTCCAGTATTACTTACCCTACAGGCACAAATGATGGTAGGATACTGGAGGAGCAGAAGTCTGCATGAACAAACTCAAATGAGACGACACCTTTAGGGTGAAAGGATGATGGGGTATTAAACAGCAATAGCAGGAGCAATGAGATGAACTAAAACAATACTCTGACTACTCACCAAAAGACTACCTCTAATAGCAATGAAACAGCCAAAACTCTTAAACCAATTAGTTGGTCTGTGGATTTAATAGATCAATGAATAAAATATTACGTGTTCCTCTAACAGCTAAAAAGTCAGATTCTCACGTCTGTACTAGTCTGATTGTACACATCCGCCATGGCACAGATTCAAAGTAATCCCAAACCAGAACAAACATATCCTGCAGACTAAGCGGTCTGACACCGGAGCTGTAGGGCTTCAGGAGATGGTCTGTTGACATGGCAAGACATAAATCCCTAAGACACACACGAGCATGCATGAAGATCACCACAGCACACATGGCCTTTACAAGATACAGCCTCACATCTTTGCACACCAACCACGTTATCCTACTATCAAGTACTTCACGCAGATACGGTGCGGAGCTTTATTTGAGATCTGATTACAGCCTGAAAGCTCTCTCACTTACGTGGCCCTTTGAACATTGGCTTCAACCCAGTAGAAGGGGAAATATCTACGAGGAGATTTAAAGCTGGTCCAGATCCCAGATCTCAACCAACAGATCGTTCTTAATTGGCTCTGCCGAAAACTGTTAGGGTCAACGTTTGGTCATTTTGGAAATAAGAGCAGAGGGTGGAACAAAAGGCTGCAGTAAACCTCTTAGAAAGCAAGTTGATTTGTTCTAAACAGAGCCACATTCTTCAAAGGATGAGGGCTGAAGTCACAGGGCTCGGTGACTGGGCAGCGCTGCAGGTTGATGTCCTGCCAACGTGTTAAGGAAACCTCTCAGAGCCTTTAGACTCTTTCAGAGGGAGGGAAGGGAGTCATGGTCAGAACTGCTGATGACGGACACCTTAAGATGGTAAGTTGATGAGAATCTAAGGTTTTCTAAAACGCCTGCAGTAGTCTCCTGCAGGAGATGGCCTAGACCAGGGGTGGGCAATTCCAGGCGTCGAGGGCCGGTACCCGGCAGGTTTTAGATCTCACCTTGGGTCAACACACCTGAATCACATGATTAATTCGTTACCAGGCCTCTAGAGAACTTCAGGACATGTTGAGGAGCTAATTTAGCCATTTAAATCAGCTGTGTTGGTTCAAGGACACATCTAAAATCTGCAGGGACAGCGGCCCTCGTGGCCTGGAGTTGCCCACCCCTGGCCTAGACAAATCCCAGTCCTCTACTAAGTCCAAAGCACCATCTTGCCAGAAGCCCACCAAAATGTAATGGTTTCTTTCATTGCTCGGGCTTCGTCTCTCCAAGTCTGATGAAATTTGATCCTGTTGACAGACAAACACAGCTAAAAACAAACTTGGTTCTGTTAGACACATTTGTATCAGAAGCATGAATGTCTAAACTACACATTTCATCAAACCACTTTCTCCACGTTGAAACAGCTGCGTTCAGTAACTAACAATCAAAATATTTCTGTAGCAAAACCTACATTACATCTATAATCCCTTAACTGTGAGTAATCAGATTTTCTTCCTTCTACTTATTCGATCTTTGCTCTTTTGTATGCCCGTCTTCTTTCATCATTTTATTCATGTTTTTCTCTCTCGTTCTCTGTATTTACTCAATTGTGCTCCATTTTCCTTCATTGTTTTCCATTTCTACATTTTACTTCCTTGTTTCATAGTGCTGTTTCCCTTTTTTGGAATATTTTTCACTTTCCTTTCCCATTTGACTCGTGCACTTTCTTATGCTTCCACCCCTCGTTTCTCCTCCCTCATCTCAGTCACTCGGTTCAACAGAAAGTTCATCAGAGTTCACCTTTTCATAAACGCAGACTTAGAGTTCACCTCATGTCGTAGTCAAGAGTTTTAAAAGTTTTAAAAACTGTTTGCAGCTGCATCCGGGGTGAAGTCTTGTGTAATACGCCTCTGCTTATTAACAGTCTAGAAACCGAGGCTTTGTTATTCAAAGGTTTGATTCTGCAAGCTTTGCAGTCTTGACCTCTGCTTAAAGTTGGACAATTGCATTGATGAAGCAATGGCAACCTTCATCATGTCCTCACGTCGAGTTCACGCACAGAAAATTTTTCTTTCACGCAGTCAGGCAAATAATAGCAGGATATTAGAAAACATTGCTCAATGTTTGCACCAAAAGCATTTTGTTCATAAAAACACCACAGAAGGCAAGGAGTGAAAAAACCGTGTTCACTGATTCCACATCAACAGGAACAGTAAGTGAAACGTGGAGTCTCATTGTCAGCTTGGTCAGCAGAAACCTGTGATCCAACCAAAATGTCTTCAAACCCAGAAAGCTAAATCATAGATTTAAACTGTAGTGCAGTTTCCAGACAAATTCAATTTCTCAAGCTGAATCTTGATAAGATGACATGGAATATTTTCATTTGTAAACATGCAACCCTAGAATTTCATCTTGGATCCTTAAAACCTCTCTGTGAATCATAACAGAAGTATGCTTTAGACCTTTTAGTCCAAAAAGTCTAAAAGAAGATTGGAAACCACTGCATTCTCCCAAATGGTCCATAGAACTTCATAAAATACCCTTAAACATCTCTACAACCTCTGCGGAGACACCAATCATATTTCTCGTTTGCTCGTCCTAGAAGCTCCTGTGAGTTTCTTGAACTCTCGTGGTTACATTCCTGGGTTATTCCCTGTGTTAACGATGAAGTTCTCTGAACACAGATATTAGGTGTGAATGTGATATTACGACAGTTCTGATCACTTCCAGGTGTATCTCACAGCTGATTTATAGACCCCCATGACCTTCCAAGTCCAGCAAAAGGGAGAAATAGAAATCCTCAGACACATTTCTTTCACACCTCTTTAAACTTTTTCATGAAGCTCTAAACACTAAGCGATGGCTCACATTTCATAGTTCAGCACAAACATTGGCTGTCACCCTTTTTCACTAACAGTGTTGTAACATCACAATCCTGACTTTTTCATCCCACATCTGTAACTTTTTGGGGTCATTTTTTAACCTCGTTTGATTGATGGCAGTCTTTGTATCCTATAACGTTTTCTGTCTGCAGGGTGTTATATTAACCAAAGGAGATTCCCCAGTACAGGAAAAATTGCCTTGGTAATCAAAGAAAAACGTTTTTCTTTCCCTTTTCCCCTTGATTAAAAGGGGAAAACAGTTGGAGGGTTTTTGGGGGGGTTTGTTTCTTTTTACAAAGACATATTATTACTTC
Organism: Astatotilapia calliptera; assembly: GCF_964374335.1. Lineage (NCBI taxonomy): Eukaryota > Metazoa > Chordata > Actinopteri > Cichliformes > Cichlidae > Astatotilapia > Astatotilapia calliptera. The sequence goes on from NC_137422.1 coordinate 38,570,626, forward strand.
TCTCCAAACCACAGGGTTAAGTTTAGGATTGCGAGCTGGTGTTGGGGTCTTCACTGATGATCACTTAGACCTCAGACTTCATGAGTGATTCGTGGTATTTTTGTCTTTTTCTTGGGAAGAACATTTGCCACACACTGTGCAAGTTTAATATCAACAAATTAAAATTTTAGTGGTTTTATGTGAGTTAGCTCTCCTGTCGGTGGCAGTTTCTGCACGTGCGGATGGAGCTGATGAATGCAGTTATTTAGGTCTCTACAAAGTGTCTTTTCGACCTTATTCATATTTGTTCTTCTCTGTCTCTGCACACATTGTTTTCTTAACCTCAGGAGCCTCTCAGAGCCTCAGCCATAAATTGCAGCGCTGCTCCCCTTTAGACCTGGAGCCTCTTTTCTGCAATACCGCAGTCACATATTCACCTCAAAACCTCTGACCACAAACACAAACATTTTTTTATTCCTACGTATTCGTTTTTGCCCTGATCATATCTCAAACGGTGTCACTACCTTGACGTACGAATCATGACAAAGCAAACCAAACAAACCATCTCAAATACGTTTTCCACCACAGCATGGTGCAACAAACAACAGGACTTACTGTTTCTGTAAATGTGGTTTCTCCTGTCGCTGTCCTTTAGCCATCAACCAAGAATCTGCAGCTCCCGGGGAACCTGAAGATGAATAGGATCATACGACGATTTGAGCGGACATATCAAATTAATTGTGTTATGTAAGGGGAAGGGGATCAGGGTCAGACAAACTTGTTTGTTCTTTGACGTGGCTAACACAGGAAGTGTTAAGCTGGGCTCAGCTTTTTCAGCACTGTGATGACGTGGTGAATTTTTCATTAGTCAGGCTTCCGCGTCTGCAGTCACACACTCGGTATACCGAGGATAGACCAGCGCATTAACAGGCGTGCTTTTCTTCTCTGCTCTTTGAGATGAAAATGCTCTTTAGGGGGGAAAACAAATTGGATGAATTCAGAATTTCACCAAAAAACAACAAAGATGAAGTACTTTAAATCTGCACACAGTATAGTTCCTTTTGAGACCCTCGGCTGTGTGTGGTGGCCCTTTGACTCAAGACTCAAGAGCTGGTCTCCTGGCCTTATGTCAATTTTGTTTGAGTCTGAGAGCTAAAAGACATCACAGCATGAAACCGGCTCCCCCTCCCCACATTCCCCTCTGTTATCAGATATCAAGCTGCTCACAATAACAAAGCACAGCTCAAAATATCCTGGCAGTTGAACAGCAAGTGGAACTCAGCAGAAAGCGTTTGCAGCTATGAATCAGGTGTTTCTGCAGCGTGGAGCAGAGCTGAGGTATTTATTTCACTCTCACTCAGCGGCTTTTTTCTCAGGACGTGACTCTGGAAATCCTCCAAGGACACGGATAGAAACAACTTGCCAACGCCTCGACACTCTCGCCAGCAGAGCTCTTTCAGACACCCGCTGCACAAAAGAACAAACAGAACAGCGAGTACCGCTGTGGATCAGGTTGTAGGACCAGGACTTCTGGGAAACTGGGCGAGCTGCGGGGTACGTGACAGATCCCCACGGTGGCTGTTTCTGAGGGACACTGCAGTCCTGCTGGAGGAACATATGTGGGTGTGTGAACACAACGGCTCTGCGGTTGGTTCCTCATAAAGTTTGAGGAAAAATAACAGCTCGCTCCACTGATCAGGGAATGAAGGAATTCAGGAATCTGTTAATTATTATTGACTAATTACTTAGTTTAAAAATGCAGTGAAACAGTTCCAAGAGCGTCTGAGACCGCATGCCTCTGCCAAGGCTGAAAACTCCTTTCACACCATGCATGTGTTAATGCCTAATCTTAGCCCAGATAACAGTAAGATTATTGTGTAATGATTAAAACTTTCCAGTTGTGCTGTAAAACATGTCCATATTATTTTCAGAAACAAACAAAAAACAAAACAAGCATTGGTGAAGGTAAAGAAAAAGGTTCACGCATTAACAAAGAACTTTGTGTTTGAGTCGATCTTTTGTCAGATTCTGTTCGAAATGAAAACTCTGCATTTGTGAGCTACACCTGAAGGACTGGATGGAGGAAGTGCAGGGTGCAATGCTGTGACACCAGAAACCAGGTTCACACCCAGACTCTTGCCTGTGGCTGAGCCAACAAAAGCTCTTTTGTGCAGGTTTAGGTACATTTCAGGACCTGAACCAGGATCTGAGCAGAACCAGGAAGCCGTCATAATGCTGCAGGTAGTACAGGTGGAGCCTGGAGTCAGGAACAGACTGTCAGACACAAGATATGAAAACTTATCCCTAACCTGGCGGCGGTGTCTCACACGTGTTTCTCTGTAAGCGTCTGAGTGGTCATTTTGCCTGTTTTGTAATGTTTTGTGTTTCCAACAAGAACAGTTAACAGATGAAGGTTCTGGTTCGGGGGCCATGAGCTGCGTGACTAGAGTCCCAGATTTGATATTGTGCTAGAACACTGTGTGATATTTTGCTGAAAGTATCATGTATTTATAACATAGGTATATATGATTTATATAAAGCAACTTTTTGGAGTCAAAGTCACATAAACCAAAACCAGTGTTTGCTTTCTTTTTTTCTTCAGAGGCAAAGACAAGTGCATCTCGTTTTCTTTTTCGTTGGCTCTGCAGCTTGACGTTAACAGTAAAGAGACATGAACTTGAAAAAAATGCTCGCTCTGTCCCTGCAGGCTGCGACTCTGGCTTTGGGAATGCAACGGCTAAACATCTGGACTCCCTGGGCTTTGAAGTGTTCGCCACAGTGTTGGATCTGAATGGAGACGGAGCCAAGGAGCTGCAGAGGACCTGCTCACACCGCCTCACCCTCCTCCAGGTGGACATCACCCAGCCACAACAAGTGCAACAGGCCTTGCTGGACACCAAAGCCAAACTGGGGCTCAAAGGTAAAGACGAACTGCTTTTTCTGAGTCTGTTCATACCAGACAAACCAGCTAGGATTAGGCTTAATGGATTTAATGGAGCTACCGCCACATTTATCAAGTGTTTCAGGGTCACAAGTTAGGATGATCGCGTGTTCTTATGACTGCGGTTTGAGATGTAACATTTAAATCTCAGCACGAGTTTGACATCTGAAATGGCTCGTGTAGTCTTCTCCAAACTGTACTCTGTTTTAGAAGTAGATCCAAAGAAAACAGGAATGATGCCAAGTTTTACTTTTAATATATTTTATATGGTTCAAAGTATGTTTGACAAAGGACAGATTATTTATTGAACTTAAAAGCTGAAATAAAACTTTTGAACCCCATAAAAAGAACAAATCTCTGCAGTCCAGATGTCGATAGAGCATAAAAAATAATCTCTGAATATCTTTCTGGATTTCGTTTGAAATGTTCTGACGAAATCGTCAGCAGCTTCAAGTACATCTTCACCTGTTGACCTGTTATCATCAAAAGTCTTGGGTATTAAAAAAATACAAAGAACTAAACTTCAAAGCGGCTCCATCAACATTAGCAACACTAAATTAGTGACATCTTGACTGCAGGGAGCTGAGTGATTATGAATGAAGTCACCGGGCAGTTAAGGGTTAAACAAAACTGGAACAGGAAGGAGTTCAGAAAAACAACAGCAATCTGCAGGGAACAGGTGTATGTGGGGTTTACCGCAGCGAGGTGGCCTGTCAGTTAACTTGTGACTTGACACGCCGGTGTGATAAAGTTTAATCACCTGCTGAGCTTCTGGTGAACTTCACAAGATCAAGGTTCGAAGGGAGAGAGATTTATGAGCACCGGTAAATGCTGGACTGCTCCTTTAAATGGTCGGCTGATTCTGCACAGCGTGCTGGTTCAGAGCGTGCAGCGATGCACAGGAATGTGTGGTGGAGTTTGTCCAACAGCCTTCTAGGAAATCACAGTGGCAGAGGAGGCGCTCAGGCAGCAAAACCACTGCAAATGGCTCGGACTGCTTTGCGAGTGGAGGACTGTTCGAGAGGTGTAGTGCAGGTGTCTCATATTTCACACACAGATATCAGAGTGTTGATTCAGTCTGTGATTGGCTCAGCCCTGCAGCACCCACTGGCTTTGTAATTAGACATCTTAGACCGCTGGCTTCATGTCCCAGTCATTTAAGGATACACACAGTGTGTGTGCGTGTGTGGATGTAATAAAATATCTGGAAGGAAAGGTCACTTAAACACACGCTGGAACTGCGCGTGTGGTTTATGTCCTTGCATGAGTGTGCACTTTTTTACTCGTGTTGTTGGGACATGGATTTGGCCACAGTCACACTGTAAGGATTCGCCTCCCTGCGAGACATAAATCATGAAACTGTTGTGTGGTTTGCTTGGAGATTTCTAAGAGCGGATTCAGAAAAAGATTCAGAAAGAATCCCCTCTTGCTTTATTTTAATTGAAGATCAATCGAGTTGTAGTTTTTCCATAAAATTTCCCAGCTATGAGAAAATAAAAACATACTTTTAGAAAATCCTGCAAATCTATTAAATGTCTCATTTAGAAACGAATTCTTTGTTCTGGCACCAAACGCCCATCTGCTGCATTCTGTTTGCTTGAATTGCCATTAAGATGTCCTGAAGCTCATTGGACAAAGTTTAGAAGGCTACACACCTGATTATGCAATAAAACATTGATAAGCAGAGATTATGGTGAGGATAAAACACTCTATTTAAAGCCTCAAGTGTTCCCAGAAGCCAAAGAAAAGAAAGCTGGAGTGCCTCTTCATAGATCTGGCTATCAGACAAAACTAGTGATTGAGCAAGATAGTCCTTGACCAGGGAGGGAACCCAAAGATCACTCCAAGAGAGGGCTCTGTGGGGATGTCTGCCTTACATAAGGACTCTTAGAGTGGTAATAAGTGTTCATTAATAACCACAAAGACACATTAAGGTTGCCTTTCACAATAAAATTCTTTACTGCAGCTTATTTCAAGCAGCTTCGGTTTTACAATTTTAGTTTTATCCGAAGGTCACCTCCAGTTCCAGTTCACAGAACATGAACTGCTGCCTTCTGGTTTGGAAACTTTATGTTTGACCTTTTTACCGCTGACCCAGAGTCAAAGTTTGGCCTGTTGTTTGCCTGCTTATCATTCATCAGCTCAGACCTAAACAAAGTTCCCACAGCGGCCCCCGAAACAAACACTGTGATTCTGGGACAGCCGCTTCAGATGAGGACGAGTGAGGCTTATTTACACCAGCAGAGCGAGAGAGAGAGTTGTTGGTGTACTACAGCTGAATGTGTTGGCAGTCTGAGGGTCTGCGGAACAAATGTTACATAAAAGTTCTGAGAAAACACACCAGGCCTCCACATGTTCGCTGTGAATCCAAGAGATCAATCAAAAGTACTCAGACTCTCACCACAGAGGAAACATGGTCCATCATTAGAAAAGTAATGACTTATTTATTCAAATATACCCAAATTCTTCAAAAGTAAGGTACAGAAGATGATTTAAATTTTAAAGTTCTGTCAGTCAGCTCAATAATTAAAACTAAAACAATTAGAATGGTTCACATTATTTCACAGTATTTGTGCGCAAATATGTGTGTAAAATACAAAATAGCATCAAATACTTGGAGTGCAATTACCTTAAGTTTCACTTAAGTAGCAAGAAATAATACTAAAGTCAAACTCTTTATTCATTTGAATACCAAAGGTCAGCATCTACTAAAAAAGATTTTTCACAATCAAATCCGAAACGCTGAAATTAATTAAATGTATCCTGTCATGTCAGTAACTATTAAATTCGCCTTTTTGTTGTCCTCTGGCACACAAGCCATCTGTTTTACCATTAGTGCTTTCATGTGTCTGTGTCAACACACCACATTTCCTAACCTCTGCCGTGCGTTGGTTTGTCTTTGCAGGTCTGTGGGCTTTGGTGAATAACGCCGGCGTGTGTGTGAACTTCGGAGAAGTCGAGCTGTCGCTGATGTCCAACTACCGTGGGTGCATGGAGGTCAATTTCTTCGGCACGCTGAGCATCACCAAGGCCTTCTTGCCGCTGCTGCGACAGACCAAGGGACGCATTGTGACCATCTCCAGTCCCGCCGGTGTGTGTCTGAGACGTTCACACACACACACATACAAAGATGCTGTGATAAATCTTACGTGAGTGCTCCAAAGTGAGTGAGCCACACTTAAACTGTTGCCTTCAAACAGCCAAAGCAAACAAACAGCGCTGCTGCCGGCCGTTTGTCCAACTCGACTCTGTCATCATGCCAAAACACCACAGTGCAACCAAATCAATCAGAAAGGTTCATCCCCAGGTGCAGTTAATGAGCTCAGCAGCTTCCACTGACATCTGCTGTTGGTTAGACTGTAAGACAGAGTTTAACATTTTCTCTGTATGTGGTGAGGTGGAAAGGGAACAGTTCATGCTCTGGGCCCTAAAAACACTAAACACATCTGCAGAAGATATATATCGTCCTCTTTCTTAGACTCACATTGTTACATCTAACACAGAAATGAATAACCAGGATATCCAAGAGTGGACTTAATGAGACTAATATATGCTGTTATAACAAAGCTAATTTGGCTACTGTGCATACGGAAGAAATGTTATAGTTAATTTTGACCATAATGTACAAATTTATTTAAGAATTTCTTCCCTGATCAGCTTTTTGCATTTTGTTGATTCAGTTTAATAAAAATTCCACTAGTTACATTTTCTTAGTTTAGTTTTTTATGTCAAATTTTTAGTCCAGTTGGATCCAGCAAAGTGAACTGATGTGGTTCTTTGACCACAACTCAGAAGCAAGACCCACTTTTTTCATTTTTTCATCTGGTAGATCTGTAACTTGAATCACAAGTTACTTTGATGGTTTGTTTATTATGTCTTATGATCACTGTTGTGAGAAAGGCTGGAGGGTTTTCTGAATTAGTACCTGAGTAAGTGCAGGCGTTGCGCACCAGTGGATGAATACTCTGACAAATTAACCTGCGTAAGTTAGTTCAAGTGAAGGTTTAAAAAACAGGAAGGAAAGAAAGCACTTTAAGGCTCATTTGGTCTGGTTCTGTGGGTGAAGGCAGCTGCACAGCAGCAGAACAAACAAAGAAGAAAATGACCAATTCTTTTGTAGAGTATTTAGCCTTAATCTTACTACATGAAAGAGGTCATGCTGACGCTTTACCCGTGCTTCTAGGTGACCAGCCATTTCCCTGCCTGGCAGCATATGGAGCATCTAAAGCAGCTCTGAACCTCATCACTGAGACTCTGAGACATGAGCTGGAGCCCTGGGGAGTCCAAGTGTCCACCATCCTGCCATCCTCATACAGGACAGGTACCAGTACCAAACAGTACCCTGGACACCTCAACTCACCACAGTTTACAGAGGAATGAGCAGAGATTTGAGGTCAAACAGAGTAGTTGGGTCATTGGCTGCATTCAGTCAATTAAAAACCTGCATGAATGATTTATGTCATGCTGGTATTCGGACCTACTAAGGCACAATAGTCAACGGAAACAAATTGTTATTTTTATATGAAATGTGATAAGATGTAGGAGTTCCACAAGGCTCAATCAACGGTCATCCAATATTTTCATTTTCCAGTTAGAAGCTTTAATCAAACGAAATAAATCTGTTGTTACTGCATTATAAAACTAGACACGGGAAACTAAAAGAAACTTTATTTGACACTTTTTTAAGTTAAACTGTAGTATTTTTAATAGCTTCGTTTAATGGTACCAACCAGAGAATTAGATTTATTCACTGTTTTCAAAACCAACTCGTACTATTCACATCACTTCATATTCTTATCAAATAATTTTCTGTAATATTGACAGACCAAGAAATCTGTAAAAAACTAAAGTAAAAAATTTTTAAAAACTGTTCCACATTCTGGTTCAAAAAGTAAAAGTGATGAGTGGAATATGAAAACATTTGTTTGGCTGCCAAACCTTCCAGAGAAGATGACAAGTTGTGACGAAGGGCTCGCTAAGCGCTGAGGTGAGATGTAGAAATAAGCTTAAGATTTTTATTAATTCGGATCCATCGGGAATAAACTGCACTCCTCATCCTGCAGGAGTTGTACACTGTGGTTTGGCCTCATGTCAAACACAATGACAGCCCTCCTGCTGAGGAAAGTACGCTCGTGATGAGAAACACATGTGTGATGGACCATCTGTTTTCACACACGCACACACTCAGCGCTGACTTGGGATTTCGAAACTCTTCGGGGATGGATGGATATGATTAGAGGGAGGGAGGGAGCATGCCTCAGTAATTCACTTTGTCCTGCAGTTGCTGTGCTCAGGAGACAGATCAACATAACAACTCAACAACCTGATTATGTTGAAATGTAGAGACAATATCTAACTCACAATCACGGGCCAGTGATGGAGTAAGTACTTGCATAATTTACTTTAGGAAAATTAGCAGTAACGCATTAAAGTACTGACAATAAAAAGTCCCTGAAGTATTAAAAGTTCTGACTGTGCAATAGAGTATATTATACTATCAGTGCATTATTCTCTTCTGACTCAGAGTCTGTTGTAACCTGAGATGCAAAATTGCAGAAACTGGGAGAAAATAAACACCTGAGCATCAACCAATAGACGCATTGCTCCATGCAATTAAATTACGCTTTCTAATCTTTAGCAGTCTTAATGACTTTGTAAAGGGATCTAATTCAATGTTATGTCAAAGCTATTTATCATTTTTTCATAAACATTTAAAAAGCATGAAATATCTAATTTTCTTCCTATGCTTCTATAAGAAATTGACAAATCTTAAATAAATTGTTTGGCAGTAACAAAAAGCAAGTTGCAACTTGTGCATAATCATCAGCATAGAAAGTGCATTTTGGAAAATAAAAATTAAATACTTAAATGCTGCTAGTAGGACTGTTAATATTGATCTAAACCACACAAACGCTGATTATTTTTTTCATTATTTATATGATTTGAAAAACAGTGTGATTATCTGTCTCAAAGGCCTTTACAAACCAGTGAAGACTGCAGTAAAAGAAAGTTAGTCTCCTCCAGGAAAACCCCTCGTTAATAGCTTACCAGTGTTTGCCAGGCAGTGATGGGATCAGCTTTAACCCTAAACTCTAAATTACTTTTGTACACTTTATTATCACACATTAGAGTGAAATGTGTTTCTTATTGGTCTGAAGGTAAAAGAAAATCTTTAAACAGTGAAAAAAGCTTTTAAAAGTCCACTTGCACTCAGCTGTAATAAAAACAGGTTGTAATGTTTACCACTGCAGTGTGACCAAAACTATTCTAGTCCTCCTGGGTCCTCACAAAAACAATAAAAGCAAACAGCAGCTTCAAACAGGAAAACGTAGGACAGCAAAAGAACCACAGAGAGGAGTTCCCGTCACGCCGGCTGTGGTGATGACAGGGATGTAAACACCGAGCTGGCTCACTTTCCATCTGTTTACTCTTTAATCCTGAAGAAACAGGTTTGCATTTAAGCTTCTTATCCCACTCTTCAACTTGAACTTTCCAAGACCTGCTGACACCATGTTCAACAGTTAAACAGCCAGTCCGCAGCTGAGTCAAGGCTCACACTGAGGCAGTGAAGTGTCAAAAGCTGCTGATTCTGTGCAGGCAGCTACAGCCGTCCCTTTTGTTGAAATTAAACCTGCATGTGAAGCAGAGATGCTGATTCTAAACCTAAAAAACTACACACCGAAGGCCTAAAATGGATTTTCACTTTAAATGTCGAAGTTAAAAAGCAAGCAATATTGGGGTTTGGTGTCATTGATGTTGCTATGGTAACACTGCCCTCTTCTGTCTGCAGCTCAGTCCAGTAACTCCGCCTACTGGGAGAAACAGCACAAGCATCTGCTGCAGAATCTGTCCCCGGCGTTGCTTGAGGACTACGGTGAGGAGTACGTGACCGAGACCAAGGATCTGTTCCAGACCTTTGCCAAACACACCACCACCAACCTCCAGCCTGTTGTTGACACCATCGTGCAGGCGCTGCTGGCTCCGCAGCCTCAGCCGCGTTACTTTGCAGGCTCTGGCTTGAGCCTCATGTACTTCCTCCACACCTACTTTCCTTACAGCATGAGCAACAACTTTCTGAAGAAAAGGTTTTTGAAGAAGAATGTGATCCCGCGCGCTCTGAGGAAGCAGTCAGCCTTTGATCTGAACCTCAGCCTTCATAACAACAACAATGAGGAGAAGCTACAGCAGATGTGAGACAGTCAACACAGAGGGTATTATCCTGCAGATAGAGGACCACTTCTGTAACACACTCATAGAGCTGTCGTTTTATGTTTTTTAAAATGTTGAAGGGAACATTGAGATGCACCAAAATGGTTTCTGTTTGTCTCTGTAATGTCTGGCCTGCATGGGGAGGTCAGGGGGTGGGGTTCGGCAGATGCAACCACAGGCCGATCACGGGACACCTTCACCTCTGCCAGCTGTACTGTATAAACACCGGAAGGATCACACTGATGTCATGTGCCTTTATCACATAGAAAGCAGCTTTGCAGGTGGAAGCAAACACTACAGCAGCTCATTAAACCAACACCAGCACAGCCATACAAAAATATCGTTTGCAGAAAGATATCAATTTTTATCACCTACATCATATTAAATTATTTAGCTTCATAATCATAATAAAAAGTTAATTTTCTATCAACCCATCAACAGTCAGTGTGATTCTTAGATTGAGACTAAGCTAGATGACATAAAATCTACTGACTCAGCACGACTCGTCCCATGTTGAATCAAATTATATGCCTGATTCAAAGACTGCAGATTATTATAAATTCTCAAAAACCCCAGCAACAACAGTTTTCTTGCTGTCTAAAGGAGCTTTTACTGACTATCGCTCTGGAGTTTAACAAATCAAACACTGGTCTGGTCCATCTCCGGATGTCAGGTCTGGCCCCACACTGATTCGACTGATGCTGCTACCTGAACCTGATGTTCAGCCAAAATTAACGCACAAAAAAAGAGCCAAATCTGACATTTGTGTCCGGGCCAGAGCAACATCACAGCTGAGTCAAGCCACCTGTGAGCATCTTAAAGCAGCAAGTTACAAAGTCAAAGTTAAAAATCTAAGGGAAGCCTCAGATCTGTAACTCAAATCTCGTCCGGCCAGCTCCACGTTTATATTCAGTACAGAAACTGGTAGAATGAGAACACACCTGCTGAATACTGTGTCTTTGCTCAACAGAGTCAACTGACAACAAGTCAGAGGCCCTTATTAGAAGCAGATTTCATTATTTGCAGGCCCTCATTTATGGTTCCTGATGTTCCATCGTCTCTAAGTCGCCTCTGTCAGTGCGCCCCAGGGTGGCTGTGGTTATAATGTAGCTTGCCATCACCAGTGTGCGAATGTGTGTGTGAATGGGTGGATGACTGGATATGTAAAGCGCTTTGGGGTCCTTAGGGACTAGTAAGGCGCTATATAAATACAGGCCATTTACCATTTACCATCTAAGTCATAAACACTTTTTAGTGAGGCACAAAGAACTGCGTCACAGTAAATTCATTACATACATGAATCGTTAGTCATGGCACAGTCAGGAATCATTTGGGATTTTTGCATTAAATAACAGCGTGTAGAAATACTGAATGAAACTTTTGTCTAATTTTTGCTAAAATCTTTGGCCTTCTGTGAAAAAACAAAAGAAAAAAGGAGTAAAAAGGGAACAAACAGTGAAATGAGCTGCTGCAGTGCTGCGTCCATCCACCTGCATCAGAGAGAAACATATTCTTCTTCAGGTATTTAAAGACTTTACTTACACTTGTGATCTCTGGGGTCCGGGTATTTTCTGCAGGAAGCAAATTGAGGCAAAATAATTTCAAAACAAAATCACGCTTTCAGTTTGACGTATTTTGGTTTCATTTTATATGCAAAACCAAAACACAGTGACTTTATTATCTGATTTTGGCTTGAGAAGTTTGCTCATCAACGCCAAACATGGTTATCAGACTTCCTGTTTGCATTTCGCCTTCGAAATAAAAGCACAACTAACTCTGGTGATGAATGTAGATAGTTGAGCTTAAACTTAATTTTGATCTTTTTAGCCTCTGAAATCCAGATGATCCAGCTACATTTTGGTTCTTGACAGTGAGCCACAGACACGTTTCTGTTATTCTCATGGAAACTAGAAAGAAACATGCTGTTTTCTCGCAGGACAGCCTGCTGGTTTCTCTCACTAAATGCTGACTTCATCTTCAGGATCTTTGTTTCTTCACCCTGTGTCGTCATTGTCTCTTTGATTAAATGTATAAACATGGATCAATAAATCATGTAGCAGTTTTTTTCTGCTGTTGTAAATGCAACAATTCAAACCTCAAAACTTTATACAACACATGTACAGAGCAGATATGGTATTATATGCTGGGGTGTTGCTATGAGTCATGCAGACACTACATAGCTAAAAAACAAACTTTTGTGCACATGTTCAGGGTGTTGTGTTTCTGTGGTTGGAAACAGCCTGTCTCTCATCAGACTCACCTCCAAAAACATCCCCGAGTTTTTTCATTTTGTGTTTTTTGTTCTGTCTATTTGTGTGTTTGTTTTGTTTCTCAGCCCGTTTCGAATCAAACTATTTATGGCATCTTTTCTTTTATCACCATTCAAATTGTGACTTTGTTTCTTTTTATAAAAAAAATTTAAGAAAACTAAAAAAAAAAAAAACATGATGTAAAACGTTCACTTGGTTGATTCTGTAATAGAAATAAAGTTGGCTTTTCAGACTTCTACCTTTGCGGCGATTTGTGAATTTGTGTAGAAATATGAAGATATCCCCTCTAGAACAGTACACAGTGGTCCCTCCCTATATCACGACGGTGCAATTTTCTCTGTTTTTTTGGTTAGGTTTGGGAGTTGTTGTTTTTTTTACAGCGCATTGTGCTCTGCGTCCTGACTGGCTGTAGACCATTTTCAATCAATCTCGTGCTGTGTCTCCTGTACAGTACAGAATGCGTTCAGCTTGTCAAATTTACATAAATCTTTGCCAGCAGAAGACAACAAACACAACGGTGTCGACGTCAAAGGATTATAAGGCACATTAAGCGAAACAAAACTGTCAGATAATTCAAACTTAATTTCCTCTACTTCCATACCATTAATAATAATGGATTGGATTTATATAGCGCGTTTCAAGGCACCCAAAGTGCTTTACAATGCCACTATTCATTCACTCTCACATTCACACACTGGTGGAGGCAGCTACAGTTGTAGCCACAGCTGCCCTGGGGCAGACTGACAGAAGCGAGGCTGCCATATCGCACCATCGGCCAACACCAGTAGGCGGTAGGGTGAAGTGTCTTGCCCAAGGACACAACGACCAGGACAGAGAGCTCGGGGATCGAACCGGCGATCTTCCAGGTACAGATACGCTTCCCAACCCCCTGAGCCACGGTCGCCCCATTGATTCATTAATGTTGAATTCTCTTGCAGCTGATCTATTCCCATGTTCTGGACCTGAAAACAGGGTTTTTCTACGAAGGTTTGATCTTTGAGAGTTTAAACAAGAAAGAAAAGTGTGGAAATGTCGATGCCTGTCTAAGAAAAGTGTATAAAGTGTGTAGAGAGGGGTTTTACAGCCTTAAAACATCTATAATAATTGTAAAAAAAATAAAGTTCCCTACTTCACCTATCGCGGGTTATTTTTAGAACGTAACACTCGCGATAAACGAGGGACCGCTGTATATAAAAAGTGCAACTTAGAGTGACTTGTTGTGGTTTTCACTCTGTACACTACCACAGTAGACCTGACTGAAGTGCAGACTTATAGCTTCAACTCAAGAGTTTGACAAAAGTATTGCATGAACTGTTGTCTCTCATTTTAAAGCCTCAAAATTAATTGGACAACTGGCTGACAGGCAGGTTCATGGCCAGGTGAGGTCTGTTCACTCATTATTTCATGACAAATTAAGGAGATAAATTTCTAGAGTTTATTTCAAGTTGAACTTCATATCAGTGATGCACGTGTAGGAGGCCATCATTAGGCTGACAAACCTAAATAAAGCTATCAGAGAGATAGCAAAAAAATGTAGGAGTGTTCAAATCAACAGTCTGATACATTCCTAAAAAGAAGGAGTGCAGGAAACTCAACAACACCAAAAGTCCTCAGATGTACATGGGGATGTACAATAGCTGATAATGGGCCCAAGACATTTCTTATGAGACTAACAGTCTTAGTCGCTAAAAATGATAATGTCAAGTTTGTCATGGTTTAGTTTGAGAAAGTTCAAAGACATCCAGCAATTAATATTGTTAAGAAAATCTGAACCTTTCTGCAATGTGCTATCAGCACATGGTTTTAGACAGAGGTAGAACTGTGTATCATCTGCATAAGAGTGATAGGAAATTTGGTGTTTCTGAAAAATAGAGCCTAATGGGAGCATGTATAAGGAGAATAAGACGGGGCCCAGAATAGAGCCCTGAGGTATTCCACAAGTAAGTGTAGCAGGGGAAGAGTTTTGTTGCCCTGCATCAAGGAGTTCTGCTCTCTAAGTAAGAGGCAAACCATTTTAGAGCAGAACCTTGGATGCCGACGCACGTCTTCAAACGGTTTCATAGGATTGTGTGATCAACAGTGCTGCACTCAGGTCTAAAAGAATTAAAACAGTACTTTTCCAGAGTCAGCAGGGTAAAGGTCCTTTCGCACATAAAAATTAGATGTAAAGGATTTGTAAACAGCTGAATTCTGTCATTATTAACATTTTACACAACCTCCTAATTTTTTTTCATCCATGGTGAAAGATCTACCGTGACATCAAACGAACCCTGGTACGTGTTTGACGGCGCTGACAGTAATATTTGTCTAACTTTTCTGCGCCGTGTTAACACCTCAGCCCAGTCCAACACATCGGTGATGATCCAAATCCAGGTTTTTTGCAAAGAATCACTGCTGCAGATTTATGATCTGCTGGAAGCACCGAAGCCAGCAGAGCCCAGACTGTAAGAGCAGCACACATGTTCAAACACGTGAAGTGAGAATGAGCAATGTCTAGATTTTTGGTTTCTTGTAAACGACAGAAGAAGAAGGAGTCGGGCTCAGGTTTGTGAGTCTCAAAGCTTTGTCCCTCGAAGCTGTAGCCACATTTCACTTTGTACTTCTGATATTCATCCCTTACGTTACATTTTTTTTAGCTTTTACACTGCACACATTAAACCGTCTCCTTTTGCATACCAGGGAAACCATATGCTCTGCACTGTGCACTCTTTTTATTTATTTTTGCCAAACGGCTCTTTTGTAAGCTCATTATGACCTCCTCAGTCTGACCTGCAGCTCTATTAAATAGGCCTTTCTCTCCTCTAGGCTGATAAGGTGATTTCGCTTCAGCTCTTAGACTGCTGACAGACTGCTGAGAGCGGACGGTTTGTCCAGTTAGAACTGATTTCCTGCTGATAAATCCAGAGCATGAACTCCTGCATAAATCACCGATGAGGTAACATCAAGGTCGTGTTCAGGTCAGGTTGACCTTGTCCATCCATTCTGCCAGGACTGCAACCCTCTGTGTCATTCCTGCTTTGTTTCCACTAATGAAGGCGATTTAATGAGGACATTAGGCGTTTTAATGAGGAACTAAGACTTTAAATCTATGATCTGATAAACAGAGAGGATCACCCACAGTCTGGCTCAATCTGGACCTCCAAACGTCTGACTGGTGGCCCGAATCCTCACCACTATACAAAGTGAGGGGTCATGTTCAGTTTAAGGGGCAAATAAGGAGACAGCAGCTTGAGACATCACTGCTTCTCATTTACAATGTTTAAAATAATGAGCCGTTAACCATGAGAGACATGTGGAACATCAAACATCCCTGCTTTGTTTCTGTGCACATTCTCTTACATTTGTCTTTGTGCATGACTATGAAATGTATGTGATTACTCAAGCTAATCACCTGATCTTAAAAGTTAAAGAAGTGAAGTACTGTGTAAAACTCTTGAGCCACACTTCACTTCTTTATCTTTTGCTTCCAAGGAGCCAGACCCGTCAACAGTTTGGACACACCTTCTCATTTTGTTTATTTTTGTGTTTATTTTTATTGCTTTCTACATTGTAGATACATACTGATGATATCAAATATATGAAGCAAGAATTATGTAGCAAAGAAAAAACTGATAAATAACTCTAAATAAGTCTTTTAGATTCCTGAACCACCCTTAGCTTTGTTGACAGCGCTGCAAACCCTTGGCCTTTTCTCAATGAGCTCCATGATGTAGTCACCTGAAATGGTTCTCACTTCACAGACGCCTTATCACCCACTCACATCCTGGGCCTTTTGACCTCAGTAAATCACACGGCAGGGTGGGACTAGGTTTCACAATGGGTTCACCCGAAACCTTGTCTGATTGTGACCGACACCCATTTTCACACCTTGGCTTGGGTGATTAGGCAGAGGAACAGTGGGGGTCCATGATCCTCTTGGAGACACTCCCATAGGGCTTAAAATCTGGGACTCTCCACCAATTGCTTTTAGGACTGAAGGAGCTTCTCAGATGATCCACCATGCAACATCATCTGGAAAAACCTGACAGAAAACAACTTCTTTTTTTTTAACCATTTTTCAGTGTTTGGGACAAGGACTCCAAACACAGTGCCAGTGCAGTAAAAGCATTCTTGGATATAAAAACAGACAATGGAACATTATCAGTCATGGATTAGCCTCCCCAGAACCTGAAGCTCAACATTATCAAAGCAGTGCGGGATTCAACAAGCCTGTAAATCTATTCCTGAATAAGATTTTTTTTAAATGCTTAACAGAGTTAAGGTTGTGTTGAAGAATAAAGATGGTCATAGAAACCGGACTGCTGCATTTACATTTATATTTGCTCTTTTCAATAAACCACTGCATGTATTTCTTGTATTTCATATCAAAAAGTAAAGATATGAGGTATGAATGTCACCTGGTCCTATGACACTTGCGCACAGGGCTGCGCTTCTACTAACTGCTGTGACTTTATTCAGTCAATTTTATTTTTTATACTTGATGGATTTATTCCTGTGTATCAGGAGAAAAATGAGGGCAGGTTCCACCGAGATTTGAACTCGGATCGCTGGATTCAGAGTCCAGAGTGCTAACCATTACACCATGGAACCACGTGCTTACATCGTCGGAAATTTCATTATTTAAAAGTCGAACAGACATGACCTCCCCGATATGATTTATGTAAGCTGTTGGGAGGATTTTTTTCGCTGTACAACGATCCGTTTATTTACATACGAATCGTCTATAGATTTCATGTTAAAACCTCAAATCTAGCATCGCCTCTGACGTCACATCCCCCGGATTTTGGACGTAAAGGTTGTATATACAACTGTGAAACGTATTAGTTCCCGGGTCCATCAGCACGGTGGATAAAATCTGACAAAACAAACGAACGAACATGGTTTTGCGACCACACCGGTCACTAATAGTTCGGTCAGTGCTTATTTAATCGTTTTACTGTTTCAGTACAGAAACGTTTGTCAGTAAATCCACCACTCGCCACCAGGTGTCAGTGTAACACAGCAGAACAACTACCTGCAAACAATAAACGGCACAACACAGCCAGCACGGTGTGGAAGGTATCTGTTAGTCATCATTTTTCTTCTTCTTTATATTATTATGTTGTTGATCCGTGGAGTATTTTATTTTATTGCAAATTATTTTTGTCACTTTCTGAGGATGAATTCAACTCCATGTGTTCACTGCTGATTGCACACACGTGATTGCTAAAAACTAGAAGCACTGCTGGATGAATTGTTCTGTGGATGAATTGTGAGTTGGATGTGAAGCGCAGCTCCTGCTAAAATTCTACTGACCTCAGATCAACACTGGTCTCATGTTTCTGTCAGTGAAAACAGGTCGATGTTGTTGCTATCTGCTGATCATCAGCTGCTGTTTCATCCTGCCAACACGTCGATGCTCCTCAGCTTCAGTTACACAACAATCTAATATCACACACTCTCCTCTGTGGTTATTTAAAGTCTGGCAGCGTGTAGTCTGCAGACTTTACCTGCTTCACCTCCAGCATAGACACCACATGGACAACAAAAGCACCTTACTGGTGATAATCCATGTGTATGCGTCCTGTTAGTTTTGAGGTATACTTACAGACTCGGTTTGATTTCAGATGAGTACAGTGATTAGAACTGCGACCTCAGAGCAAGATGGTTCTTTGCTCTCAGGTCCTGGTACCTGCTCTCCGTCTGTTCTCCCACAGTCCTGGCACACCTTCACGGGTTTTTCAAAAGGGAAAAAAAAAATCACACTGATAACAAAGAAGTCTTAAGTTGTCTGACCTTGGTGTGAATTTGCTGAGACGTCCACTCCTTTGTGATTGTGTTAATGCACAACGGCAAAATGTCAAAACCTCTGCTTTTATAGAGTTGCTCTAATTTATAGATGATCAGCTAAGTGCATTTGATTAGCAGCATCTTAATTCCAATGGAAGCAGTATGTTTGCTTAGTTTTACACATGACTGCATAGAGTCCTGTTAAAACGTGCCTTTTCACAGGACTGTACTATAAAATAGAAATAAATTCATGTTGTCTCAGCAGGTTGTATTGAAAAACATGATGACAATTTACCCACAAAAATGTTCCTTTGATTTTTTAATGTTTTGTTTTTTAAGTGTTTGAGTTCAAATTAGTTGTTAGTCTGAGGGCATCGGTCAACGATTCAAATTAGAGTGCTACTAAAGTGCTACTACTGCAGCTCCACCTGCTGACACACTAACATTACTGACTTCCTGTTTATTGTTGTTGTGACTCTTCTGACTCAGTATGCTAACCTCATGTTTCTCCACCATCACTGCAGAGAGAGAAACCTCGTTTGGCAAAAATCGACATTTAATCTTTTTGTTATTCTGGTTGAGATTAGCATATGCTGCATAGATCATTACAGACTGGTGGCCTTGCGGGGTGCTCATCCTGCCCTGCGTGCAGTGTGCTGTACCTGTAAATGTCAGGTGTGTCCTGGTGGAGGTTGTGTAATCCAGCAGATGAAGGCTGCTGTGCTGCAGCAGCAGGAACGCCGTGTCTTCACCACAGTTGGCTGCTCATGATAATCAGGACGGATGTGCCTCTGCAGCCTGAACTGAACAGCAGCTGCAGGAGGAGGCGCTTCAGCTTATTCACACCACCCAGAGTTCAAACTCACAGCCAGCTGACTGTACTGTGAAGGAGAGGTGAACTCATCTTGTACCTTCTAGTTTCCCAGTAATTCCAGGCCTCTTAGTACAGACGGATGTCTGAAGCTCCGTCTTTACACATCTATTTCTTATTCCTTGAATCACTACAGCCGACTCTGACCCCACAGTTTACAGGAGACCACTAGCAGCTACGCTAACTGATCTGTAGACTGGATCACGTCTCTAGAGGTTAGAACAGGAGTAGTCATTCCTCTATTGTTAGACATGACTGGGTACAGATAATGCAAATGATTCCAGCCAGTAATTCCTCTTGGCTGCTTTTCTGCAGTCCTCGTTCAGAATTTTAGGGGAAAAATCTTTTGAAGACATTTGAGCTGGGTGAACTAGAAGGAAAGTTATAAATAGATTTGTGATAAAATGATTTTTGTGGGGATTGAATCTTTCGGTGGATTAGCAGAGTATTTAAATCAAAAGTGATAAGTTTGAGATAACGTGTTATCTGCAGGCTCTAAAAGTGTAACGACTGAACGGCCCATCCAAACTGCAGCTCCTCCACCTCCTCCCCCAGCATGACAGTGCTCCCTGTAACCAACAGCCCAGTGAGAGTCCTACTAGGTGAAACTATGCAGTATTGTAAATCATTTCTCATATAAATTGTGCATTAAGAGAAAGGCTTACAGTGAAAGGTGCTTTGAAGTGTCTTCCTGTAGCAGAGCAAACCTTCAGACCTTCAAAGCTGCAGACCAACAGCATTCCTGGACCTCCTCCTGTTCTTCCTCTAGACCAGGGGTGCCCAATCCCGGTCCTCGAGAGCTACTATCCTGCAGCTTTTAGATGCATCCCTACTCCAACACAGCTGAATCAAATGGTTTGATCTCTTCAGCATGCCATCATGTTTGGCAAAGGCCTGATAACAAGCCATTCATTTGATTCAGGTGTGTGGGAACAAGGATGCATCTAAAAGCTGCAGGACGGTAGCTCTCGAGGACCGGGATTGGGCACCCCTGCTCTAGACACTTGATGGTACAAACCAATGTTAAGACCTGATGTGTTTAGCTGCAGGATGAGGAACAGCTCGCGCCCTCGCCTGAACCTGGATCGGTTTTCTCAGACAAGAAGCCTCGTGAAGCATCGAGTGACAGAACAACCTTTTATTTGATTCTAGCCATAAAATATTTTGTCTTGAAAGAGTGAAAGCTGTCATATCAAGTTAGTAGGAGGCAGGAAAAAGTTTTATCAAAGCCAGGAGTACAGGTGAGATGACAGAGAGAGCCCTTCCATCAACTGAGCTACAGTTTACTATGATTGTCGTTATGCACCAGAATGCTTCACTAAACCAGATGTACAAATTCACCAGCTAGAAGCAATTTACAACATGCACTTTATGGAGAAAGATTGCATAGCTCCTCACTGTTTTGCCCTTTAAAGATGTGCTTTTAAAAAGAATCCAGTTTTGGATGAGGCCTTTCTGAAAAGCACTAAATTCAGAAAAGCCCTGTTCTGTATCCACTGCGGCGCCGTCCTCACAGATGTTTCTCAGAAAATCGGAAACGTCCACAGGGGAGAAGAAAGTCAGCCCTGTCTAAGCTGAGTTCAAACTCCATCCCAGAGAGAGGCTTCATGCAGTAACCGTATCCCCTCTGGAATGACTGCGTGATCGAGACAGTCCAGGTCTCAGGATCTTTCAGGAAAGAAGACTCCCCGCCGGCAGTAGAAAGGACAGGCACTGAGTCGAGCTGGGTCCGAGGTTCAGGTGGAATCGGGGTCGAAGAGAGACGTCTTTCCTCTGCAGGATCTCAGCTGCCTCATATTCGTATGTGGAAATTGCTGAAGACACAAAGCAAGCAGATGTGGGTGACTTCTAGGACTGACTGAATCATCATTAACTGTTTGAACCTCTCAGGCTGTAACTGGATGAAACTGTGAAATTTAGCCTCGTTGTATCAACTGCAGGATGGTAATGGTGCATCTCAGTTGCTGTCAGGAGTCTGTTTTTACTCTTTAAATTAAAACTCTGACAATTATCTTTGCATGTAATGTTTCATAGGATTCACCTCCAGGGCAGAGCGACTGGAAAACATGCTCACTTTGAGCTGCCTCAAACTACTTTACAATGTCGGGTAAATACCCCACAGTGCTACAGAGAAAACTTCCACAATTAGACGACCCCCTATGAGCAAGTACTTGGTGACAATGGGAAGGAAAAAGTCCCTTTTAACAAGAAGAAAACTCTAGCAGAACCGGGCTCAGGGAGGGCCGGCCGGTTGGGGGTCCGCAGCAGGTGCTGCAGAGTCTGTTGTAAGCAGACATAAATGACTGGACGAGCGTAAATGCTGCGATCTGTGCGCCGCACCTTGCAGACGCGCGTTCACGCCGACGTTTATGACAGTCGAGCTGCTCGGCTTTGTGACGTCAGATTAACTGGCCGACCGTAACCAGGGTGACGCGGGAGGTGATGTACCTGCTAGTAAAAACATAATGGCTTTCCAGCTTTCTCTTTTTACAGTTTAACTGCTTCTGTTGCCATAGTAACACCAACCCTTGAGCCCAGTTTCCAGCTATTATCTCTGAGCGGCGGTCCAGTGTGATAGACAAATTAATGACTGAACTCAATGACTTGATAAATGCACCCTCCTCCTCCTCACTCTACTCTTCTTCCCCTTGTCTCTCCCTTCACCCCTCCTCTGTGCTCACTGTGGGACACTGTGATGGATTGCCAGCAGTAAAACTCGTGGGTTTTATCTCTGCAGCTTTATGCAGAGCAGCAGAAGACTCAGCAGCCTGAGTGAGAAACACTCACAGCCAGGATCAGGACCTGGATCAGGACCTGGATCAGGACCTGGATCACAACCATCCTCTGTCCTTTCAGGAGACATCCCGCCGGCAGCTTCACGGTGAAGCTTCTCATTGATTTGATGCTGTCCCTTCATGCAGCCCCTCAGTTCAGCCTCAATCGTGAAACAACTGATGTGTGTTGAGCAGCAGATCAAACAAGAACTACAAATATCTTCCAGCGCACAGTAAGACTCATTTAGTAAGTTTGACACCGCTGCATTAGTGGGAGGATCATACTGAGCCGCAGCACAGTCTGTACGGCTGACTGTGAATTAAAAGGCTAAAATAGTGTGTGCCTTTGTGGTGGATGGATGAAAACTGTTGATAACCCTGCAGATCATCGTGTTTTAGTGATACTGCCAGCAGAACAGAAGAAAACTGACCCTAAAGCATATTTTCCTCCAAAAAATGCTGCTTCAAGAGCAGAGAGCACAGAGCTGATGTGTTATGTGACATTATTGTGATGAGCTGGCAACAGCACCCCATGACAGCCTGGAGGGGAAATATAAGAAACAGTCAGACAACAGTCTGAGCAGCAAAAAACACTTTGGACCGATTCCAAACACAGAAATTAAGGATTAAAAAACCAATCACATACTTTTCTAACTTCGCGCTGTCACTGTGGAGGTTTGTGGGAGAGGAGCAGCCACGTCTCTGCCTTACTTTAAAAAATGAACACATAACAGAAGAGATGACGGTACCTCAGAAAGTCAGGAGCCTTGGAGATCATGTTCTCAAAGTCGGCGAATGAGAGCTTGTTGTCTCCGTCGAGGTCGGCCTCCTCGATGGCTTTGTCACACACCAGCGTGACCTCCTCGGGCGTCAGCTCCCCTTTGGTCAGCTTGTTCAGGGTCTTCTCCAGGTCCTCCTTACAGATGAAGTTGTCCCTGTTAAAGTCTGGACCAGATCCCCAACGAGACGACTCAGTACTGGGCTGCCACAAAAACCTGAACTTATTCTACGAATAATCTCCATGTAATCAACAGTAATAACTGCAAATAATGAAATCATTTTGTAAACTATACATTTTCTTAGACTTTATTTAGATTTCTCATATATTATTTTGAGACCATTTAAATCTATTTAGACATTTAATGTTAATTTAGTGACATTTAATATTTAGAAGAATAATTTTTAGACTAATAATAATTATTTAAATTTTTTGATTATTTTGAATGATAATTCTTTTATTCACATATTTTTGGCCATTTTATTTACATTTAGGAGAGATTTGTGTATATTAACATTTTACTTTCTTTTAATATTTTCAGAAATTATAATAATCATTTTCCAGGAATTAATAATTTTCTCTTAATTATATACTTACGAAGTTGAAATAATTAATTAAAATAATCTTTTATATAGTCATGCTATTTTTGTTTAAATCAGGAAAACAGCACTTATTCTGAAGCGAGTACTCGCCGAGGCACATTGCTGCCACAGGTGTGTCATCTCAGACCCAACCCGAGCTTCTCCACCTGAAGGCGCACGTTACCGTATATCTTGAAGGCGTAAATGGTCTTGAGCTCTCTGGGTGAAGCTTCACAGAGGGCAGAAAACATATCGATGAAGTCGCTGAAGCTCAGGTTCCCCTGTCCGTCCTCGGAGAACGTCTCCACGATTCTCTCTCTAAACGGGTTTTCCTGTCAGCACAGACGCAAAACATCACACAGTTGAACATAACGGCCAACAAAAACCGGGATGTGAGACACATTTGTTTTAAAGTCTTGCATCAGCCAGCAGAATTTTGACCTGTACAAACTGTACCTTCAGTTCAGGCATGGTGACGATGAGCGTCATCGGGACTTTGATGTCGGGGTTGTTGGTGTAGTCCAGCGGCACTAAATGTGGCGCCAGCTCACGATATCGAGCGTGTAACCTGCAGCACATTAGAGCAAAGTCAGCAGTTTACACAGGAGTCTAATACATTCACTTTAATAACACTTTACATTCAGGATCCCAAATTTCAGACTGATGAGAGAAAAGCAACAAGTTTCCATCAGTCAGTCAGTGATCAAAGCCTTCCTAACAAAATGATGCAACCTTAAGATAAAAGCTGCTGGAACAAGGAAGGAGAATCTGAAACACGCCGACGCTGTCCGTCTGTAGCTGTAAAGTGTTTGTCTGAGCGACTCCAATCTGCTCATTTCCACCTCTAGAGTTTCAGTCTTGACCTTTATTTATCCCACCCAGGGACTGTTTCTTGAAGGTCACCCCCTCTCATGCCATTTTCTTCTGATTGGTCAACTCGCAGAAGCCTGCTGAAGGGCAGCATCCAGACTTTTTGAGCTTTACTGGCACCAAATGATGGAATCAAAGCATTCAGAGCAATCTGAAGTTTGAGTGTTTGGCTCACAGGGATTTCCTTTAGATACGTTTACTCATTATTTTTCTAAACTGTGCAGGTTTAATATGAAGGTCTAACTCTGGGTCATGTGACAGGAAATACAGGAACGGTGAATCAGCCTACGTTACAAGTCATCTTAAAATAAGTTAAAAAATCCAGTTTTGATGTTTGAAATCAGCTCAGTTAATCTCACTTCAGTCTACTGAACAGTTTCACCTCATACTATGAAAACAGGTGGAGCTGCAGGTCCTGGAGGTGCATAGGTGTGGGTGGAAATTTTGCACAAATTTTTTTCCCAGCATTTTTGTTTCTTCACAACGTCATGACTACACGAGATCTTTCCAGTGCTGAAAAACTCATTTAAGCTCTGTTTAAAGCATGCAACCCAAATCCACTTTAAGCCCACTCAAGTGTCACAATCTGAAGCTAAAATGTGTTTTTTGTTTGGTACAATTCTTCCTGTAACCTTTTCTGAGCATTAGTAACATCCACTTTGATGTAGAGGAACAGAAATACCATCTGTACCATGGATGTTTGATCTGTTTCTAATTACTTATTGGAGAAAACTTCAAAAAGTGCATTTTGAGTAAACTTTGAAGGGTCGTATCACCATGCAGGACAGGTGTGTGAAGCATATAAAGTGTTTCCTTTTGTGCTTCGTTAAAATGAGTCAATCAGCTATTAAAATATACTCCAAGCGCGCTGCGTTCAGTGTGAGTTTAGTAGATCCCAGTACAGTAAAGCCAATCATCAAAACCATTGTGTAAACACATCGCGCCTACAATACACAGCAGGAAAAATAGCCGAGCTGCAGTCGTTCCTCTCCCTCAGTGAGTGATGAAGGTGTAGATTCAAAAAGAAAAGAAGACCAGCAGACTTTCGCCGTGCGCCACACTCACCGCAGGATTTCCTTCCGGGTGAAGAAGGTGCAGTCCTGGGAACAAACAGAGAGACGAAGAAAGTGAGTCAGAGCGGCCAGTCCTCAGGGAGGATCTGCTTTCACCATCAGTCAGCATCTTCACCACTACCACCACCACCATCATCATCATCATCCAGTGCAGCAGGATGCAGAGCCAATCAGCAGCAGGAGGCAGATCTGATGTGGTCTGCGTTCTGCTGAGCCATGAAGGCAGACACCTCTCCACCTTTCACGCCTCTCTGAAGGACATCCAGCTGTCCGCCTCCATCCTGCCCCCCCTCACCTGATACGCCTCCAGCTGTTCCTCGGTGAAGGTTGTCTGCTTGTTGCCCATCTTGGCCGGCGGATCCTCCCATCACACAGCTGCATCACACTCTGAGCTGGCTTTGCATCCGGCAGCAGGTCTGCGCACAGCCGGGACATCCACTCTTCTGATCCGGGTCTCAGTCTGCGAGCCTGATGCTGCTGCTGCTGCTGCTGCTGGTCCCAACGCGGAGGAAAACAGGATTGTGACGCCTCAGAGGACAGGAGGAGGAGGTGCAGGCATCACAGTGCTGCTTTCAGCTGCTGCTTGGAAAACCATGAACTGTAAATGCAGGAAGAAATTCTGGAATTACATCATTAGATTAGTCTGTACGATGACTTTATCAGAATGTTTGTTTATTTTTTGTTTTGTTTATTTTTATGTTAAATAAATTACTTTTTATAACTTTACACCCATCTTTCTTTATTTCAACCACACATTTCTTCGATCTGCTTTCCAGCTTGGGTACAATCAGCGTAAAAGTTGTAAAACCCATTTTCTTTTTCAACTGATTTTTCATGTATTGTTTGTTTCTTTTCCTTTTATAATAATAAAGTTATGCTAAAATAAATACAGAAATGTATGTTTGCAGATTTTCTTTCTCGAGATGAATGTTAGACTGGCTGTTCTGTGCCATCAGATCTCAGACATCATTTGAACACTAAGCCACAGCTCTGAGCTTAGAGCCACAGGTTCTAAGCTCACAGTAAACAAAGTAAAGTCAATAACAAAAGTGCACGCACACGAGTCTGAGTGTTTTTTTTTGCATGCAGGTCTAGAAATTAAAGCTCTGACAGTGGACATCAAGTGTTGGGTAGAGCAGGAGCAGTGGCTCTTTCTCAAAATATAAACCTCAGAATCAAAAAACTACTCAGACACCAGGGGGTAAGTGATGTACACAGGTGTATTTTTCAAATGACATAAATCAAATTCTCTTGTTTCACACAAACATACATTTTGTCCAATAAATAAGTAAAGAAATAAAACTAAGTGAGCAACAAAAAAAAGATATAATAAATAGACATGGCAACCACTAAAAAAAACCCAGCCTAATTACAGCAAATAAAAAAACAAAAAAGAAGTGAACAAACTTTTAATATGTTCTAATCACGGTGATGACTGGAGAGTAGCGCCCTTTTGCCTTGTTTGTGTAGATTCGGATCTTCCTAATTGCTCCTGAAGGCAGCACTAATTCTGATGGTGGTGCAGCGTCCAGCAGGTGGCGCCAAAAACAGCCTGTGGCGCCAATGACTCGTACAGCCACAAAACTCTCTCGGAGTGAGTCATCTTGCTCGCACAGGATCTTTATCCCGGCTGGTTTTCGGCAGCAGCTCGGAGTGAGTCATCTCTTCCACAGACGATCTCGGAGAGCTCTTCCTGAGCAGAATGGCAGGCAACGCGTGGAGGTCACTGGTAAGAAGCACCGTGTTTATTCCCGGTTTTAGACCACCAAAGCTCTGTGTGTTACAGATGAACGGGGCTGTGTGTGTGTCCTGAAGCCTGTGTTTGTGACTTTGTCTGTCTTTACGCGCTCTCCGCGTGTTTTTTCGGGCTGATGTACCTTGGTTAGCTCTTAGCCAGGAACCCACGTCCTTCACGTGAACGGAAGCTTCTGGAGCTGACGGAGACGTTTACCCTCGTCTCACCTGTCTAATACAACTTTGACTTTACATATTCCCCTCCGCCAACCTCAATCTGGTTACCTTGACAATACGTCGACCTGTCCCGCTCTTTCTGCTCTTTAGTTCTCTGTGATCCCCAAATCCATACTAGAGTGACGGAGAAACCAACGTCAGCCTCCGTTTAAATTTGCACGAATTTAAGCTCAGTTTAGAGTTTAGATGGAATCATTAGATCGTAGAAGTTAGTTGAAAACATTTCACGAAAAGTGGATATCCTCTGATAACTTCTGCATACATGAAATTCAACATGTAGCTAGTTCATGGTAGACTCAAACTAGGTGTGGCTGCTGAGAAATGTTTGCTTTAACTAATGTGGAGACGAACACCAGACTCCCTTTTTAAATAAAGCAATTTACCTTAAACTCGTACTATGATTAAATTCCAGGTCCCGTTTTAACTGACGGAAAAGATGTCAAATAATGTGAGGCTCCTGAGATAAACTCGGCATTGAAAAAAGTCACCGTAATGTAATAGGCAGTAAAAAATGTGAGAGATATACTACATTATCCAAAAATAATCAACATCAGCATACAAAGGATCTACAAAACAGAACAGCGGAAGTGGTGGTAATAATTTTCTCCCTTCTTGTAATTTGTTACTGATGCTTGAATTTAGCCCTAGAACTTAAAGTTTGTACATATAAGCTCCTCAAGTCATTTTTAAATGTTATAATATGAATTATTAGGAGTGTTTCAAGCCTCAGCAGCAAATAATCAAGGTGATTCTTTGCAGTTTTGTTTTACACATCAACAGCAAGTGTTTTCAAACAGCTGAACACAGACTAACCATCATGATCAGGTTGTTTTTGAGCTGCTTTGGTGTGTTTTGTGTTGAGTTGACCTTTACGTCGTCTCTTCCAGCTGACCCAGGCAGTGGGGGTGGCGGTCAGAAAACCGGCTCTGGCTTCAGCCTCCTTTTCAAGAGGGGTGAGTAGATCCACCTCTGCCTTCCTGGGATGCAATCAAAGAGATGGTTTTCGCTTCACAACTCCCAGAAAATCCATTTATAAATAACAGGAAATGTTTTACATGAAAGCAGACACCTTGATCTCGGCTGGACTGTGATCTGCTCCAGCTGTCTGAGTTGTGTCTCTCTGTCTCTGCAGGTGAAGACAGTCACCATGATTCCCGGTGATGGAATCGGTCCAGAGATCTCCGCTGCTGTCATGAAGATCTTTGAAGCAGCAAAGGCAAGTTTGATCAGACTTTAGAGGCCAAATCTGGAAAATGATCTCACCTGAGTCCTCTCAGAGTCAGTGGATTTTTGGAACAGTAACTTTAACATATTTAATAAAGCCATGAAAAAATGTACTTTAATGCTGTGGGTATTTTCTGAGTTATAAGCACCTCGAAGTACATAGCTGGTGCGTTCTAATTTGCCTTGTTTTTTCCACCATTTTTCATCTCTCGTAACTTCTTTAGTTCTTTGTACCCTTCAAGGGTTACCCAAAATACACTTTTTATTTAAGTTTTCTCGAGTAAATGATCAGAATATAGAGCAAACCTTCAGGGGATCCATGCACTTTTCTGTTCCTCTGTGTCGAAGTCCAGGTCTCGAGGCCTGGACTTTGACACCCCTGCGTTAGAGCATTTTGATAAATCTTTAGTGTGTTTTCAGCCCTGAAAATTTCATGTGATATCACCTTTTCTTATAAAGTTATGTGAGCTCAACGTGCTGGAAATAAATAAATACAAAGCACTGCTGGCTATTCTAAGAGGGTCAGGTGGGAGGCACTGATTGGTTTTGGATCAGTTTCTAAATAGAATTTTCCTCTGAAGGCTCCAATCACGTGGGAGGAGAGGAACGTGACGGCGATAAAGGGACCTGGCGGCAGATGGATGATCCCTCCTGACGCCAAAGAGTCCATGGACCGGAGCAAGATCGGTCTGAAAGGTCTGCACGTGTCCGTTACCTTTAGACAGATTTCCTGGAAGATTCCTGCTCGTCAGTGTTTTTTGTTTTTTACATTTTTTTTTTTCTCCATCAGGACCCCTGAAGACACCCATCGCTGCAGGTCACCCCTCCATGAACCTGCTGCTCAGGAAGACCTTTGACCTGTACGCAAACGTGAGGCCCTGCGTCTCCATCGAGGGCTACAAGACTCCGTACACCGATGTCAACCTGGTCACCATCCGGGAGAACACGGAGGGCGAGTACAGCGGCATCGAACACATGGTGAGTGAACGGAGGCCGAGTGTGCGACAGCTCCAAGCTGAGAGGGTTACAGCGGGCTGTCCTGAGTAATCCTGACAGCTGTGTGAAAGCAGCCGTCACAGGCGATGCACAAACTGCAGACAGAGAGGAGTTCTGCTTAATTTTCTGACACAGTATGTGAAACGTTTGGTAGTGCATTTGTTTAAAGTGCTTCATTTTGTTCTGTTTTTATTTGTGGACTGTGCCAGAGCAGCTTTGCATGATTCACATTTCAAAATAAGCCTCACTTATTCTACACAGTGGGCCTTGCTGCTGCTGTGGTTCATGGAAACAAGCTGTTTTAGCTCCTCCCCTTGTAAGTCAGCTTCCTTCCGATTGGTTGCCCCTCAAAAACAGTGTTTGAACAACAGGTGGGTGGGGCTTCTTTGCCTCAGATAACCATATTAGGGATTTCCTCTGTTGCTGACATCATTCAGAGCCAGGAGTAGAAAAAACTGTGTGAGGTCTTTTGGATCACGGGGGTTACTGTAGGTACACTGAGCTCATTATTAGAAGCTTTGGCCGTTTTTAAGGTGAACATCCACCACTGTTCATCAACAGCTAGCAAGTTTACACTTATTAAGGCTGTGCACCCTGCCAGGATTATCCACACCTGTTCATTTAGGAGCTGCATGGCATCCTTTTGTCCTTCAGCCTGTCAGGGTTTTTTTTCTGTATTCAAACAAAAATAATCACCAATGAGCAAATGTGTGCAGGAATCTGTCACAGTGACTGTTGTCCAGTTCTTTAGCGTGTGAGTCAGGATGCTGCTGGAAGCTGTTAGCAGGTGTTGTTATCTGTGTTAACTGGTTGGTCTACCTGCCTCCTCACCTGTTCCCTGCAGGTCAGCTAGCAGCTGCAGGCAGGACGCTCTGCTCCTGTTCGTCTCTCCTGGTAAGAAGGAGGAAGCGGCGCCAGAGTCGTATTCACAGAGCACCTCGTTCCACCTCTGATAGATTCACTTTCATCCCAAAGACACAAACTAAGGACCTGAGACTGTTTCACATTCTGCTCACTGTGCTGCAGACATGATGAGCATGCTAACTATCATCCTGCACTGAGCAGCTCCCTTATTCAGACTGTGGATCCAGGTCTTTAATTCTCTGGACTCCTGATTGGACAGTTAGTTTCTTATGCTGATTAGATCCTTTGATATTTGTTATCAACTCAAGTTTAAAGCACAATCCTCTGAACCTTCAAATATTTCTGCTTCGTTTCAGCCTGTTCTGCTCTCCTTCACCTTTGTAAACATTTGGGCATAGACACACCATAGACAGGTGAATGGAAAGCACAGCAGGCTGAAATAAAGCGGAATGGTCCTTTAAATCTTCTTGGTGCTTCTGGATGTTTTGTGAATACGGCAGAACCACTGCCAGCTTCCTGAAGCTCACCTGTTCACCCACACATTCCCGACGTGGATCCGTCTGCATTCACACTGTCAGCTCAGATCTGGAGACGGTGTTAGCACGAAGCCCAGCAGCAGGGAGAACCTGTTAGCATGAACGCTGGTGTCCGTGTTCAAAGAACGAGGCATCCGAGCAGATCTTCCAGCTGGCAGTAAACGTGTGTGTGTGTGTAAAGTCTCACATCCATCCCCTGGGAACCTCCACCTGTTCTCCGTCTGGTGATTCGTGTCGCCCCTCCTCCTTGTCTCAACTTTTACCCACAGCTGACCTCAGGATGGACTAATAACTGCAGCAGCTGAAACTCTGTAAGGTCAAACCTTATTTGAGAACAAGTTTAACTTGGTAAAGACCTCGAATCTCATGGAAAAGATGTTTGCTAGTGTCCTAGAGGTCTGAAACCTCCCCTTGTATATATCTGATTAATTATGTCCCCAAAACGATGCTTTTATATCTTTGAAAGATTAGGCCTCCCCTCCCTGTGTGCGTCACATACCTCTTGTTTCCTAATCTGGAAACTGTTCCATGTATTTCCACAGAAAAGCTGTGGAGAAGCTTTTTCTGCACCGGCACGGCACCGAAACCTTGACTGAGCACAAAGGTTGAAGCAGCACAGGCTGCAGTTACAGGCTGCAGGAGGGTCTGTTACACTAATTTTCCTCTGCCTGAATTGCAGGGTCTCCTCGACTTCCTGTTTTAAAACGCAGCGTTTAAATCGATCGAACCAGCTGTAACCTTCTATTTTTTGCTCCGTTACCTATTGGCTAACGCAGCAGACACGCTTCCTGTTGCGTGCATGTGTGTGGAGGCAGGAGGATCCACTACTAGAATTACCCCGTTTTCCACTGATTTCCACTAGTTTGCCAGATGTGTATTCAGCCGCATCCATCTTTTCCTTCTGTGTTTCTGGTAATAGGTGCAGTCTCTTGCGTCCCTCCACAGTTTGATTGTTGATTCGATTGTGTTCTGTCCAGCTGTGAGTAACTTCAGTGCGTTTCTTATCTTTTTGTTGCCGTAGATCGTCGACGGTGTTGTTCAGAGCATCAAACTGATCACCGAGAACGCTAGCAGACGCATCGCTGAGTACGCCTTCGAGTACGCCAGGAACAACAAAAGAACGAGCGTGACCGCCGTCCACAAAGCCAACATCATGTGAGTGCAGCCCATCGCCCTGTGTGTCAGTCAGTGAGACCGGAATGTTTAGTCCTCGTGTGCCGAGGAAGAACAAATTCAGAAAACTGATCAGGCAACTCATTTATTCACCAGTGTAAGGTTTGACTTCCTAATCATCAGTAACTGCCAACAAAAGCACTTTATTAGCAGGAAAGAAATGGAGGTGAGGTAGATTCATCCAGTCGGAGGCCCATGGGAGATGGACCAAACCCAAAGTCCATCTCACATGGACAGTGGGCAGCCTGCCTCCAGCGAGGGTTACCACCTGTTGATAGTCAGTCCACAGGTTACTGAGTTTCAGCTTTTAGGACGGGGCACAAGTGCACCTCTGTAAAGGAAAGGGGTCGATTAGAGATAACATACAGAAAGAAGGAGAGTGGAAATAAATGAACAAAGAATAGTTGTTGAAAGCCAAAATCCAAGTAATCACTCCACCTTAGCTTGCACGTCTGAGGGAGAGGAGTGATTAGAGGACTTATTTAATCGAATTACTTCAAACAGTTTGGGGGTTATTATTTATGTTTCCTTTAAATAAAATGTCACCCATGTTTTGTCACTCACACACTCAGACTCTGTCCCTGTCAGGCGTCGTGTTCCCCCGCAGTGCAGATGTTGTGTTGCTGTTGTGTAACTCCGACTCTGTTTGCAGGCGGATGTCAGACGGTCTCTTTCTGAGAAAGTGCCGCGAGGTGGCTGAAAACTACAAAGACATCAAGTTTACCGAGATGTACCTCGACACAGTGTGCCTCAATGTGAGTCCGCCAAACAGTTCAGCAGCCAGATGTTCTGCAGCTGTTTCACAGTCTGCATTTAATGTGTTTACCTCATTAATCCAGACAGTGAAATAATTATGTTTAATGAGTGTGTTCAGAGCTGGATGGACGTGGGGGTTAATTTCAGTATTCAGTAGTATTGCTTTTCCAGAATTCTGACTTTTTTCTCAGAAAGAAAGAAAGATGTGCCCACTTTTTGTTTAGTTTTGTTTCCAGTGGCCCTTATCCTCTTCCGTACTTTCCTGACATGTCCCGATGCTTGTGTTTTCCAGATGGTCCAGGATCCAACCCAGTTTGACGTCCTGGTGATGCCCAACCTGTACGGAGACATCCTGAGGTCAGTGAATTATTCGCTCTGAAACCTGTGTTGCCAATCAGAAGCTGTGATTGGAAGTGCTGAGGTCATGTGACTGTGTTTCAGCGATCTGTGCGCTGGTCTGATCGGAGGCCTCGGCGTCACTCCCAGCGGGAACATCGGCGCCAACGGAGTCGCCATATTCGAATCGGTTTGTATGGCGTTGTCTTTTTTAGTGCCGTGCAGCTTCATCTGAATTTTGATACTTCATCTGTTTTTATTGTGCTTCATACACTGAGTACTTTACTCTTCATGCTGTAGTTTTACTGCACTTGCTTGTTGTTCTGCACAAAAAGCATGTACAATCTTTAAAAGCAGATGCTTTAAAAAGATTAAATATTCTTTTCTGATCTTCTGTAATTTGTTATATGATGTCAGGTGTTCTTAGTCTTTCAACCAATGAGGCAAATGACTCCCTGCGAACAAAAGCTCCATTCCCAGGGATTCATTTACTGCTGGTAGAAGTAGAAATTTAGGGAGGGGGCTCTCACCCCAGAGATGTCACTGTGGTCATTTGGGAATGAGTTTGAGAGTCTGTGCAGTTGCCTGAGTTGTAACCTTACTGTGGACACACACAGTCGTGTCCTTAAAGAGACAGGAGCTACTGAAAATGTCAGTAAAGGGATGAATAAGGATTTAATCTGAACTGTGAATTATGCAGAGCTGCTCCGGTCGAGCCCTGGGGTGAAGTAATGTTGAGCTCCACCTCGACCTGGTACACAGAAAAATCCCATCAGTAAAACTCTTTAAAAGATATTTTTCCCACAAAACTGAATGCTTGGATTGAACTTGTAACAGGCAGTTTTACAGTGTAATTATCTGAGTGTTAACCAGTCCTGTAATCCTGTGACCAAACGTCTGTAATCAGGAGACCTGCAGATTTATTGTTGTTTTGCTGACAAACTAAAATGAATGTTTGTGCTGCAGGTCCATGGCACCGCCCCTGACATCGCCGGCATGGACCTGGCGAACCCCACTGCCCTGTTACTGAGTGCTGTCATGATGCTGCGTCACATGGGTCTGCATGACCATGCCGACAAGATCCAGACGGCCTGTTTTGACACCATCAGAGACAAGAAGGTGAGGCTGAAGTCTCTCCTTGGAGGGCTCCAGTATTTTTGTTCCTTTAAGTCGAAGTTTCAAACAATGAAAGCAGCGTGTCTGTAACTCATTGTGCCAAAAGCTCCGACTGATCCAAACACTGAATTTTTACTCTTGGTTTTGGATGATGACAAAGAAAGGGGAGTGTCTTAGCAGCCCCACCCACCTACCTTCTATTTATGACGGGCAGCCAATCACGAGCAAGGTGGCCTGAAAAGCTCGAGAGAAAGCAGAGAAGCTTAAACGGCATGTATCAGGCGATCTGGTTGGTTTCATCGACGCCCAGAATAAATAGGATTATTTTCAGTTGTGAATCGTCCAAAGCCACTCTAGTGGAGTCTGAGAACCTCTGCTAATGTCATTAATAACAGCTGGAATGATATTGAGGACACCTGAAATGCTCTCAGAGAGAAGCTGCAGTTACTCCAGGACCGCCAGGAAAAAATCTTACACTTACTTTCAGTTGTGCATTCTGGAGGACGACCTCCTTAAAATCACACTTTGTATGATCTTTTTTCTAATGGTTTGTCACACTCCTGTATCTTGGAGCGAAGCAGACGGGAAACATGACACTCTGCTGACAGGGCTGCTTTTAATCTGAGTGGAGGCTGCTGGATACTTCCTGTTGAGCTCTTCTGAGATGACAGTTGATACATTGTTACGCCTTAGGAGGCTTATTCAACAGAAGTCAGTTTGAGCACCACCCAGTGGCTGTGGATGGGTCTGCACTTTAGTCCAGGCTGGCTGTCAGCAGCACCACCTGCTGGTTGGAGCAGATTCCTGTGAAATAAGAGCTGCTGCTCACTGATGTGTTTGTGTTTCAGGTTCTGACGAAGGACCTGGGAGGAAGTGCAAAGTGCTCTGAGTTCACAGCTGAGATCTGCCGTCGTGTCCAGGATCTGGGCTGAAGCTGCAGGGGAGAGGCCGCTGTTGGAGGCTCCCCCCGCCCGCCCACCTATCCTGCTGACTCGTCATATCTCTCTGGAGCTGCTGGCTGTGGAGGGGTGGGGCTTCTGCAGCAAGATCTTGAGTCCTTAACATTCACAGCAAGCGTAACGCACAAGTTTCACCAAGAAGCATGAGATGAGCGTTTCTTACTGTAATATCAGATGAATGACGGTATCAGTGCTTCGTTCCATTCGCATATTCTTTATCGTATTTTTGTAACAGTAGTACTGCGGGTAAAAGGTCCTCTTATTTATTGTTTCCACTTCCTGTTACTGCTTTATTCACTCCTACTCACCCGGATATATAAAAATTCTACAAAGAAAGGTCTCTCCTCTGTTTTGTTTTTCTTTTGCACCTCAGACACTTGGACTCAAACATGCAGCTTTAATGCTTCAAGTTTAGCATCTGCTCTTAACACTCGTTTTTATTTGAAATTATTCAGAAACAGTTTAGCGTATCCTGTTAAAGTCAGAGTGGAACACTGAGCAAACCATCAGGAAACATGGCAGCACCAGAGAGAGGTTCTACTTAACTTCAATAAAGGTGCTTTTTGTAATTACTCTCAATTGGGCTAAATTTCCTAAAGAGGCTTTCTCCCAAGGCCATCACTGCAAACAAGAATGTCCTCATTATGACCTTGTTAAATCAATGCTATGTTGAGTCATTACGACATCTTGTCGTTCAAACTGGGATTATACATTTTAGCATTATTGTTACCCAGAGTTGAGATCATTTAATAACCTTGCCCAATTAACCTAAATGAATTGTAAGAGAAATGGCTATAACTCTATGTATTGACCTTTTAAACAATACCAGTTTAGGGGGGGGGGGGGGCAGGATCAGCAGCAGCATCAAGAAACTGTTTATTTAAAAACAGAAACCTGTCTTCACTCTTTTCCATACTCTGACCACTTTGTTAGGTACACGTTCTACAGTCTTAATATCCCAGTCCCTGGATTTCTACCAAAAATACTGCTGTCATCGCTCTAAACCAAAGTTGCTGGGCCCCAAATAAGGACAGAAGGGTTACTGCTAAAAATCCAGCTGTGATGAATCGCCATCGCTCCACTGAGACTGTTTCTGATGAGACTTTATCAGAAACAGTATGTGGATCAACTGGAGGGCCAGATGGCTCAAGACTTTTGCAGAGTGGGTGGAGCAGCTTTAATCCAACAACAGGAAGAAACTGAAACTGAACAGAAATAAGTCATGAACATGAAAATGAAACAAGACCTAACCTTGTGATGGAGTCAGTCTGAAAGTCCAGAGACATTAGAATCATGATCCATTAGCAAGCACATAATTCATGTTTATAATAATAAACTAAACAAACCAATATAAATAATAATATTTATAATTATCACCCTTTCCCTCCCTGCAAATTACGTCATGTGACCCCGCCCCTATTTCCTGGCTGCGTCAAATTGCGGCATACAAACGGGAAAAAGAGCAGTTTTACTTTCAAAATACTATTTGTTTTTACCTGCAGAGCGCAGTGATCGAAATGAAAACTAAACTTTTGAAAACAAAATATAAAAATGTAGATAATTGTGAGTTATTTAATTTAAAACACGAATAACAGAAACATGTTGGAGATTATGTTAAAAAAGGAGCTCAAAACCACTGTATAAAGTCACGGTAAATAATGAATAAAATTAATTAAATAATAAATATCAAACTGAAAAAGAAACAATTTACACATATAATATTTTTATATTTTTCATAAATATTCATAATTTGTTTTTAGAAATCCATAAATATAGAGATCAAAATAAACTTTTATATTCGCTGAATTTCAAGGGTAGTCTTTCACATGGAGCTGTTACACGCATCGTAAATGTTTTTGTGTTAGTACAATGCACACTGCAGATTTGCTTTATTATTATACTCGTTTAATTATGTCACAGTCAACACTTAAAAACATTTTTATTACTTAGTTGTAAAGCACATACAAATTGTTTAGAGGCAGAGGGATACAAACGAAAAAAAATTTAAATAGCAAAAATACTTACTATATTATTACTATATAATATTCGGATGAGAGGTGAAACGTCTTCAAGCAACTTAAAGAAGTCCAGACGCTTTTCTTTGCAAGCTCCTTTGATTACTATATTAATTCATTACATTTAGAATAAAGAAATAAATAACCATTACTCTATTTTACTATCATAAACCCCTGCACACACCTATTTGCAAACTACTACTACTACTAAATAATAATAATAATAATAATAATAATAATTACCTATGATGTTGTTTCTGTTCCAGACTTTATACGTGTGAAATGTTATAATTACTAACGATCATCAATAACGGAGCACGCTGGGAGAGGTTTGCCTTATTGTGAAAAAAAGGGACCGGATGTGGGCGGGGTAGATTCAGGCTAGCTTGCAGCCGGAGCGCTTCCTGCTGCTTGTCGCTGCTCTCAGAGTGGAACCAACACGAAACCAGCGCTCCCAGTGAAGCCAGTCCGCCCAGCAGAAAGGGAGCAGGCCGCAGGTTCCCCGTGAACTCACCGGGACACACGGACGGACCGACGGACGAACGGCGGGAAAATGGCGAAGACGTACGACTACCTGTTCAAGCTGCTGCTCATCGGGGACAGCGGCGTCGGCAAGACCTGCCTGCTGTTCCGGTTCAGCGAGGACGCCTTCAACACCACCTTCATCTCCACCATCGGTGAGTCTTCTCCTCATCACCCTCTTCCCGGTGTACCGGCCGAACGGAGGGCTAGCTCCAGGCCACAAGCTAACTGACCGGAAAAGTGAAAGTGTTCGGGTGGGGTGGTGTGGAGCATGTGACCTCTGACCCCTCAGAAACATACAGTAGTTGTGAAGTGATGTATCTGTTAACTAATTAGTGATCGAGTATCACTTAATGGAGCATTCCCACGGTTTTTCCCATCCAGTTACTAATACTTATTATCATCAATATCATAAGCAATACTGTCATCAATAATATCAGCGCACGTGTCTAACAAACTCACAATCAGTGTGGTTAAAAACAACTTTATTTAACTTTAGAAAAGAAAAGAAACTCAGATGTTACGAAACGTGTTCTAAATCAAAGGGATTTTTAAGAAGATCCACTAGAATTTTTGTTTGTTTGTTTGTTTTTAAAATGTGGACAAACTTCTAATAGAGTCCGCCTCAGTTTGCTTTGGTTAATCATTTTGTATGACCTTACTGAACAATTTTAAAGGAAAAATAATAATAATAATAACACAAATAGAGAGAACATTTTACCAAACAAAATGAAACTAGTAAACTGACTGAGACCAAACCAAGTGGAGAAATAAAGTAAATACAATTTGAAAATATGAAACTACAAAATTATAATAACTCTGGTTGGACCTATTTTTCATTTACTTTTTTAACATATTGTAAAAAGTAATCATCGCCTACGAAACCAAACTGAAGCTGATGAAAATGTATTTTTTTTGTGATGAGCCCAGAGAAGTACGTCTTTTGTCCACTTATACAAAGTTTTTGATTTCTTTCAATAAACCCTAACTTTACTTTGAGGGGAAAAAATGTTTTGTTTCACTGACAGAAATCACAGCTCATACTTCATGAATCTGATTATTAATTAGACAAAATTTTGCTTTCATAAATCTTCATTTTTAAACAGACATTTTTAGATGAAGTCTAACAGTACTATTTTTTTTTTTTTTTTTTAATAATGCCAAAATCAGAGAGTAAAAGAATAAACGATTCAAAATATTTTTACAGAGTGTAGTTATCCTAAGAATTGTACTTTTAGTTTCCTTTTTGTATACACTATGTGCAGATACCACTGCATTGGGCTCTACGTTTTAGAGCTGATGATGTACATCTGAATGTACAATCATAAAAAAAGTCAAAAATGTACAAAATAGTCATGATTTATTTACGTTTTTTGTAATTATTGTCATTATTTTAATAATTGTCTGTTCTGTCTCCAAAAAATAATAAAAGTAGAATATGTGCCTTTGGGCTCTACATCCTGGGATGAACAGCTGGATAAAATAACAGCTGGACAAAGCAGATCCATGCGATGCTCTCAGATATCTCGGCTTCGGTTTGAAACTTGATGCCACTGGCAGAAAGGCTGCTTCACAGAGAAGAGCGTGCAGTTTGAAACATTAGAAAGATGGCACTGAGTTGCATCATGGGAAATGTAGGCTCCCCTTTTTGTGGTCTAACAGTGAGGATGTGTCCAGCTGTGTTGCTCAGATATAAACCTTCCTGTAGTTAATCTCACAGCAGAGAGTCGGAAACGACAGCAGGAATTGTGACGATCAAATGTGGATGAAAACACGACGGAAACGTCTGTTAATTTATTAGTTTTGTCGATTTT
The DNA here is from genome assembly GCF_964374335.1 of Astatotilapia calliptera. Lineage (NCBI taxonomy): Eukaryota > Metazoa > Chordata > Actinopteri > Cichliformes > Cichlidae > Astatotilapia > Astatotilapia calliptera. The sequence continues at coordinate 38,610,023 of NC_137422.1, forward strand.
TTTTTTTTAATGGAACTTTTATGAGAAAGATTACTAACTTGTAATTCCCTGTTGTTGTGTTTGATTTATTTATATTACTTTTTAGATTTCTTCTTCATATAATGGCAGTAATAAAGCTCCTTTTTTAAATTTGGAGATGGTCGTGAAAAGCAGGTGGATGGAAACAGATCAGCTGCAGCTTTACTGATTTCCTGATCTTTAGTGAAGCAGTGGAGCTAATTAACATCAAAAAGTCCATCGATAAATTGCAGTAAGCAGCTGCATCAGGAAGCAGCTGTGCTGACGTTTATCTGGAGGAAGATGTTCTTACATGAGGCAGGTCAAAGGTCATATGAGGTGACGTCTCACATTGAGCAGGATGCAGTTTAGGCCTTCTGTCTTTGTGTGGACCCTCGGTGGTCCCTGACCGGGACCCTGAATCCTAGAGGTCCTCACAGAGATAGAGAAGCAAGACTGTGTGTGTGTGTGTGTGTGTGTGTGTGTGTGTGTGTTTGTTTCCGGTGCGTCAGCGGAGTGTGTCGCTCTGCTGTCTTCCTGGTGGAAACAGGAAGTGGGAGCTGTCTTCTTCTATCTGTCGGCGAGTGTTTAAGTAGTAGGGGGTGTGTTTGTGTCTTTGGTATCACAGTGAGGACATTTTTGGTGGTTCTTCAGGCTCTCCCCACAAGGTCTGAGGATTCAGAGTAAAATCAAATATAAGTGAGTGGTTATACAGAGGCTTAAGAACGTGTGTGCGTGCGCGCGCGTGTGTGTGGGATGGGAGACTGAACTGATAGAAGCTTTTATTTTGGGGAAAAAAGAAACAAAAGATTGAGGTCATCAAACTGGCTAAAGAGTTAGGTTATTGCTACTCCTATTTATTACTGATTATTTCCTTAACTTGTTTGGTTATTAAACTGCCAGAAAAAGTCTATGTGACGACTTTACATCCCTCAAAACCTCAAAGATTTTCAGCGGACACTCAAAGAGAGCAGCAAAAATGTGTCACGACAGAAGCAGGAAGTTCCTGAGGCCAGAAATATGACGCAGGATTTGGCGAGGTGACGTCGGGTTTAAGTGTGTTGGAGATGGTTCATTAGTGGGTGATGATGTCACATTTTTACTTTGTCCTGGTGGATCTGCACTGACCTGACTTCACCTGTTCGTCTTTAACTTGGAAGTAATAAACATTAAACGGCAGGTAATTTGCTTCATAGCTGACTGAGTGGATGCACAGCTCCGGATCTCTACAATTAAAGTATTTTTACATTATGTCAAAGTATTTGCTGCATTAGCAAAATGAGATACAATTACAGCCGAATCTGATTACCGCATTTATCAGGGTGTCAAATACATGGCTGGGGGCCAGAGCTGGATCGTCAAAAGCTCCGATTGGACCCCTTGGATGGCTGTGGAAAGTGTGAAACTGGAAGGAGGGCATAAATTTGGCCACAGCTGATGAGGTGTGAGCCTCTGCAGGTCACTGTGTTTAAAGCTGTAGGATGAGTCAGGTGTTACTGGTTTGAATTCTGGTTTTATTTTTGTTCTTTTATTTTTTTGCTCCCTGACAGTTTAACATCAGTCACATTTTAACACAGCTTTCCTTCAAGGCTTTAAATAAACTTTATTTATACAGCCTGTTTCCTGTCACGCTGAGCACTGAAAGATATTTGCTCTGCAGGCCAGCTTCTCAGATTCATAAAGCAGTTTATCTCTCACGCTCTTTGTTATGTGTTTCATTACAGTTTTGTCATCGGCCGCTCTGCTGCCAGTAGACCTGTCCATGTTTCTGATTGGTCAGAATTAGGGCTGCCACAAACGATTATTTTGATAGTCAACTAGTCAGCGATTACTTTTGCGATTAGTCGACTAATCAGATCATCATCCATTGAACATAAAACGTACAGCTTATTGCACCAGCAGCATCTGCTCTTATATAACTATCATTAGCTTTCAGCTTTAAGTGTTTAAGGTCTGTGCTAACTAAAAATAAAGACAAGATGATAGTTTATTACATTTTAATGACATTTACAGATTGTTTCGGTGAAGTTTAATAAACTCCTTGCTATCTAAAATATAACAGGACACCGGAGTATATTCTCCAGCATCTCACACTTCTGATGATCAGCTGTCTGCTTGACATTTATTCAGCTGTGTAAAAACTATAACTTTCATCTCAGCCAAACTGATTTACTCAGGAACAAATAAAACACTGAAAAAAGCCAAACAACATTTTGAAGTTATCTAAGTGACTCATATATCATGTTTAACCTGAGTAGTGAAAGACGGCGGTGGGTTTGAAAACGATTTGCCGGGAGTCCGGTGTTCTCACGGCTCTAGTTAGCCTTGCCCCCGGCTAGCTAACGAGCTAGTGGGTAACAGACGTCTCCGAAAACGTCGGAGCGCTTTTGAAAATATGTGGTGTCCTGATAAACTGAGCAGATATTTGAGGTTTACACAGCTACATTCTCGCCTGAAAATATGTTAAACGTTTATTTTGTGACCCAGAAAGAATAATAAGAGTAATATTAAAACTAAGTAGCTGCCGCCATTGTTGGAAACTGAGCAGGGCCGCGATGGGCCGCGCTATGAATTCTGGGACACAGTTTCTTCTTCTTCGGGGTTTAACGGCAGCTGGCATCCTTGTACATGCAGTGCTGCCATCTTCTGTTTCAGTCCGTTATTACACGCTTAAATCCTACTACTGATTCCTGCGTCTTTTGTGATCTTACAAAGCTTCAAACGATGCGTCGACTATTAAATTAGTCGTCGACGATTTTGATAGTCGACGTAATCGTGACTAGTCGACTAATCGTGGCAGCCCTAGTCAGAATTGGTTAGAATTATTTGTTAGATTGTTGAAGTCTAGGCTGATTCATCGAGCTGGTAACATCTTTAGCCTGATTGCTGATCTCAGGTTGCTTCATAGTGCGGGCATTCGATTGGTTAGCTATTATCTGAACAGCTGATTGGTGGGTGGACTCTCCTCACAGCTGAGCGTGAGCTGCTGAGCTCTCTGCCGTCTCATTATCTCGGTGTCGCCCTGATTTATTTATTTGATTTGTAAACTGAGGGGTTATTGTCTGTAAATTTCAGGCTTTCCACACAGCGACAACCCTGGTTTTTACAGTGGCACCTGAAGGTGTCATCTTCCTCTCACGGCGCTCCACTCTCTGCTGGGTTGTTCCCAGTTCATTTGCCGGAGCTGCATGAATGTTACATGAGCTCCCACAATCCTCTGCTGCGGCGTTTGGACAGAGGACGCTCTGTGGCTGCTCTGTCAGAGGTCTCGTGAGAGTCAGCTGACCTCTGAGCATGTGTGAGTGTATCTGGCTCTGTGAGGGCCACTTTTGAGGAAGTTGCATTAAAGAGCTGTTTTGAGGGGTCCAGACCTGGTACTAGAGCTCATAGGTCAAAGGTCACCTGCTGCTGCATACAGCAGCTACTCTTTGTGGGATTGCCAGTTACAGTCTTGGATCAATATATAGTTACTGCCTGTATCACAAATTTGACATCACATCCTTTTTCAGGCTGCATGGAGGTGAATTTTAATTGGCTGGAAACGTCATGTGACCACGCTGTAAACTGGTTAAACACAGAAAGTTTTTTATTAATGCATCTGAAGACTGAACAATAAAAAGTGCACAGAGTGATTGATGATCAGCACTGCCAAAATAACAAAGAAGAAGAAATGAAAACTGTTATTATAGTGATGGAGTCTGGTACAGCCAGTGTGCTTGTCTGTGATGTAAATATGAAGTAGGAGCAGTAAAAACAGGTACGAGCAGAAGCACAAAGGGGGGTTTATGGTGATATTTAGAAGTATTGCTCACTATGATGTGGAGGATTGTCATGTGTGTGTACATACGTTTTTCATCATGCACACAGGAAGGCAGGAAGAAGGTATTAAATGTTATAAAAGGCAGTGATGTTGTGTTTAAGTGCTGCTTTGTGCTGAGTATTTAAACACTGACACTGAGTTACTGGTTTCCTCAGCTCTGATGCAGGCTGTGTGTGTTTGTGCGTGTGCATTCTTTGTGTTGTGTGGACATAAGACTTTACATGTTCTCACCGTGAGGACTTACTTTCCTACTGAGGACACAAAATAAAACCACCACGATGTAAATGTGAGCGCAAATGCTTAGAGTAGGAGCAGGAAATGAACGTGAGTCAACGTGGTGTGTGTGTGTGTGTGTGTGTGTGTGTGTGTGTGTGTGTGTGTGTGTGTGTGTGTGGTATTCATCTTCCTGTTTTTATTTCAGTGAGTGAGCGGTCGCAGACTTCTATAAAGCTCAAACAATGAGCTGATTGTCAGGTTGGTTAGTTAATTGACAAAAACACTCTGAGTTTGTTCTGTAGTTGTTGTGTTTGAGGCAGAAACTTTGCTTCTCATTGTTTTAAAAGGTAATTTTTAACCTCTCTGTCAGAATCGAAGGCATGTGGGCCAAATCCAGACATTCACAAGTTTGAGTCACTTTAGGTTTCTTAAACCCGGCTGTAGGTGCGACTGGCACAGGGATGCAACCGAACTGAGCGAGCTGGCTAACAGCAGGCAGGCTGAAGCTGTGACGGCAGCCTACATGTTTTAGTCAGCAGACAGAAAAGTTTTAAAGTCACAGACGAGAAACTGAAGCTTCAGAAAGCAGCTGAACTGAAAAGAGTCACAACAGAATTGTACCTTCGCTTAAGCTAAAGCTCCACTTTGCAGAGCGTTAAAGGCAAGTTTCAGGGCGGAAGGCCCGGCTGTTTGAAAAACTACGGGGTCAAAGGTCTTTCACTTTTCTTAATTAAATGTTACAAAGGCTAAGGAGCTATTTTGGACTAGTTGAGAGTTTCATGTGTTTCTAAAGCAGCACACAGAGCTTTTCGATTAAATTTAAGCATGTCTGTAAAATATATTTGTCTGAATGTTTTTGCTGGTCGTCTTCTGCTCTTTGGCGAGTCTGTATATTTCAGTGTTTGTCTCTTTTCTGGAGTTTTTGTCCTTTTCTTTGATCATTTTGTGTCTTTTGTAACTTTGGCCATTTTGCATCTTTTTTTCTGGTTTTGTTTCACTCTTAGACAGTTTTGTCTTTTTGCAGTTTCCTTTTTTATTTGGCAGTTCTTCATTATTTTGGGGGTTTTGTTAAAGCTTTAAATACATGTTAATTCTTACTTCCAAAGAAATAAACAGTCTGTAATTCTTCTGGTAGTTTCATTTTAATGGACAGACTTGAAAGATATAAATTGATTTGCATGTCATATTGAGTGAAATAAGTAGTTGATCCCCTACACACCAGCCAGAACTCTGGCTCCTACAACCAATCAATCAGTCACTCAATCACAGACACTCCTGATCTCGTTATGGATATAAACTACACCACCGCTCTACCACCGCGGGCGAGAGCTGTCAAAGGACGTCAGGTACAGGATTGTAGATCTAAACAAGGCTGTAATGCGCTCGGGGAGAAGATGACAGCTGTTGGTGCAATTATTTGTAAATGGTAGAAATATAAAATGACCGTCAGTTGTCCTCAGGAGCTCTATGTGAGGTCTTGCCTCATTGGGTCAGGATGATTATGAGAAAAGTGGTGGATCAGCCCAAAACTACAGGAGCAGCTTGTTAATGCTCTGAAAGCAGTTTGGACCACAGACACCAAGAGCACCATTGATAACACTCTCTGCCATAATGGAGTGAAATGGATGTTTGTCAGAGAACGTAAATGATTCAGAGAAGGGTTGGAGAAAGTGCTGTGGTCGGGTGAAACCAAGGTTGAGCTCTTTGGAATCGGCTGCATCCGCCGTGTTGGAGGAAGAGAAATGCTGAGTACGACCTTTCCCTCTCCTTCCCTCAGCCACAACACTGAGGATGGGTTGTTGGTGGGTCTTCCAGCATGACAACGATTCAAAACACACCACCAAGGCAACACAGGAGTTAACAGCATGGAGTGGGCTAACACGAGCCCACTCTAAAGTCTCATCTGACAATGATCAGCTGATGCCTGGGGGACTGTGACATTACTGTTTTGCTTCTTAAAGCAGAATGCTCGATTTATCAGCAGCAGACGAAACTGTTAGCTGCAGCATTATGTTGTGGGTGGAGATGGCGGAGGTCAGTGACCTCGTCCGCTGCATGTTTCCGTAACAGGCAGCAGAAAATGTTTCACTTCCTGGTGAGAGAATAGAAAGAGCTGCTGAAGAATGGAGGGAAGAGGAGAGGTTTAGTCTGAGCCGAAGAAGAGAAGCAAAGAGGAAATCAGCTGACTCATTTTCTGCCTTTGCTCACATTAAATTCAGTTCTCTACTTCCTACATCAGTGGATTCATAAGAGGAGAGATTGAGAAAGACGGCACATGGAGGCATCACTTTGATGGTTGATCATGTTGTAAGCACAGCCACAGCTCCAGCGCTAACATCCCAAAATAAGAAAAGTTGACACCTTTATAAACAGTTAATGTGCCGATGTGTTGCCTTTACGACGCATGGCAACGAAACAAAACACAGCATACACCAAAACCACAACAGGAAGAACTGATGAGTTACAACCTAATAACAGACTCTTCTAGTGTGCCACGATAAAAGAATGTAACACTCTAATAATCAGGCCCGTTGTGACCAGCGATGATACTCAGCGCAGAGAATAAACGTGAGCCGTGTGAGTCTTTACAAAGTGTTGAAACCTGCCCGTGTTCTTCTTCTCTAAAAGGAAACAGAGTAGCGTTTCATTTTTCTGTTTTTGGGGGGAGGGTGGGAGCTTTATTTTGGCGGGTCTGTGCTGCTCTCTTGAATGTTTGGCTCCTCGGTCGTGCGCCTCCTGTTGGTGGCTTTGTGCCACTCTTTGCTGGATTTCTTTGTATTTTATTGGTGGGGTTTTTTTGTTGCTCTTTGGTTGTCTTTTGAGACAATGAAGTCATTAATTGAGAATGTGATGAAAGTTCACTTCTAGCAGGGCTCAGTCCTATCAGTCCAAGACAAAGTTAGTAATTTAACAGTGGGGGAAATAAAAATATTACCTGCTCTCTGCTTAAATCAGCACATCCTTCAAACATGAGACACTTAACCATAGAACGGGTCCATAAGAGCCAGGATGGTTTCATCAGTCATTCACTTCTTGTGTCATTAGTTGTAAGATCAATGAATGAATGAATGAAATCAGTTGCAGCTGATGGTGAAGTGGCGTGAGGAGGGAGGGGTTTGGTTAGAGCTGTAGCCCAGGGATTTGAACCAGCAGCCCAAACAGCTGTGAGCAGGAGGAACCCGAGCTGTCAGGGCTTCACATCCGCAGCTTCTTGGAAGCATTTCTTCTGCTCAGGCAGGAAGAAGTGTTTTTAAAAATATCTTCGACTTCCTCTTTGACCAGGCAGGCACAAACCCAGTCAGCTGACAGATTTAAGACGCAGAAGAGAAACAAACACGCCTCAGCGTTTGTTTTAACCACATGGCCCTGCTAGCAGGGCTTCCTCTGCATCAGACCGCAGTTTTTAAAAGCATAAAACTCCTGCACTCACTGACAGCCGCTTTTATCTTAACTGTTCATTATTCCATCAGTCCTGCTTTTCTGAGTCTGTCGTTGGGCAGAGAATAAGACGGAGTGAGCCCGAGCGCTCTCTGCGTCTGCTCGTGATCGTTGCTATGACGCTTTGGCGTCTCTGGAGCTGTAAATATGTTTGTGTCCGGAGCTTGAAGCTGACCGTTGTTTCTCTTTCAGGAATCGACTTCAAAATCCGAACAATCGAGTTGGATGGAAAGAAAATCAAACTGCAGATCTGGTGAGTGCCACTCTCTGCTCCAACGTCCGTGTGTGAGCTTTGAGAGGAGATGAACCTGAAATCAGGTGTTTTGTTGTGTGGATATTTTTAATGAGCCTCTCAGTGCGGGTGTGTAACAGTGGCTTCTTCCTGCAGGGACACAGCAGGTCAGGAGAGGTTCAGGACCATCACAACGGCCTATTATAGAGGAGCCATGGTAAGACACACCCCCTTCCTGTTACCCCTCTGCTGATGCACAGGTAACGTGTCGGTCACCAGTGAAACAAGCAAGAAAACCTTTATTTATACAGCAAATTTTATTCCAGCTGAAGCACAAACAAACAAAAGGCAATGATAACAGGAAAGACACATTCAAGCTAATCCATAAAGAAATAGAAACCAACAATAGATGAGTAAAACAATAAAAACATGACACCAATAGAAATAAAATGGAAAAACTTGTGAAGCTCAGCATTAGTCCAAATTAAAACCTAAAGTTTAAAACCATTAGAAAAGAAATAACATGATAACTGAGACCATGACTCAATTATCTACTTTAGTTGGATTTAAACTCTGATAATGTGGGAGCACACCTGTACACCTGATTTGCTTCAGTGCCAGGTGATTGGTTGAGACCAGCCACAACCAGGAGGCCTGAGCTGGTTCACATCATGCAGGGCCTTGTTAAAACAAGCTGGTCCTGACCTCAGCAATCAGCTTGCACTTCCTGTGCTGATGTCATTTCCTGTCTTGTGTTCATTAGGGCATCATGCTGGTGTATGACATCACCAACGAGAAGTCCTTCGACAACATCAAGAACTGGATTCGCAATATCGAGGAGGTAGGCCACGCCCCTTTGATGTCACGTGACTTTTGTTATTTTCAGAGCTCACATTGTTCAGTTGGATTTGAAGAGGTCTTCAGGTGAACTCCACACCTGCTCCCGAAGAAATGCTTGTATGACGTCATCACAGAGTCATGTGATCTGTTATATAATGAGACAGATGCTCTCCATCAGATCCGGCTGAGCTTGAGCTGTTTTTGCAACAAAGAATGGGGGAAAATTTCAGTCTCTAGATGCACACCCCAAAAGACTTGCAGCTGTGATTGCAGCGAAAGATGGCTCTACAAAGTAAGGACTCAGGGGAGCTGAATACAGATGCCACACTTTTCAGATTTTTATTTGCTTAAAATTTTGAAAACCATGTTATATTTGTACCACTTCACAATTATGTGCTGCTTTGTGTTGGTTTATCATAGAAAATCTCACCACGTTTGTGGATGTAAGATGACAAGAGTATGAATACTTTTTCAAGGCACTGCATAAAGGTTAGGGTGTAATTATATGGAAGCCCGTTTCCGCCACTAAATAAAAACAAAACAGCTAGTATCCATAACTTCAACTTATTAACTCGAAATTTTGAGTTAATAAGTCGAAGTTTAGTAAGTACGCCATCCTTTAAGATGGTTGGAAGATGTGACATCCTCATGACTCATTTCTGGACATCAGACCTGCTGAGCTCTCGTTCCTTATGATGTGTGACAGAAGATAAGATCGGTGTTAGTACCGTTACTCGCGCTCACTCTGCAGGGTGACGGAATACGACCGTGTGCGTTCACTTCCACATTACACATCAATTCCAGCTGTAATCAATACTCAGTAATCAGATATTGAGATCCGTGATGAACAGCTGCAGTTATCTCCTGTTTGAGAGGCTGTGGTGTAGGCCCTCCTCACAAACACAGCACACAGAAATGCTCTAAATCCATCAGTTTGCTTTGAGTGTATGTGGTAGAAATGTGCAAACCTGACACGTGTTCAATTTCCATCACTTATCGAGGTCTTTGTGGCAGAGATGCCAAGACCTCCGTCTCCCCGGTCGCCTCCTGCAGCTCTTCTGGGGGGACACCGAGGCGTCCCAACCAGCAGAGAGATGTGATCTGTTTTCTATCCAGTGAATTCTTCTCAGAAAAACAAGAATTCACATTTTTGAGATCACACTTTTTTTTTTGTTCAAGGATGCAACTAAATAACTTTAATTTATAAATAAAAATGTATTTTCTTGTAAAGCAGTACATTTGAAAATTGAAGGATAACAACAATAATAATTATACTTTAGCGTTAAAAACATGGTGGATTAATCCGTGTGTGTGTGTGTGTGTGTGTGTGTGTGTGTGTGTGTGTGTGTGTGTGTGTGTGTGTTTTCAGCATGCCTCTGCAGACGTGGAGAAAATGGTTCTGGGAAACAAGTGCGACATGAACGACAAGAGACAAGTGTCCAAGGAGAGAGGAGAGAAGGTCTGAGCCGATCCCTGCAGAGAGCAGGACTCATTCGATCAAACTGAGTGAAAGCAGGAAACCTCCAGGAGATGATATCATCTTATTATTATGCATTTAGGAGCAGACGAGATTTTTACTCTTTGCTTTGCTTCAGGGATTCATTTGCTGACAGTTAGAAACGCTTCACACTGATTTCAGCCTTAATGAGAGAAAACGCTTCTGAACTTATGCTTTAAATGTCACTTCAACCTTTTCTTCTACCTGGGTGTAATCCCTTTCTCTTTGGTTTTCCAGCTCGCCATCGACTACGGGATCAAGTTCCTGGAAACAAGCGCCAAGTCCAGTATCAACGTGGAGGAGGTGAGTCCTGATCCCGATCCGCCGTCTCCTCCGTCAGTCCCGCGCACACGAGGCGACTAATTTCTGTCCCGTTTCCCTTCACAGGGCTTCTACACGCTCGCCCGAGACATCATGGCCAGGCTCAACAGGAAAATGGTGAGTTGAGCAGATTGAGGTCTGCGGAGGCGGTGCTCCGACTCGAGCAGCTGGCTCCAGATATGTAAATGACTTTATCAGCTGAACATGCAGGGGATGAACGTGCCGCTAAAATTAAAGACGGAGTTGGTCACCGTGAGCAGGAGATTGTTAATCGCCATAATCAGCCCCGGTGTGTTCTTATAACTGATGTGACCTTTGACCTCCTTTCTTCCTGCAGAACGACAACAACCCGTCAGGTGGAGGTGGGCCCGTCAAGATCACGGAGCCCCGCTCCAAGAAGAGCCTGTTCAGGTGTTCGCTGCTGTAGGCGGAGCCTCAGCTCAGACCTCCTCCTCCTGCAGCAGGAGCTGAGGAACAACCTGTGGACAGTTTAGAAGCCTGCTGTGACTCCTCCTCCTTTTCTTCTTCTTCTTCTGTTTTCTTGTTGTCTGCTGTCAGCTCAGCAGTTGGAGGCTGAGCCAACGCAGCATCTCAGTGTTTGTTGCAGCGAGAACACGGAGGCGACGATGATGATGATGGCGATGAAGGACAAGGCCGATGACTGTTTGTACCAAAGTGGGTGGGGCTGTGGCTCCGCCCTCTCCTCTGATTTTACGCGTTGAGGATGAAGCATTTAAGAATAAGACATGTAGCAGACTCTTGCAGAGGCTTCAGTCCGACTCTTACAGCAACTGACCAATCACAGACCAGCGGCCTGGACTACGAAGCAGGTAACCAAGGATACGAGGTGCGATTAAAGAGTTCAGCCAGGCGGTAACATTCAGTCCTGAGTCAGTGGGAGTCTAAGAGGTCAGGCGTGGACATCAGCAGCTCCACAATCACCCGCGATGACGGCTGGATCTCGCTCGGGTCTCTGTTCTGTCGGCATCTACAAATCCATCCGTCAGGCTCTCACTTCCTGCCTCCCTCACTCATGAACACACTTCTCCGATGGGGCAGCAACTCATTCCCAAAGAGTCTTCGACCAAATTCAAATCAGAATCAATGTTTTCCATTTTTTAATTTTTATTTTTTTTAATAAACACCGTAACTGAACTTTCCGATCGCACCTCGTATGTCTCATCTTGATCTAATCGTGAAAAGTGGGAACACGGTGGTTGTGAAGCCAAACCAGGTTTTCTGAATCTCTGTGCACAGGTTTACAGCCTCGTGCACCGCCGTCACAAACCCCAAAACCTGGTTAAACCTGAGGTCTCTAAGCCCAGGTCCTGCTTCGTGGTTCAGGCCTGTGTCAGATCGCTTCAGCTAATCTCCTGCACGCCGCCTAAAAATAAGCTGAACTACAGGAACTTACCTGATGTTGGTTATCAGAGGCAAACTGTGCAGGACCTTTGAAAACGTCCTGAAATGTGCAGCTTTGTATTTTAGGAAACTTTGCAGGAAATCAGCTGAAAAAATTAAAATAAATATATATAAAAAATATAAATATATATAAAAATGTATAAAATCATTTTCATTTCAATCTTGAATTTCCAACTCAAACATAGGAAGTAAAAGCCCAGTAAGATCGGCGGGCCTCGAACAGACGAGTGGAAATCATAAAAATATTATCGAGTTTTAAATTTTGTGTTCACTAAAATGTCTTAACCTTCATGTGACCTCCAGCCTTCATTTCCTTTCAGAGTTTATTTTAACTAAACAGAACTAATAGTTTTATATTTTATCTTTTTTTTAATGCATCTTTAGTTAATTCTGTTCCTTTAAAACGTCTCTGTGATAAATATGTATGAAAGCAGAGAAAGTCCCTGCGAAGCAGCTTTTTCTTCTCTGTTCAAAGACGCTTCGTTTAATAGCACACGTGCTACTTTTATTTTGTACGTTTTCAAAGGAACTGTACAACCTGCGCTTTTATTTTGAAGTGTTTTATTTTCATGTGCAGCTGCTGGTGTTAGATTTCCTCTTTCTGACTCCCGATCGGTTCATTGGCTGAAACTATATATTTATTATGATTGACAACAACGATTGATTAAATTCGATGAGCACGGCGTGGAAACGTAAAGTCAAACTTTTAGTTTCCTGCAGTTTTCTCTGAAAAGCTGTTTCCGCGGAAGGAGCTCGAGCTCTTAAATTTTTGCAGCCGATATTCTGCGATAACTTTGACCGTCACGACTATCCCAAAACACCCCAAACAACGGCGGGAAGCAAGATGGAAACACGGGATATAAACTGAAGCTACTTTCAGCTATTTGGAAAGTCCTCGAATTCATATAATCCCTCCTGACTGTTTCCGTGAAGGCAGAGTGAAAACGGAAAGATTTTGTGACGTCTGTCCTGAGCCCGCCAAAAACGAGTGAGGCGCGTTGCCGTTGGTCGTTTTTGTCTGGCTTTAGATGGGTTTCTAGTTTTACAAATATCGTGAAGTATATCAGAAGCAGTGTTTTTTATATATTCAAGTACTTCATAAAGACCCTACAATAACAGAAAGCGCCCGTGTGCAAGTGGTGACAGTGGGAAGGAAAAACATCTTTTTAACAGGAAGTACCCTCCAGCAGAACCAGGCTGAGAAAAGACAGCCGCCGGTTTAAGTGATTAAATATCCCATTTTTGTCTGAAATATGTCTGTACTCGTTTTTACTGGAGCCTGGTGAGATGCAAGGTGGTATCAGCAAACTTGGCTTACCCCCCTGAGCACTTCCTGCCCAGCTCAAAGCCTGCAGGATCTGTTCCTCCAGTTCCTTCGGAGGAAAAATACTTTCAGTGATTTAGCTTCTGGAAAATTCCTAAAAGTTGAATTTTGGCTTGATCCCGAGTTCAGCGGGAACAGACGCTCAGCAGCTGCAGATGAAGCCCGTGTGCAGAAATCAGTGTTACAGCACGTTTGTTTACAGCAGTGCTTTTATTTTACTCCGCTCGGCTTCCTGTCACAGCCACAGACTGTAAATAAAGATGGATGACATGCCGCCTCTTCCTCAGAGTATCCGCCATTCTGGTTTAATGCGGAATAATTCTGACCTCAATCAGAGAAGCTGCCAATCACGGCCACAGACATCAGTTTAAAGCACACAATCAAAAAACAGTAAGAATGTACTTGGAGGGGGCGGGGTTTGTGACCTGTGTACCATGTTTCCTCACTTCCTGTCATCCATCTTTATGTCCAGTCCGAACGTCTTAAAGATTAATGAAGAGCTGAAGGAGGCGTGCTCGACGTGTTTTTGTACTTTTCAGCACTTTGTAATTCGCTATGCAAAAACCACTTTTTCCTTTTATCAGGAGTTTGTGTTACTGTGCTCTGATTGGTCACACAGGTCGTCAGACGCATCGATGTGTTTGTCAGAGGTCATACTTTTAGTAGGAAACTAGAGTTTATTTTAAATGTGACTTTCAGATTAAAAGCCTTGTCACTTCAGCACATGGAAAGACGGATGGTTTTAATAAAGTTTTATATTTGGGACTTTGGTGTCGGCTGGGATTGAAAGTTACTGATGAGGGTGAAACAGATGAAGGCTCTGAGGAGGAGCTGGATGTTTTCTTTTTTTAATCTGAATCAAAGAAAAGGGCTGCAGACCAGAGGCTCTTAATGTGAAATTCACAAGACTGATTCAGTAGGTTTCGGTGACCTCTGACCCCATCAGTGTCTTCCGTTTGCTCTGAGATGATTGGAGCGTCGTCGCTGCTTCAGCTGATGAACAATAAACAACTTTCTACCATCTGGTTTGTTTTTCATCTTTAATCGCTCAGCTGCTGCAGCGAGGAGAGGATGCCTCGGGTTCACTGAGGTGATCCGGGCTGAGGCTGAAATGATTTCTCCTACAGCTGTTTGAAACACTCGCCTGACCTCAACGTGTGCAGGACATGTTGGGTTATGTGATGATGAAACTTTGGTGATGCTTATTTAAAATGAGTTTTTACACTACGTGTGTAACAGGTACAGTAATTTACTTTTACAGGTGGTAAATGAGATCCTATAGGTGTAACTCTGCATGTCACAGTACGATCAGAAGAGAGGTGCTGTATGATTCTTAAAGTTCACTGGAAAAACAAAAGTCGACATCATCATGACCTGCCTGATGAGGCTGTTGTCTCCGTATTATTCCGTAAAACCTAAAAAGAAATGAATGTGTTTGGCTCCAGGTCAGCTGATCTCCGAGAGAACACAGAACAGGAAGCATGTGAACAAACTCAGTTTATTATTCAAGTAAAAAGTGGCAGCAGACGCTCAGCTGAGGGTTTATTTACACACATGTACAGACACAAACCTGCCATCCTCACAGCACGCCGGCCCGCCCGCAGACTGACCCTGGGTCAGCATGACAAACGGACGCGGCGGCAAGGAGACGAACTCAAACTGTCCTTATTTACAACACAAATGAAAGCAGCTGTCCGACGTCCGGGTCAAACAGGAGGAAACGCAGAACTGCAGCAGGAAGCAGATGAACCTGCGCGCACACACAGACGGATTTAAGGTATGTATGGAGGTCTCGCGCATCACCTCAGAGACATGAGACTGGGGTCATCAGACCAAACAGAGACCAGTCGGTGACCTCCAGCAGACGCTGAAATCGTGTTGTACTCGTTTATATTTTTACCTGGTGATCAGTGTTTTCTTGGGGGCGGGGCTTAGATTAATGCAGATTACTTAAAGGCGACCATCCTGAGCTCACTTAGTCTCTGATCTGTTGCGAACTCATTGTTATAGCTTTTGCTTCATGTGTCAGCCTTTACGTCTGCCTGCCTGTCTTTAGAAAGACTCGCATGGTTAAAGTTATCATTAACAGTTTGCTCGGGTTGTATGCCTTTTTTTCTTTTGTTTCCCTTTTTGATTTTTATTCTCATACTTTGCTTTCCCGCTTATTTTCTGCAATAACCCAAAAAGCCGTCAGGGTTTGCCCATTTCCAGTTTTCCCCCCAAACACAATCCCTCTGTGAGGACCTGCAGACTTACAGGAACGTCATTCAGGCGAGCTGATCACACGATGGTTGCCGGGCTGATGACTGCAGCTGCTTTCTGAGGACAGACGGAGAACACCATCAACCAAACATTTATAAACTCAGAGAAATTCCCAGAGAATCACCGAGCCGCTCGGAGAGATGACAAACATATTTAAAAATGCTCTAACTCCGCCTCCTTCATGTCGCTGTCTGCACTCACAGCTGAAATGTACGGGCTGTTGAGGTGCTGTTTGCTGGGGGAAGAGGGGGAGGGCTCCTCGGGCAGCGCTTCCTGGAGGTGGGAGGACACGCAGCCGCTGTCGGAGCCAGTAGAGCCGGAGAGGCAGCGAGACGACGAACCTGAACTCTCAGTGGCTGAAGACAGAAAAAAGAAAAAGAAACTGCAGTCAGGCGTTAAAGTGAAGAGGCTGGAGGATTGGGACGAAGATTACTCAAACCTAATCTGAGACTCATGAGTTTAGGTGTGTGCTGACGTACTCATGGAGGGCTGGCTGCTGGTCTCGTGCTCCTGCTCGTCTTCCTCGATGCACGAAGCGCTGAAGGAGCTCTGAGTGGTGGGAGGAGGGGGGATGCTCTGACTGCAGGAGGGAGAGGAGGATGTTATAAAACCAGCACAAGAACCTTTGACAGCAGGACAGGTAAGTCTCACCTGTACATGTGCAGATTGAGCGGTCCCAGCAGGCTGGCTGAAGACGGGCCTAATGCTGCAGGGTCAGAGGTCACCGTTCCCCTTTTAAAAGGATTCGAATGGTCGAAGACGGAGACGGCGATGGACGCCCGCGTTCTGGCACCTGAAGGACCCAATCACCGTTTTACTTTTTGATCATCAGTAACTAACGAGCTAATTGGTGAATTCTAGTGAAAGTCTGAGCGGCACCTCTGCTCTTCATCATGTAGTGAACGGCTCGGTCGCTGATGGCCGCGTCGCTCGGCTGGATGTCCAAGAACGGTTTGTTGCCCACGCCCATCGACACCATCTCCTTCAAACGCATCTCTGCTGGCAGAAAGACAAACGGGTGAGTTGATCTCCGACACCGACGCTCTCCTGAACGCTCCGCCATCCGCACCTTTGTTCCTCGTGGCCTGGGTCCACAGGATTCGGGCGATGTCGTTTGTCCAGGCGTGTTTTGCGTCCGTCGTTGTCGCCTGAAGGATGAAGGTCTGATTCTTGGATGTCCTCCTCCTGAACCAGATCTCAAACTTCAGCCCGCTGTCCCCCGTCGACTCTGTCAGACCAACGTCCGCCGTCTGCAGCACAGGCACACGTTTTCTGCTCAGAAAATTCCTCGCCTCACGGTTGGCGTGGGCTCGCCTGCTCTTGGAGAGCTTACCTTGAAGGAGTGTTTGTAGATGAAGACGTCCAGCCCTCCCTCCATCTTCTTAGGTTTACTGAAGAGGACGAGCTCCTCGAACAGGAAGATGCGACGCTGACATTTCCTCCTCCCACTCCAGACAGTGAACTCGTCCTGCCGGATCAGCTGACCCTGCTCCTTCAGGTTCACCTGCAGGCAGAAGAAGAGCTGATTGGGTTTAATTCCTAAGAGTAGCCGATTTAATTATGTTCATAAGGTCCATCGAAACTTAATTTAAGACGTTGTAGACTTGGGCACGAACGATGACGCTAAAACAGGATTATAAGAAAGTAAAAGACCGTAAAAGCGGCTCTGCTGAGGCTCATGGGACACAGCCCTTAGTTTGGTAATCTGAACACAAAGGAATGGCTGGTCAGGCTTTTTGGAGGCTACCCCCAGCCTCACAGGGAGCTGCAGTCTGCTGGAGGAAGCCTCTGAACTGGCTTCTGGAGTATTTCACAGCATATATGGAAAATAGTTTCTGATACTGTTACGCTGTTTAACTTAAAAGAGCAGAAAACACAAAGAGGGAGCTTTTAACGACACGGTCCGATTTAAACGTCTCACCTTGAGCTCCGTCTTTATCATGAAACCCACAAACACAAACCTCCCATCTTACTGTGGTAATCATGTCCATCAAGGCGGTCGTGTGATTGGTTTTTAGTTGGACTACTAAAAAAGTTTTTCAGGATTTTGGATCCAGAAATTTTTAGGAGACCATCATCAAGGATTTTGAAACAAGTGATCAGTTCCAGAAGTTCTGCTCCTTGAATTTGATTCATGTGTGATGTGGAGGGGACTTTCACCTCAGATCAATATTTCTGGTGAGTCTAGAACACGAGTTTCACCTGAGCTCAGATCAGGCTACACTTACGTCACAGTCTCGAATGGCGTCCATGGCCAACAGGTCGTTTCCATGGCGAAGCTGGAACTTGACCATATTGGTGGCAGACTGCAGTGCCGTAAGCTCCGCCTCTTGTGCCACGCCCACCTCCTTCATGAGGTCAGTGAGGAGCAGCGCGTATTTGCTCATCCTCTGAACGGGCTTCAGCAGGTAGGAGGACAGGTCCATCTTATCGCCCAGTTCCAGCTGCTTCCTCTGCAGGAACGAGGGGGGCAGGGGTTAGTGCGAGTACAAATATGAGGTCACATGAAGGTCAAAGGTCAGAGGTGGTGGTTGTAGTTCTCACTCTGAAGAAGGAGTGTCCGTGATTCGCCAGAAGAGCGTCAGACTTGGGTTTGTTCTTGCTGTAAAGAGCGTACAGACCGAACTGCTCCTGCTGTTCAACACAAACAACAAACACATTCACACAGAGTACGTGTGTGTGTGTGTGTGTGTGTGTGTGTGTGTGTGTGTGTGTGTGTGTGTGTGTGTGTGTGTGTGTGTCCGTCCCCTACGTGTCTGAGGAAGCAGTGTGGCACTCTGAGCGGATGCTTCGAGCAGGCCTCCAGCTCCTTCAGGAAAAACTGGCTGTGGAAGTCGAGGAGTTTCTCCAGGTTGCCGAAGACGACAGTGCGTTTCCCCCTGAGATCCTGCGGGAGGTCTGCTCGGTCCATCTCAGGGAAGTAGTGATGTATGATGTAACGCAGTGAGCGGACGTACTCGCGCTCCGTGTTCACCATCTCCTCCACAATGTGACGCAGCTTGCTGCACACACACACACACACACACACACAGAGATGTCAGCAGAGAAGTGTCAGTCTACAAATTCAGTCTGAGAACCAGGATTACCCACCTGCTCCTGGGTCGGGGTTCTCCGGTGGGTGTGCTGGGTGTCCCGGGGCTATGTGGCCCCTGTCCTCCCCAGCTGTGAGAAGGCGTCCTGGGGCAGAGCGTGCGGTCTGCTGCCTCAGTGCTGCTGACCTCCAGACCACGGATGAACACACCCGTGTTTCCTCTGCGCACTGGCTCGCTGAGGGCGCGAGCAGACGGGCTGTAGCGCGACGTCTCCGGGGTGGCGGGGCAGTCGAAACTCTGAGTCTTCCTGAGCTGCTGTCGTCTGCAGGAGAAGGAAGAGGAGGAAGAGGAGAGGGAGAAGGAAGACGACGATGGAGTGAAGCAGGGAGAAGAATCCAGGCGGGGGAGTCTGGGACTGCAGGAAGTGATATCCACACGGTCTGAGGACTCGTCTGAGGAGGAGCTGCGAAAAAGTCGCCGGAGGAGCGGCGTGTGCTGCGGGGTGGGAGGGGAGGCGGAGCCAGCAGGGGTGGAGGTAATGGAAAGAACCGAGGAGGCATTTGTTTTCTCCTCTGGCAGGCGGGAGGAGAGCCAGAGTCCTGACAGAGACTTCCTGGAGGAGATGGAGCTCCTGCTGGTGGCAGAGTCAGAGCGGCGCCTGTGGGCGGAGTCACGCGTCTTGAGTGCTGCCTCCATCTTCCTGTCAAACATCTTCTTGGTCTCTTGACACTTTGACCAAGCGAAGCTCCACTGACGAAGGCCTCGCTCGCCCCGCAGTTCACCCGCAGCCACCTTCATTTCCTGAAAACAGGCGTCTGAGATTGGTGGGTGCAGACGCTGGTAGTCCTCCAGGCAGCCAATCACAGCTTGGCATTTGTCTGGCAGTGTGCAGTCCTCCATACTGATCCCAGCTAGGTGACGCATACCCTGCAGCGCCCAGCCATAAGCCTGCAGAGAGAGAGGGGAGAGTCATATGGAGAGCCGATGGAAAGGTGCCATTCCACTTCCTGTTAAAATGACTGCAGTTTAGCTGAAGTACAGCAGGGGGCGCTCAGGAGAAAGTCAGACAGCATCAAAAATCTGTCAGAAATTAAATAAGACGACTAACTAAAAACAAAAAAACCCAAACAATCAGCAGTCACGCTGTAGTGCGTGCTCATTGGTTGGTTAAGGACAATAGAAAACACTCTCAGTGGCACCCTGTTCAAAATGATAACTAAACATCAGAACCAGAGCTAAAGCCCAGCAGGAACTTTGTGTCCAGCTGGTTGTGATGGATGAAGGAAACGCTCTCTGAGGCTGCTGCTCGCCCGACGCTTCAAATCAACATTTACAGACGCTGTGACACCCCAGCGGTCAGAGGTGTTTTACTATAACATGAAAAACAATCTGAAACTCAAATATCATCGTTTAAAAAATTCAAAGAGCAGAAGATCTATTTTGTCCAGATGACATGACCTTTGACCCTAGACAGCAGCCCACTGAAGAAATGTTTTTTTTTTCTTCGTTTTAATAAATTCAAAAGCAAAAAGACTGAAAAAAGAAAAAGGCAGGAAGTGATGGGGTTACTTTAGCTGGTTATGATGGGAACATTTTAAGTTTCCCCAATCAAGTTGAACACCCACCTTTTCCCCGCCCACTTTTTTTTTTTTGCTAGGGTCACACACAAAGATGCCATGGTGCAGGTCCTCTTCTCACATGGAGGAGGTCCTAAAGGGCCCGCACTAAAACAGCTGATGTAACATGTAAACTTTTAAACCATCTCTCTGAGAAGACGTTTTCCTCGTTTGTTTTCAAAGTGATGTTTCCTGGTCCAAGCCGTTCCAGCTTTTCCTTTAAAGCGAGCAGAACTCGGACCCGGCACTGAAACATTCAGGGCGTCTCCGTTTTTTCTGTCTGTTCGGACAAACAACAAGAACAGACCGACAATGACGTCACTCTGCAAGTGTGTAGTCAGAGAGCTTTGAAGTGTGAGCTCGTGTTTGTGTGCGCACCACGAAGGAGTCGACCGCCAATCTCCTTTTTGCTGAAGGCTGGAGGGGGAGGAGAGTGTGTGTGTGTGTGTGTGTGTGTGTGTGTGTGGTAAATTAAAGACCAGAGGCCTCCTGCTTCTCCACTGAAGAATGACTGAATGAGTCTTTACCTTCCTGACATGCAGCTAACATATTACTTCACCACTAAAACAGCAGGAGACACACACGCACACAAGGTCATGTGCAGGTTATTCCAAACTTTTCAAGGCCTGGAGAGGGAAAGTTCAGCAGCACTGACAGCGGGTTGGGTTTGGGCAGGGTGTGGCCAGCAGAGGGCGCTGGAAGCACAGCAGGGTGAGGGTTCACTGTGAGGGTGCAGACACCCTCTTCAGTGCCTGCTGAAAGAAAACAACCCACCAGCATCGCAGAACACTGAGGAGCAGCTCTGACACTTCAGTCTCGGCTGATTTGGTGACAGCGGCGATGGTTTGAGTCTAAACGTGCAAAGCACAGAGGTTTGTGGCACAACAATCATCTGCTGCACGCCTGCCTGAGAAGGTGGAGGTGTGCTCCAACATCTATCTCTACCTACACCAACTCTTCAATCAGTCTTCCCAGAAAGGCTCAAAGAGGAGAAAGTGGTCCAAAAACAGACGGATGTGTCAGTTAATATTTCATTAGATAAGGTCTAATAATAATCCATTCAGACGTCTTCATGAGGTCGACGTAAACAACCAAGGCGGTGACACAGATATGATCCGACAGGACGTGCTAACAATGAAACCATATGGACATCGATGTGGCAGGAGGCTACCGGGTCAGCGCTCTCCAGACCGATTAGCTGCTGATGTGTCCTGATCGCTGCAGCCGCTCACTTCCCACATGCACAAAGGTGTGTGTGTGTGTGTGTGTGTGTGTGTGTGTGTGTGTGTGTGTGTGTGTGTGTGTGTGTGTGTGTGTGTGTGTGTGAGAGAGAGAGAGAGGATCGTCACAGCAGTCCTTTATTGTAACTGTACTCTTTATCTTCGATTCTACAACACAACAACTGTGGGTACATTTTAGTTGTCAGCCAGGTTTAATCATTTTATTAAGATCTGATTGGACCACTTTAAATGAAGATGACTTGGGGTGTTTTCAGAGGACCTTTTTATAATGAATAGTTTACCTGCAGAGACCGTGGCAGACAGTGGTTGGACTGTGGAAATGACCAATGTAGATCTCAATATTCTGACTGTATAAAAAGCTTTTCATGAACCCAGATGCTGTGTGTCTTTGGACTATTTCAGCAGCAACAGGCTGGAATGTCTTCCACATGTAGCACACAGCAGGCGCTACTCTGTGGTTTAGGTAGAGAAACACCTGGTCGAGCGTGCAGGAGGCAGCACACATGATGGCCGGCCGTTAGCAGTGATTGTCTGGGACGGTTAGCATTAGCTGCCAGGTTAAAGACTGGAGAATTAACGGTTGGAAACTTGAACACGCGCAGCTTCTTTGGACCAAGTTGTGGGCTGCTGTGCATGTACCATTATTACCAAAGGCTGACCCTCCCTCTACTGGAGGTCTCTTCCTGTTAAAAGAGTGTTCTTCCTCCCTATCATCACCAAGTACTGCTCACAGAGCCCAGTGATCACATGAGCCTCTCTAATATTTAGGATCTTTACACTTCAATATGAAGGTCCTTCAGATAAGTGTTGTAAACTGTTCATATAATAATATGAGGAACAGATTGTTCCTTTGTTTTCGTCTACTTTCATTATTTTAGCATCGTTCACATCGATTTATAAAGTAAGGCTGAAGAAATGTACTGCTTTCCAAGTAAGGAAGCTTTGGATCCAGCGTTACTGGACCATTTCCACTTCACAAACCTGACAACATTTGCTTTTAATCTATTTTCAGGCCTCCGACAATCAATGATCAGAACAGATGCCGATTACGTTTCCGTCGATCAATAAATTGATTATTCGGCCGATTGTTTCAGCTCGCCTCTGGATGTTTCCAAACAAGAGAGGGAGTGAAAACGTGGGGCAGAGAAGAGGAGGACTCTAATTAAAATAACATGTGGTTGTTATGGTGCTGCAGAGGGGGGAGGCAGGAGGGGGAGGAGGGATAAACAGGAGCACACGGGCTGTGGTTTTGGGGACAGTGGCCCTGCAGGACTCCAGGCCTGGAGCCAGTCAACCAAAGAGGAGGAGGGGAAACAGAGGGAGGGCGGAGGAGGCCAAAACCCTCCAAACCATATAAAAGGAGGGGGTAGGGCTCCTTTCCTCCTCCTTCAGAGGAGTAGTGGTGAACCTACTTCAAACGGTTCTGCGGTTCCTGGAGGAGAGCGTTTTGTCTTCAAACTCTTGTTGATGTGAAAGAAGTCTTTTGTTTCACTTTGTTTCTTCACTCTTTGCTCCGTTTCTATATTCTGTGCTTTTATTCTGAAGTCTTCATATAAAAGGAAGAAATGTCAAACAAGGCAGAATCCTCCAATACCAGTGTTTTTATGCCCCGACGTCAGAAACAGCTGTGCCCAGAGCTGTCGTGTTTTCAGGTGTCCATTTGTCCCATTCTTGAGATACTTAAACATGGCAAAAAAAATTACTTGAACTCGAAGATGGAGGGTAAGATTTTCATGGTCAAAGGTCACTGTGAGCTCACAATATTCAAGAATTCAGACACTACCTGACAAACTGTCACACATCGTTTTCGGTGCAAAACGGAAAACTTAAAAACATAAAACTGACAGATGCTGTATCCTGTCCAGATCAGAGGAAACTGATCTCCTTCCTTTCAATATAAAATCACTTATTATAAAAACACATCTACATGCTAGCATGTCATAGCTGACAGAAGGGAACTGCTGCCAGAACGCAGTCGGAGGAACTGATCCGAGGAGGTGTCGACGGTTTGGATCACAGCAGGTACCGACGAGGTTCAGAATGAACCCAATACTGTGTTCGAGTGGTGCGTATTAAATAAATGAGCTGACACATGACCAGATCTGGTGTATCGCCATCCGAGAAGAAACTAGGCAACGTGGTGAAACTATTCTGAAAACGAGCCCACGTGGAGCTGCTAGCGCCTGGCCAAACCTCGCTGCTGTGCTAAAAGCTGTTATTTTTAAAGATTCTTAAAGAGGTAACGGGTGAACTGGAAATGGATCAAAATTATAGAATTCATCATTTTCCCCCAATATCTAATCACGATTAAGTGATTTTACCAAAAATATTTAAAAATAAGTAAATACAAGAAAAAACAAATGTTTTCTCCGAATGCTGCTCATCCCCTCTGAAGAGAAAACTTGGTATGAATCAAACTGATTTTGGAGACTGAGCTCTGATAGCTGTGGTGGAGCAGCTGGTTTACTGACTGGAAGGTTAAAGTTTCTTTACTGGCTCCTTGAAATGAAATGACAGTGTGTGTAGGTACAGCAGAATAAACCCGTAGCCTGAGATTGCTCCCTTTATCGTCCACCTATGAGCACAGAGCGCTCTGCCAGCTGTTGGAGTTTTTTCCTGCCACTCAGCTGTGAACAATGTGGACACGACAAAGCGGAAAAGGGAATGATGCTGCCGCTGTGACTGCTGTGAAATGGAGCAGACAGCCAGTTTTGTATTTGCTAATACCCATTTCCTTTCCTTTCCTGCAGACTCTAGCTGGAGTCTCCGTCCCCAAAACGCATGACAAGCAAAATTACCTCCGACACACCATCATCGAAACAGACAGCAACCCTGTGTTGCTTTATATGCAAAAAACACGAGTCAGGGTGGGAATGTCACTGAGCCGCAGCAACATGACAACATGCGTGATCTGGAAACGACACGATAACATCTGCAGCAGGTAAACTGGTAACACACACACACGCGCGCGCAGAAAGAGAGCGAGCAACAAGCAGCGAGAGCAGCTTCAAAGATCTCTCTGTAGTCAAAGTGACGCCAAGTTAACATCAAACGGCTGAAAAACTGCCACACACACACACACGTGCTGATAAAACTTCTCCAAAGCAAACCTCAGCTGTGTGTGTTTTTAAAAAAACAACAACAAAAAACAGTAAGAAGTGTGTATCGTACCTGTGTGTTCAGCTGAAGCTCTGAAGCCTGAGTGATTCGCGCAGAGAGCAGCATCCTGACCACACACACACACACACACACACACACACACACACACAGTGACCCCCCCAAACTTCATCAATGGGCTGAATGGCAGATGGGCGGTCCCAGGAGGAGAGGAGGGGGGGCATCACCACGGCGACAAAGACTTTGTGGTGAAAGGAATGAAAGGGGGATGGAAAGAAAACTTGGCACCGGAGTGATACCTAGACCGACCACACACACACGCACACACACACGCACGCACGCACACGCACACACACACATAGACACACGCACACACACACGCACGCACACACACGCTTCATTCCCGTCTGTGTGTGTCAGGTCAGTACTGCCTGCTTAGTGTATCAGAGAGGAAACTTCAGCACACTCTGTGGTTGGTGTTGTGCAGAATTTGGTGGCGTGACTAAAGCATCCGAACAAACTTCACTGGTGAAAGTTTAAACATCGGTCTGAAACACGTGCCTGCCGACCGGCCGAGCCCACCACTGAGTGAGGCGGCTCGGATCCCCACAGGCTGATGTTTTCACCCACAGAGCAGACATGTCAGGACAGGACAGGAAGTGAGGCTTGAAAAGACTTCCACACAATGAAAAATAATCTTCTTGTCATCGCAATTTCAATTTTTGTTTTCCCCAAATAGAAATCTTCTATGTCTATGTTGCATTTCAACAGAGAGGCTGTTTCTCTCCTTTGGTTTAGTTCAACTTTGCAGCAAACCGAGCGAGTAAAAATGTGTCGGTCCGTCATGTTCATTCGCACGAGCTTATGAGCTATAGCAAAAACCATAATTACTTTGTTGGTAATTGTACGCTTGATTTCTGTACCAACTTATCATGAAGTGTCTTTTTACAGGGAATTTGGGATCATCCTTTCGAAAAACAAATGAAACAAATGAAATGAAAGACAAAGGTCTACGGACGCGCGAGGTCGTCAGAAGGGACTTTGGATGAGCGGCTGTTTTTTTTGAAGAGGCAGCAGGAGGCCCAGCAGCTGCTGCACCTCGGGAGATGATATAGAAAATATAGTTTGTTGCAGGAATGTGGACCATGTAACTTCTTCGGGCTAAGTGTGGCTGGGACCCAATGTGTGTGTGTGTGTGTGTGTGTGTGTGTGTGTGTGTGTGTGTGTGTGTGTGTGTGTGTGTGTGTGTGTGTGTGTGTGTGTGTGTGTGTGTGTGTGTTGGGATCTGGACAGATCAACTGGATTCTTGATTTTTCAGTTGTCACAGGACTTGTTGCTGCCCCACGTGGAGGAGTTTAAGTATCTCAGGGTCTTTTTCACGAGTGAGAGACTGACAGACTAGATTGGGGTGGTGTCTGTAGTGATGTGGACGCTGTACCGATCTGTTGTGGAGAAGAGGGTAAAAGCAAAGCTGTCGATTTACCGGTCGATCTACGGCCCTGTCCTCATCCTACGCTGTGTACGTCCTAATATGACACGAGTCTGAATCTTTTCTGAAAGAAAACCGAAAGTGCGCCGGAGTTCACACCGTGTCGCTCTTGGTTATGATGTGAACAACGATCGAAGAAACTTTTGTGGTCGGTGCGTTTGTTTTTATAGGATGTCTGAGGGACAACTTCAACTATTTCATGACTGAATTTCAAGAATCTGCACATTATAAAAATATCAGCATGACATAAAAACACACAAACAAACCTACAAGACAGAGTCATGTGGACAAAGACCATCACCCCCCTCACACCCCTTTACAAAGAGTCCAGTACACAAAGCAATATTGACACTCTCTCCCCCCTCTTCATCCTCCTGGCCTCAATACAAGCTGTCAGTTTCACTGCAGGGAGACGATATGAGGAGGAGGAGGAGAGACACGACAAACCAGCTGCTCCGATCCACATTCAGCTGTTTTACATGCAGCTAAAATTAGATTTCTGAAGATGGATTCGAAGCTGCTCAGACAGAGCTGACAGGCTTCTCAGATGGTTTAAACCGAGAGACAGTAAAACATGAAAAATCAGAGCACAGCTGGAGCTATAATCAGAAAGAGCAGCAAGTACTGTTCACAACACTGAAATTCACTTTAGCTAATCTCAGAAAGCACCAGATTAAATATAGATTTACACATTTAGATGACTGTGAGGCTCAAACTGCCATTAAAAACCGATCCGATGAGCCACAGCTTCAGTGACTGTACCTGATCTAAGAAGCCGTAGAGTCGGACGGCCCGCTCGATGTTCTGCCCGGTACTGCTGACCCGCTGAGTGAAATCCTGCAGCTGAGCCCAGAAGGAGTGAACTTTGTCCTCGTAAATGTGGAGGTCAGCGGACGGCACGTCGTCCCGGCGCTCCAGCCGAGACAGCAGCTCCTTCCCTCGTTTACACTGGTCCTGCACACAGAGGAAACAGACCTCATCCTCTGTGGGGACCAGTGCTAAAAGAAATGTTTGAACGAGTGAGAGAGAGAGTGTGTGTGTGTGTCGTACGTATGCCGTTGTGCAGAAGTCCTTGTAGTCCTGCTGTTTTTCATTCAGAAGCACCAGAGAGTCTGCCGGCTCTTCCAGACTCTTCAGACGAACTTCACCAACCTCCTGTAGCCACGTCTTCACCTGACACACACACACACACACACACACACACACACACACTTCTTAAAAAACCAAACAGAACTCCAGTCGACACTTTTTTTTTATGGTTACGAAGTCAAAGAATGACAGAAAAACAAAAAATAAGGCTAAGAAAGGAAAAAGAGAACCAATCAATGCTGCAGCTCTGTCAGCTCGTCTATGCCTGAGGGCCAAATGTCTGACAGTTCATCCACACCCACAAGCAGCAAATCACTCACATATGGATCTACTTTAACCTGAATTACCCATTTATGAAATCCATATATCATCTAATGTTTATTCATTTTCCTAATCATTCATTTGTGAGTGTGCTCAGGGAGGGAAGTGTTTCATCCTGTCAAAGCTTCAGAAGACGAACTCGTTCCAGTTTAACTCCAAACACATAATTGGTGTTTTTCTGTTGATGGTTATTGATCTGATATTAATCTGATGTTATCAGGTAATAATTCGATTGCTTACAGCTTAGAGCGCATATTTCCAAACATGCCTCCATTTCACAAAAAAGATGTAGTAAGTTAAAACCTCCCTACATCTGACAACCACAACTCCACTTTAGTTTTTTCCTCCTACTGACAAGATACAAGACACCAGAGTTCAGGTTAAAAAAAAGAAAAACATTTGAAAATTATATTTTTTTAATGTATTTATTGTGCATTACTTCTTTTGGCCTACTTGCAGTACCTTCACAGCACACCAGGGGGCTGCTGTCCACACTTTGATCACTGGCTAAGAGCGTAACCAAGGAAACAAAGGAGGTGGGAGTGTCTCAGTGTCACTTAGAGTCACGGTTCATCATGAAGTCAACTCCTCACATTAAGACGACACTGATGTAAATGTCAGTATGAACGATGCATACTGAGCGTGCTCAGACTGACCTCGCTGAAACCTTGCTCCAGGTTCCTGAAGTCTGCGATGAAGTTCAGCTCCTGCGTTTTGGAGTTGGACAGCATCACCAGGCGGTGGAGCAGCTCGTCCACCTGCTCGTACAGAGCCGACACTGACTCCACCGCCGCCCGCTGGTCCACCGCCACGCCGACGCTGCTCTCCTCCCTGCGCAGCCACGCCAGCGAGGCGCCGCCCTCCTGCTGGAGCTGCACCAATCGGCTGTCTGCGAGGATGCTGCACATCACTGCCCTGTAGCGGGACAGCAGCAGCTCGGCATCCTGGCAAAGACAGAGAGGTTTGAGCTGGTGTCTGAACCTTTATGTGAGAACAGAGCAAAACCACAAACTGTTCAAGTGAATAAAAACACGCAGAGTGGATTTTAATACTTGTGAAGGGATCAACAGCCTCCTGTTGAAACTGTTCATGTTTTCAATGAGCCCAACTTTTAGACCTCATTTCCAGTTTTATATTAAACCCAATTTGTATAACATAAGAACAGGAAATGATAAACTTTACAAAAGTTTTGAAAAAGTTCTGGAATAGCACCGTGAATTTGGTCAGAGTGCCATTTGCCCAGAAAGGATTAGGAGCACGAGACAGTCTTTCAGTCATCCAATCAGATATCTTAAAAAGACGACTGTATCTCAAACTCCAAGCGGGGAGGATGGTTCAGAGTTCAACTGACTGAGTTGTAGTCCTTAGCTCTCCTAAAGACTACAACCTCCCCCCGATTGTTCTTATATAACTAACAAATTTGTTGTTAATTGGACAGATTTAGGTTCCTAAAGTAAAAATACTGGCTACCCCTCAGCAGACACACCTATGGTATCAATTTGAAGCTCCTCTGCTGCCTCACTCTCGCATGTACAAACTAAGGTGTCCACGCGCACCCGGCTGGCGGGGTAATCACAGTACCCCGTCGGCCTTTTACAGGTGAGGAGTAGACACAGATCTAGCACTCTCTTTCCATGCCGTGTGTGTTTTTACCTCAGCGGTGTTCGGTAAAGGTGTGGATTGCAGCGCGTTGATGCTCTTCTGCAGCAGGCTGATGACGTCCTCACACTGACGGGTCAGCTGCTCCAGTCTCTGAGGGACAAACACACATTTTCATTGTGTGAATCGTTTCCAAAGCCGCACACTTAAACTCACTTATGAAAGAAGAAAAGAAGCTTTAAATAGTCAACTGGAAGGTGAATAAAACCTTCCACTCTACGATACAAACCTCATGTCATTAGCACCCCAGGAATGTGGGACAACCTGTCCAATTATTTTTTAATGAAGCATGCAACGTTTCAGCTGCAGAAAAGCAAAGAGGAGCTGTGAAAGTCCAGAATCAGACATGCCTCACCTGCACCAGCGAGCAGGGATTAACCTGTGCTGACTGATTTGGGTTTGTCGTGACACTGAGACGTCTGTCCAACACGCATCAGTACAAACATGGAATATGAGTCTGAGTCTTATACTCATGTAGGTGAAACAGTTTTCTGATGACTACAAATCATCGAAACACTTAAGAAAGGTTTGACATTGTTCTAACAAACAGACTTCACCGCGTTCGTGTGTTTCACTGTTACACGTCTGCCTTGTTGTTTCTTTTTGACTGTTCATTTTAATCTGTGTGCGAGTTTTACACTGACCAATCTGAAGCTGACCCAGCTGCTCTGACTGAAGATGAAGGATCCTCCAAACTCCACGGGAAGCTGTCGGAGCTCCACGTGTTTCTGGACAGACTTTGGAGAGCTCAGCACCTCCACCTGCACAACAGAAACATCAACGCACACTTTAAAACATACATTCACACAAAGGTGTTTGTGAGCAGCTGCGGTGTAAAGTGTTACCTGTGTAGCTGCAGGTTTGTCCACACGCAGAGATGAGTCCTTGTTAGCAAGGATCAAAACACCGTGGATGGAGACTGGTGTGTCCTCCTGCGCACACGCACGCACACGCGCACACACACACACACACACACACACACACACACGTTGTTCATGTATTTAGAACAAGAACCAATTGACCACATTTTCAGAGAAAACCACTAAAAACAGAATTAAACTAATAAAATACATCAGGAAACAAAACCGTTCTTAAAACGGGGCTAAAAACTGGAGTCTGGTTGATTTTCAGGTTGTTAGTCTGCTGGGGGTCGAGCTTTTCAGATGTTCTGCTTTCAGGATTTAAAGTTTGATTAATGCTAATAAATTCAGATAGAAATAGCCTGTGAGTCACTGAACCCATATATTAAAGAAAAGCACTGGTAGACAAAGAGTGCTGTTGTTGATGCGTTATACTCACGACCTCTGACCTCTCTGGGTTCAGTCTGTCAGTGAAACCAGCTGACTGGAACTATACAAAGCTGTGTGTGGACTTGTTTCTAATCCATAAACGATAAATTTCAAAAGCAGCAGCAGAGCAGTCCTCCAACCACCGCAGTTTGTAACTAACGCCCCCTGTTGGTCACTGACCAATCAGAGCACATCATTAAGGAGCTCAGTTGGCCTCTGTAACCACACTTCTCTCTTCCTAAGTTTTCCAGTGAGGTGGAGATAAAGTTTACGGGAAAAAAAACTTCTTTTTTTTTAAACTAACTGACTGTCCCCTCGTTCCTGAAGGTCACTGACGATGTTCAGACCTGGATGCCAGAGGGGAGGACAGAGTAAGGATCCATAATCCATTTCCTGTTTGACCAGAAACTAAAAAAACTGTGGCTCAACAGAAACCTACAGCTTCAACTTTGATACTTTAAACAGAAACAAGAAATCATGATTGAAAATGTAAAAAACATTCTCAGATTCATGGTCGATCAGAGATAAGAAGGACGACATATTCTGCTCTCTACAAATGTTTCTCCACTATTCACGTTCTGCATGTATTCCTCATCAGGAGCAGCTGCATCATTGTTTTAATAGGAGCTGAGATGCTGTCTCTCACGAGTGCATGTTTCTCTAAATGACTCCTGGAGAATAAAACGACTCTGAGGGGCTGAAACATGAGAGAGACTCCAGAATTAGTAAAGCCACCTTTTCTCGCACGCGCTCAGTCTGCAGCTCCACAGCACAGAGCTCCTGTCTCCAGGTAGCTCAATCATAACCAACTCACCTGCAGCGACCTGAGGGCGGAGTACAGGGCGGGAGAGGGAGCAGCTCCACGGGCATCCACCAACACCGTCAGCCCCGAAGCTAGCACCTCCTTCCTGTTCCATGAAAGAAGTGATATCAGAGGGTGGACAGCACAGAGACCTGGGTAACAACAGTAACAGAGGAGTGTACCTGAGGGTGGAGGTGTAGTAAAGGAGGAGGCGGGGCAGCTCAGTGCTGTCACAGTCCAGGTGGGACCACACGGGGCTCGTGGTGGAGACGGTAAGCAGCGCTCGCCCACCTTTGTCTCTGGTTCCTGCAGGAAGACGCAGCAACTTCATTTACACACAGAAACAATGACTCCAACTCTGAAGTTCAGTCTCTGCTCCACCTGCCCAACTTTATAAACCTCAGGCTGGAGCTTCTGACTGCCCTGATCTTAGTCTAGTCGGGTCTGAGGCCTGAAACTGGTTGGTACATGACGTTTGTGTTTTCTCACCAGGCAGACAAACAGCTCCAGACCTCAGCAGCATACTGTACAGTCTGGACTGGGAGGACTGGGTGACAGGCTGGACTACCCTTGGAACAGCTGCTGGTTGTTCTGTCGGATTCGAACCAGCAGCCAGAGCAACCTCTGACTGGGCAGGACGCAGCTCACTGCAGAGGCCTGTGAAGAGATGCCGAAATGAACCTGTGTTACTTACAGTGTACTGACACAGCAGGCCTGTGAGGCCCAGTTTTCATGTATGACACAGATAATGGACATGTTCTCACAACTAGAAATACTGTGCTGCTGGGGTTCTCTCACAGATGCAAAAAAAAGAAAGAAAGACCATTTATAGTCCAATCTGGCCATCAAGGACATTTTCATTCTGAGATTCAGCTCCGCCGGGTCATGCCTGCTAAATTTCAGGGCTGCGGTTAATGTAGTTAATGAAGAACTTTAACCGTTAACCTCAAAACAGCAAAACAGCTAAGAACCAGACAAAAGTGTCCTCACTGTCAAGGTCTCCACGTCTGAGGACACAAATACAACAGTGCACGCACGCACGCACGCACGCACGCACGCACGCACACACACTGCCTGAAGACTTTAAACCACGAGTGTCAAACTCCTTCACCGTCCACAAAGAGCTGAATTTGATCTCAAGCACAACCAAAATCATTCCCTTCTTCAGTTTTCAGTTTTTTGTTCACTTAAGTCAAGATGTTGTAAATAAGCTGAAACTGAAGTGACGTACGCCCCTCACCTCACTCCTTTAACATTTAACAGAAGGTATCATCTCTTTTTTTTTCTCATTTTTCTCATTTAGTGAACTCGAAGAAAAGCAGATGATAAACAGTCTGTAACATCTTAAGATAAACAACAAACTCCAGCAGCAGATCTCAGTTTTTCCACACTACTGGACAGGCATGGAGGCTTCACCTGTAGAGTTTCTAAATCCACAAAACTAGAAATGCCTTCATCTTTCATAGACTATCGCTGGCGTCACTGCAACAGGAACAGCAGGGGATTTTATTGACCAATAAAGTAATTCATAATTTTACACTTTTTTTTAAAGCCATCTATTAGGTCCCACTGGATGATATAATTTTGATTTTAAATAAAGAGAGAATGTTTTCAGTTAATTCTCAGAGTCCAAGGCTTCATCAGGGTTTCACAAAGTGCAAGTCAGTCGCAGGTGGGAAACAACCCCTGTGCTGTGGGGTATAACCCACAGGGGGTGCTATAATGAAAAGCAGAAAAGTGTACAAATATTAAAAGTGTGGAAAAACTTAAGTACAATAATATAAATATAAATAAATCATGCAGCTACTAAACAAAACAAAACAAAGTTTTCATGACGTTCATGTCTGAACTAACCAAATTGACCAAACTCAAATTACAAAACAAAATAAATCTATAGAGCAAAAAAGTTACGTGCTGATACACACAGACAACGTAGACTCCCTGACACGCACTCTCACCAAACCTAACATGAAGACAGAGGATCTCAGCAGTTCCTGTGGTTATGCTTCCTCTGCATGAGATCTATCCAGGCTTCCGTGATTTTGTTCAGTAAACAAATATATCACCTGTGCATCCTTACTCAGTATGTTACTGTCAAGTGTTGGAGCCTATAAGGCAGCGCTCAGGGCAGCAGAAACTGACCTCTTACTGTTTTAGGTATTCTGGGTGATTTGTTTACATTACGATGCACAGAGTCGTTTTTTAGTTCAAAAGCTTGAGGTCATCAAGACTCTGCTGCATCTGAACACATCGTGATAAATCTGCATATTTTACTATTTGTTAAACAACCGGAGGGATGAGACGTTCAGCTTTCTCTGAACTGAAAGACACTGCAGAGAATTCCCCTTAATGGAGCCTGGAGCGAGAGCACAAGGCACACAACTTCCTGTCTGCTCTTGGGTAACAGAGGCAGAGCAGGCCGAAAAAAAAAGTGAATGGTCCTTTAAATGATCAACGCAGTCGTGTGAAATTGAGATTTTATAGAAAAAACTGAAAACCTGACACAGACTCGTTCACAAGCTGCTCCTGCAGCCACACAGGTGAGTTAAAACAGGAGGTGAAGTCGAGGGTAGTTTTAGTGAAAGAGATGCAAAGGAAGAACCACTCAGCCAATGAGGAGGAGGAGGATGTGATAAAGGAGGAGAAAGAGTGAGTCTGATGGTCTGTGGGAGGAAAAGCAGGAGAGGAAAATGTACTGAGGAGGAGAAACGGGTTCATGTACCTTCAGTGTGACACTCTGAAGCTCCAGCAGCCTCCTCACAGCTCCACCGCTCCTCTTCTTTTTGGACTTCCTGTCCACTGTTGGACTCCTCAGCTTTTGTCGGAAGCAAGTTTTGATGTGCTGCTGGTGTGGAGACGCAGTGCAGTGTTTTACACTCCTCCGCATTATTCTCACCAGTACTGGATTGATCAGATTCTTCTGTGGGTCCCTGAAGTGCACTGCTTTCAGAATAAAAGTCATCGCAATGTGCTTTGTTTTTAGAATAAGAGTCCCCAGGGTCAGGTGTACTTTCAGAATATGTGCTTGCTAAGTGAGAGTCTTCTGTATTATTTTCAGAAGAGCTCTGAGGTTGTGTTTCTTTTTCAGAATTAAAAGTTCCTTGATGTGTTTGCAGTGTGTTGCTTTCACAATAAGAGTCCCTGTGTTGTGTTAGATGTGTGCTGTTTTCAGAAAACAAATCCTTGATCTGCTTGTATCCTGTGCTGGGCCCTTCAGAGCATGTGTGCTGTGTCTGTTTTTCAGAATAAGAGTCCTTGTAATATGGTTCTGTTGCTGTTTTTTCAAAATAACAGCACTCAGTGTGACGCTGTTTATTTTTTTCTGAGTCAGCGTGTCGTTCTCTCGCTGTACTTTCAGAATAATAGTCCGCAAAGTGCGTTTCTGGTGCTGTGTTTTCAGAATACGAGCCCTCAGTGTCTGTTTCTTTTATGTTGCTTTCAGAATAAGAGTCTCTTGCCATCTCTTGCTTGTTATTTTCAGAATTAAAGTCACTGGAGTCTGTCTGTTTAGTGTCACTTTCAGAATAAGAGTCTTTGTAATGTGCTTCTCGTACTGTGTTTTCAGAATGAGAGTCCACCGAGTATGTTTCTAGTACTGTGTTTTCAGAATAAGAGTCCTGAATGTGTGGTTGTTTGTTATTTTCAGGATAACAGTCCTCGCAACGTGACTCTGTAGCTATGTTTTCAAAATAAGACTGCTCAGATTTACTTTGTGGTTTGTTGCTTTCAAAATAAGAGTCAACAGCGTGTGCACGCTGTGTGGCATTTTCAGGATATAAGGTTTCTGAGTCTACGTTTTTTATGTTTTCCGAATAGTCCACAGAGTGCGTTTCTGGTGCTGTGTTTTCAGAATAAGAGTGCTCAGTGTGTAGTGGTTGTTTGTTATTTTCAGGATAACAGTCCTTGCAATATGATTCTGTAGCTATTCTTTCAGAATAAGATTCCTCAGAATGTATTTGTGTTTTGCAATTTTCAAAGCAAGAGTTACTGGAGTGCGATTGCTGTGCATCACTTTCAGAATTTGAGGTTTTCACTGGTTTTATGTTTTCAGAATAAGACTCCTCGTAGTATGGTTCTGTAGTTTTGCTTTCAGAATAAGAGCCCTGCCAGTGTTTCTGTTTTGTGTTATTTTCAGAATAAGAGTCTTTATAATCTGTTTCTGTTACCGAGTCGATGGAGTGTGCTTGTTGTGTGTTATTTTTTAAATAAAAGTTTTCAGATTGCTTTTGTTGTGCGTTACTTTCAAAATAAGAGTCTTTATCTGTGTGAACCTCTCCACATCCCTTTTCTTCTTCTGTCTCTCCTCCTCTTGCATCTTCTGTCACCATTTCCTCATCCTCATTTCTTTCTTTACTTTGTTGCACAATCACAACCTGTATCTCCTCCTCGACCTCTACTTCCTCTGGGCCTTCTTCTACCTCATCTTCTCCATCTTCATTCAACTCGTCTTCTCCATCTCCCTCTGTATCTTCACTTTCAGCTTCCTCCTCATCACTTGGGAACTCTTCCTCCTTTGGCACCTCCTCTTCTTCCTCAGCAGCTGAAATTACAGCTTCCTCCTTGTTACTTTGCTCCTCCCCCCCCTCCTCCACGCTCATTTCTGTGCAGGTTTCAGGTTTAGTGTTCAGATTTGTGCCTGTGTCAGTACCTTTTGTTTCTTCCGATTCACAGATGGATGTTCCTGTGACTTCAGGAGGGGCAGAGGAGGAGAAAGGGGTCGGGACCACAGCTTCACAGTGGTCCTGGTGGATGCTCTCTTCCATGAGCCTGCAGGTTGCATCCTCACAGGGCTGCGGGAAGTTGCTGTGTGCGTGAGCAGTGAGTGTGGAAGCAGCAGAGTGTATGTTGGTGGTTTGAGGAGTGTGTGCGGTAGCAGCAGACAGTGTGTGTGTGGTGGTATGTGTACTTGTCCTGGCTCGGTGCTGCAGGCTGATGGACTGGGTTAAAGAGCCTTTCTGTGGGGAGAAGCGAGGAAGCGGGAGCTCCGTCAGCTCCACGTACTCCCCCTCCGAGTCCTCGCCCCCGCTATTTGCTGGTGATTGGTCGGTTTTAGGCGAAGATGGGAGGTGCTTCACATCACTTGAAGAGGTTGCTTCTCTGTTGTTGTCAGATGATGTCTTGATTGCCACATCTTTGCCCTTAATGGAGGGGTCCTGGTCCTCCTTCGGAGCAGCACAGGGCCGACTGATGAATTGTGGGTAGACCAGATCCTCCCAGGGGACCCTAAAGACGTCTCCGTGGGCGGAGAGGAGGCAGCGCTCCAACCTGGATGCTCCGCGCTGCTCCCTCTCCCTGTTGACGGAGTCTAACCAGGCCATGCTAAAGAGCGACTGCAGAGCTACGCCAGACACCTCCTGCTGCTCCACATGATGGCTGCCGGCCGACTTGCTGCACAGGAGCAGGCGCGGTTTTAACGGGATGTCGCCCCTCCAGGAGGCCCTGTGTGCTCGAGGAGGGGGTGGGGCTGCAGAA
This sequence comes from Astatotilapia calliptera, assembly GCF_964374335.1. Taxonomy (NCBI): domain Eukaryota; kingdom Metazoa; phylum Chordata; class Actinopteri; order Cichliformes; family Cichlidae; genus Astatotilapia; species Astatotilapia calliptera. The sequence continues at coordinate 38,646,520 of NC_137422.1, forward strand.
GGAGAAACCAGCAGGTAGAAGTCTCCTGGACGGAGGAGGCGTGGGTCCAGATGACTGAGCTGAACGACTACCTTCTCGTGGATGCACAAAGGCCAGCCTTCATGACGAAACAGGAAACCACAGTACTGCAGCTGAGGAGAGAAGAGAGCATCCCAGTCAAGACAGAGCGTCATTAAAATCCTGGTTCTGAAGAATATCATCTGTATGGGTGCAAACTAACACCTTCTCCAAATATTGGAACAGAGCAACCACAGAGATTCAATTAAATCTGAGTAAAGTTCCCACCTGATCCCCTCAGAATCAGCTGATTTATCTCTTACAATAACTTTAATCTCTTTAAAGAAATCATGCAAAAGTTTACCTTCATTGTCAAATAACTTGCCCTAAAAGCACACGGGTATAAGTTGCCACTACATCTCTCCATGTGTAACAATGCAAAGCTAAAATCTTACTAACTTTCAGCATCAGTATCACAGGATACATCATAGTTTTAATAGCAAAACCTGCACTAATTTAACATCTATGGCATAGAGCAGGGGTGTCCAACATGAGGAGCACAGACTCCAACCTGTCCCACTGGAGCATGTTGGAAAAGGTGAAGAAGAGGATAAATTTTGGAATTTCTTTCTTTAATGAAGCGAAATTCCTTTAACAGGTAGAAAAACACATAATTCTGAAATTGCAATGTGTAGTCAAACGTCTTTTCACTGCCACACACAAGAGATTCACTGATCCGACCCACTTAAGATGAAAGTGGGCTCCATGTGGCCCAGGTTGTAAAATCAACTGGACATCCCTGGCACAGAGGAACAGAAACGAGCACTGGAGCACGGAGGGCAGGTGGCTGGTCAAAACACTCCAACAGCTCCATTTTAAAACTTGTGAATTTCACTGTGAAATGAAGAAACCACACTGTTGTATATAACAGTCTCAACATGATGATCAAACAACTTTAGGCCCTGAAGATTTTCAAAGTTCGTGAAGGACACAGAGGATCCACGGATGATCTGTCTGCAGGTTGTTGCACCATCTCCTGTTCAGCTTGTGACAATTTTCTCTGGCGTAAGATGCCACGTCCCTTTTATTTGGTTTACTAAACTTTAGAGGGGAAACTAAAAGTTCTGCATCTTCATCCGCTATTCAGATCATGCAGTGATCCTGAGACTTCCTTTAAACCCACTCCTCTGTATTCTGAGGGCCTGTGACTTGGAACATTTTGCATAGCCTCATTAACAAAAGTGAAAAAATACAAAAAGTGAAAAAACACAAAAGCTTATTTTGAAGGGCAGGTACTGGTTGATCTGTCATTAATATTTTTTAACAAGAGAACAGTGCTTAAAAGTCCATGTTTGGCAGCTGTGGCACATCTGTATCCACTTAGGCTGCTGTAGCTGCTCAGTTAATGAGTCCCTCAAACAGTCTGACATCTTTCTGTTCATTTACAGTCAAAAGTTGCATCACGAAGAAAAACACGCAAACTAGAGAGCAGCAGAGCCTCCCCAAACCTGACGGGACGTGAACGCCCAGCAGTGAGCACGTGAGCTTTGGAGTCGAACACGTACGACAGGCAGGAACAGACACGAATATTCTGTGAGTCGTTTGATTCAGAAACAGTGATAATCTGTGCAGAGATTCCTGTCTGTTCTTGTGTTCACCATCCAAGCTGATGTAACAACAGACTACAGCAGAGGGAATCCACAACAAACAGACACTGAGCGTAAGTTAAGGACGCTTAAAGGTGTGACGAGATTACTCGGGGAAATGCAGAGATACTCACACAGGCATCCTGCTGGAGGTTTTGTAAGAACTGCTTTGCCGGCAGCAGGAAGTGGAGGAGGTAGCGGAGGCCGTCTCCTCGGTAACAGCGCTCCACAACGCTGAGGACCTGACAGAGGACAGTTGGGGATGTGGCTTGGAAGGGTGGGTAGAGGGCTGCCAGAGCCGACTGGATGCACCGGTCCAAAGATTCAGAGTCCTGCAAAGAGTATGAGACGTTTTACTTCAAAGGTAATTTATTTCAGCTGGCAAATCTAAGAGCTCTGCTACACTTTAACAGATGCCACAAATGAGAGTTTCACATTTTCAGATCCCAAAAAAAAAAATCAGACACACTACAGAAGAACCTTTAAACACACAAGGTTTCAATCTTCTTTAATCTGAGCTTCAGACGACACGATAACATCTCAACTGTGGATTGAAGTTGAGAGCTGGTAACAAATTGTCATCACCATCTGAATTTTATGCCTCTGTGCTTATCAAACAATCAATGCTGGCATGTTTTCCTGAAAGGTGGAGATTGCAAAACAGCAATGTCAAACTCACTTGTCAAACTCACTACCCTGCGTTAAGAGACGGATAATAAAACAGTTGCGCTGACGCTGAAAACAATGTGCAGGCCTAATTCTTTCCAAGTTTACTTTTACTGTGCGCTGTACAGTACAGTATCTGATGCAGACTGACTGTTTTGTTTATTTGTTAGTTTAAGGAAGTCCTCTCTGGCTCCTCTGTCCTGATTTTATCATACTGCTGATAAAATAAAAGACGTCTCTCAACCAAATCACTCTATAATGAGCCGCTCAGACCAACAAAAGGTGCTTTCATGGTATTAAAGAATAATCAGTTTCAGCTCATGTGGCCTTAATGCTGGGCTGTGTGTCACAATCAGCAGTAGAACAGCCCAAACTGCAGAGGATACAGGAGAGAACATGTGAGTGTGTGTCTGCAGAACATCCAGCTGTTGTCTTTAAAAACGCCACACCTCTGCATCACATTCCAGAACAGACAACAGCTCCTCTGTTCCCATCTGTTCAGACCGATCAAAGGGACTGATCGGATCGCCTCGGAGACCACAGCAGCTTCCTCTCCCGCTATGACCACACGTCATGCGAGTGTGCTGCACCTCCACAGTCAGCTGTCGTGTGTCCGTAAAGCTGCTCTCACACTCATGTGCTTCCAATTGACACATTTGATTAATGTTTAAGGCCAAGCACAGAAGGCAGGCCCTGGAGGTGTGGCTGGGAGGCCCCGTCTGCAGCGGTAACTGGATCCACTGGTCTGGAAGTAGCGGCGACTGGTCAGGTAAAAATATCCGCACCCCGTCTGGCTCCAGACAGCCCTCTGAGGTGCGTGCGTCCATGCCTCCTCTTTAATTCAACATGTCTAACATTCCAGGCAGAAGCACACTGACTGGCAGCTCCACCCTCAGCGTCGGCTTCACTCACACAGACAAATAAGCTCAGTTTTCCTCCTTTTCCTGTCGTTAACGATCCAGGAGCAGCAGGTCGCCGCTGTGCAGCACCTGAGAAGCACCTGCAGCTACAAACCAGCAAGGAAGCGATAAGAAAATCTAATTTTCAACCAACTCTTCACCGTGAAGAGGAAGTAACACAACAGAGACCATTAAAGATCTGCAGTGGACAGTTATCGGCATTCAGTTTTAAATATTAAAAAAGAAAACCCTTTTCATATTTTCCTGTGTTTTTAGCACCGCCAGGAAGGACGTTTCTATGGAAATAAAGGTGACGCTAACACAGCTCAACACACCAACACACCAGGGTAAAGTGTGGTGGGATGGAGTGCCAAGTGTCAGAAAAATAAAGGAAAAAGAGGTTTTGGCATGAGTTGAATGAAACCTGCCACGGCCTCTCTTTTTTTTCTTCTTTTAATTGTTTCATGTCAAATGTCTTGCTTTCATAGTCGCTGGAAACCAGGATTGTAACCAAGATTACATTTTGATGAATTGCACAACTATACAGAACTATGCACAGCGTCACTGGAGAGTGGTTTGGGGTGGAGCGCGTTCTTGAATGAACAGTGTAATAGTTCCAGATAGCTGAAATGCCCATCCCTGATAATTAACTGTATTTATAATGAAGTTAAAAACAGGTTTACCAAGTGCTTTACAGCTATACATCCAAGCAAAGTTAAACAAACGCAGCACATTATAAAACAGAAAATACAGAAACTCAGTAATCGAGACTGATACATAACTTGTCGTAAAATACATAAAAAGCTGTTTTATAAGCTTTAAAAGTGGATACGAGGGCAGCTCATGTGATTATCAGCTGAAGCTTGAAGTGGAGTCTGTCTGTCGCCTGGCCTTCGGGACCAAAGGCAACAGCTGGTCCGAGTCTACAAGGAGGCATGCGAGTTTAATATAAGACTGGGGTTGGGCAACTAATTTTAATGTCATGAGCGATTTTGGCATCCGATGGTTATGAAAACAAGATAATTGCTACAAAAGCTCTCCCTCTCCGGTTTATTTTTGGCATTTTAAGTCTTTATTTGACAGCATTGTGTAGCGAGAGGAAGATACAGAGAGAGGGGGAGGGGCAGCCCGGTGCTGCCCAAGTCCAGTCCAAACCCACGTCCAAAACCATCCTCACCTCCATCCATCCTTATCCTGTCTGAGCAGGACGTTCCAGATATCTCCTCCCAATAATGTTTTCCAGTTCTTCCCAGGGCATCCAAGTTGCTCCCAGACTAGACAAGATATGTAATCTCTCATGAATTGAAGGTCAATCCCGTTGTTTACTCCCAGTTGGGGTTGTTTGGAAAATTTAAGGCTGAGCTCAGTTTGGCTGCTTTTGTCCACCACAGCTCACGAGCACAGTTGAAGGCCGGAACAAAGATCAACTGGCTCCACTTTCTCTTCCCCACAACAGTCTGGTACAATGCCTCATGCTACCTCTACTTACCCATGTCATGCTCCACCATCTCTAGAGATACCTGCACTCCCTTGGTTGGTGCAGCAACGTTCCTCGATTCCCAGAAGGAGCAATCCACCATTTTCCAAGAGAGAAATGTGGCCTCTGACTGAGAGGTGCTGACCCTTATAGCAGTCACTTCTCACTTTGCTACAAACCGCCACATTGCAAGATCAAAGTCACATCCTGATGAACACGTCTTTCATTCACATTTCACTTAAAGTTCTAAATGCTTCGTGTAAAACCCGTTCTTAAGTGAAAGCTGCTTCTTGTTTAAGTTTGTGAATACTCAGATTCAAGTACTGACCCAAATAAGCGCATGACTCCTGCTGTAATCAAGCAGTTTTAACATAAATCAGTTGAGATCGTCTCTGGTAGCAGTGCAGGGAGGGGGAAAATGGGAGACATGCTCGCCGTTCTCAGCTGCACACTTCGGCACATTCTGTTGATGATTTCTGGGACCGTTACAGAAATCCAGATCACTGCAGATAACAGCATGACAGAGTTTGTGCATCATCCATGGTCTCTGTGATAAAGGACGCCTTCAGTGTGTCTTCATACTAAACTGATACCATCAGTCACACCGAGTTGCGAAAGAAAATCTACCTTCATCTGTCCTCCAGAGGGCAGAACTCACGAGGCAGGTGCCTTCAGGCGCCAGCATTAAACGACTGGAGACTTACAGGTGACAGTTGTTTAAGTCACAAAAGCTTATGTCATGATTTTTAATGCACCAGCATCTTTTTCTATTGAATGTAAGCACAACATCGGCAGTGAACTCAAGTCCAAGTTCAGTTTAAAGACAACCAGTGTTGACTAAATCATGGATATAGTCCTGACAACATAGGTTATTCCTAATTTGCTAATAAATTCATAATAGTTTAATCAGAAAGATGTAAAAACTACAAATATGACAGAATGTGTAACTGAGTGTTTGTGTTTTCTTTTTCACAGCGCAGACAGATGGTGATGTAAGACAGCACCACGATCAACATCAGAGTCTTATTTATCTGCTGTATGAGTCTCAGATGCAGAGATTACGTCACTGCATCACAGCAAAAAAATAAATAAATAAAATAAATTGAACATTATTTTCTGTTTTTCTAAGCAGCTTCTTTAGCGTTTAAATTCTCCTTATTTGACTTTGTCCTGACTGTAAAGTTTGACGCTTCTGTTTATCGCTGTATTTGCGCCGTATTCAAAGCGCCCACAGACCTGTTGAACTGACCCTGCGGTGATGTCACTAACAGTTTCCAGTTGTGTCGTCCTGCTCAGCCAGCGTTCCCCTTCAGCCTCGGCTGAATATTCTGGATGTGAATCAGGCGACAACTGGCAGCCAAATGCAACACTGAGGCCAATATTAGCAGCAGGATATCAGATGACAGCTGGTGCAGGGGGACAGGGGACCGGGGGGGGGATTTTTGTGCTGCTGAAAAGCACCGCGGCAGGTTGTGGACGATCATGAGTTTAAAGTGCTGATGCAAACAGAGACCGATCGTAAACACAGCAGCGCTCCAAAAGTTACAACCGGAGTGAAAATAAATGGGCACTGATGGACGTCTCTGCTGACGTGACACTGACACAAAGCTGGCAGCTTCATCAACGACAGAAATTTACAGATTCATCGCTGCACCGCCAAACTTCAGATCGTTTTGTAAACCGTGGACAGTTCGTATTTACGACATTCATATCTTATACTGTCTATGGCCTACAAGTAAGAAAGCACTGTGAAAATACAGCATGCATATGTAAGAGCTATTTGAAAATGTGAAATATAGACATTCTTAACTCATCATAATAAGGCCAGTATGTTAACGTATGTTTAGATCATCTTCTCTGAGGTGCGATGAGCTAATGGTCTCTCCTTTTCTGCATTAGGACTCTTAATATGCATTAATACGTGTTTCAAGAACCAGAAAACCTCAGTGACACAGTCCAGGAGGAGTAAACCCATTAAACATACTTCACATCTTTTATGTTGCGGATATAAACTGTAAACCTACTCTGTTGTGTAACGGCATGAAAAGACTGTAGGAATCACGATGTATATAAAAGCGAGGATTACAGTATTAAGACTGCAGCTCAGGCTTGCTTTGAGAGGGTGAGGAGGATGATGGGAGGGGGCCGCATCAAAGCAGGCTGAGAGAGGTTCCCATGGGAGAAAGAGAGAGGCCACCCACTCTGAATAATAACTTCATTATCCTCAACACACCAGAGTCCTGTGATAAAAACACTGCTTTTACTTTCATTCAGATTTACAGAGTTTCAGTCAGTTCGGCCTCTAATCCGGAGTGCAGCAACAGAAGAGTCTCACTCCTGAGATCACTTCACAACGTAAACACACCAATTAGGAGGAGGTCAGAGGTCAAACCAGTGGGTTTAAGCTCCTTCCTGTGTTGCGCCTCAGGCTGAGCAGTGATATGGATTCAGTGTCAGTGTGAAGAAACAGAAAAACAAGCAGAAATATTGGAGGTCAAAGCCTAAAATAATTGGGCCGACGTGGGACTGAAAGTGAAATTCTGGAGTTTAAGACAAGATTTAAACAAATTGTTTGCCGTCTGACTCACGAGCTCCAGGTGTGTAGGAACAGTGGAGAGATCAAACAGGCAAAGTAAACAGAGATAACTCTGTTACTGAGCTTACTGTACTGAGATTATTTTGGTATTGTGAACCGGAACGGGAGGGACCAGACAAACCTGATCAGCATACCTCATGCGTTTCACCACCCCTTTGGATAACACCACGCTACCAAGACAGAGGACAGTGTGCCTGTACAACAGAGACCACGACCAGCTGGAACTGGAGTCCAAAGCTGGTCGCATGAAGAAAAACCACAGGAGCTCTATTACTGCAGATATAGGAACTGAAGGAAAGACATCAACTACCAGGCGTCATTTTACTGACAACCAGCCAATCGCTGGGCTTCACATTCTTTATAGAGCACACTATAAGTCACTATAAATAACTCACTGTCAATGGCAACAGCATGTAAGCAAGCCAGTAAACATAAACCTGCAGGCAATATGTGGACCAATAAGGAATATTTACACTTAACCAATCATGTGATGCCCCCTCAAGTTTAACAGCTTGTTAGTGACCAAACAGAGTAAGGGAAAAACGATGAGTGGATAGTCTGGTGACCTGTTCAGAGCATGCCCTGCCTCTCACAGTGTGACAGCCCTGAACATATGGCAACAATGGCTGGATGGATAAATATTACACCTACATTATTGTATGCTTAATGTTAAGCAGCTATCTGCAACCAGATGGTCCATGGTTGTTGGGAAATGCCAAAAATCTGTTATTCTCGGTCTGATCTCTTGTTAACAGTATTAGAGTGATATCTCTGATACAAGTAGTGGAAATTAGCTTTCTCCGAAAGGTGGATGGGCTCTGCCTTAGCGATCGGGTGAGCAGTTCAGTCATTCGGGAGGCATTCAGGGAAGGGCCACCACTCCTCCACATCAAAAGGAGAGGACTAAGCCCGTCACCTCCTGGGTAAGGTGTTCCGGCCAGGCATGTGCTGCCAGTAGGAAGCCCCGGAGTGAAACCAAGGCAATTTGGAGAGCTAACATTTATAGGCTGGCCTCGGAAAGGCTCAACGTTATCGTTAGAAGGAGATGGTGAGATGGAAGTCTGGGCTTCCCTACTGCCCCCACGACCTGACTTTAGATAAGAGGAAGAAAATGGCGGGATGATTTATTGTTTTAGATTTGAACTTTTATTGAAATGGTTGGCATGAACTTTTGAACAGCCTGCATCATTCTACTTTTCCGTCGCAATGTTTTAGTTTTTCAGATGTTAATTTAACACATTTTAATAATACGTCAACATCTTTTGTTGTAACATGTTTTCAAATCATTTTTAACATTTACGACTGCTCGTCATCTGTCTGGACTATAATGTTGATAATGCACAATGTGAGGTGCCGCACAGTTAAGCAGCATGATTCATTATTGAAAAATGTGTTAAATATAGGGCTGCCACAAACGATTATTTTGATAGTCGACTAGTCACCGATTATTTTTGCGATTAGTCGACTAATCAGATCATCATCCATTGAACGTAAAACTGGCTTATTGCACCAGCAGCATCTGCTCTTATATAACTATCATTAGCTTACAGCTTTAAGTGTTTAAGGTATGTTTCTAATTACTGGTTGCTAGAGCTGGGCGATATGAGATTTTTTCATATCACGATATGTTTTTTTTTTTCATTTCAGGCGATAACGATATCTATCACGATATAAGCCAAATAACTATATTTGTAAGATTTAAATGTGCCGTTGCTCACAAGTAAAATGTGAAATAATCAGCAGCTTGTTTTTATTTAAATATTTATTTCCCATAATAAGTTCAACAGGGTAGATGTACTTAAGGAACATGAGACTTTTTCAGATAAATAAAGGCAAATATTGCAAACTACACAAAAGGCAGCCGCTAAAGCGTTTAAGTTTCAAAACAGAACAAACGAAACAAACTAAATTGTCAATTCCACTTAGAAACAAAATATTAATTCTAAAAATAAATCTTAGTTTGTTTTACAGAAGAACAGACAAAACTGACTAACTTTTGTCAATATCAAATAAACTGAGAACTAAAAGGAAATTCTCAATCTCTCCTTGTTGTATAGCTTAGCTTTTCAAACAGTTTTAACAGTTACTTTAGTCTGACAAAAGCCGAATGACGAATTAGCGCTTCCAGTCAGAGACTGAGGCTACGTCCACACGTACACGGGTATTTTTGAAAACGGAGATTTTCCGTTTTCGTTTTAAAAAATAATCCCGTCCACACATAAAGGCAGAAATGAAGGAAAACGCTGCTATGAACATGCCAAAGCAGCAGGTGGCGCTAGATTCCTAACCGTGCAGAAATGTTGGCCAATCAGAAGTCTAGAAGCCTCGGTGGGAAAAAGTAAACAAAGCTGGGGCATAGAAGCAGAACCGAGTCGTATGTGTGGAGGGACAGTAACTGTGTGTATGTGTAAGCATTTAAACACTGCAGAGAGTAGAATTAACAGTAACAGTATTGTAGAAATTCATTTCACCGAAACAATAACGTGGCGCGCAGTGTGACGCATGCACCAGTTTATTGTATTTCCAGACTTGCTTTCGGCACAATTTACAGTGCAGCTACTCTGTTTTTTGTCAGACTTGAAATAGCCGAAATACCTTCACACTACGGAACTTCTATGGCTCTTCCGTTCGACAATCTCTCCGGCGTTGGAACCATCATCTGTTTTCTCTTCGGTCACGCTCGGTTGATTTTTCTAGTCGGCACACTCATTTCCTCCATTACCCGCTGGCTCCATTACCCGCTGGCTGCTTCCCAAACAAACACACGTGCGGCTTGGCACTTGTGCTGTACGTAACAAGTCACGCGACGTGACGCTGCGGCTGTGATTGGTTCGGCTCTGCGCTACTTAATTTGGATTGGCTGATCTTTTGTTTTTTTTTTGTTTTTGTTTTTTTGTTTTTTAAAGAGGACAAGAGCGGCGAGGTCTATCGCGATAGCTTAATTTCTCTATCGAGTAAAAGTTATATCGCGATACATATCGTTATCGTTCTATCGCCCAGCTCTACTGGTTGCTGTGAGACTTTTTTCTGTAGCTACTTCATACTATATTTGAAATGTCCATTCAACCATCACGTTATGCTTTGCTCTCATTCTTCAGATGTTACTCTTTCAGTTTCACTGTTGCTGTCAGTACTTGGTGCCATTTTTAAATGAGCATGTGGATGGAAGAGAAAAGGGCTCCTGTTTAATAATCAGGATGGAGCCTCTGAGATAAACTAATGTAATATCTCAGGTTCAGCTGGTTTTATGAATAGTTAGTGGCAGCCCGTGTCTCCCCTGAGGGTCATGATTCATCCTTCCAACTGTTCGGCTGACTGCTCAGCGGCAAACCAGTTCCTGTTGGGTGTGGAGGAGGAGGAGTCAGCGGCGTGCTGAAACTGTTCACATGTTTAAACAGCCCAGCCACAAAAGGGGGTCACGGTTCCACAAAGCAGAGGTCATGACTGTTTTAGTTACCAATCATGGTAACATGGCATGGGGAGGGAGGAGCTATATAGGCGAGGGACCCACAGGACATATGACCTTTTAACCCCCCCGTTCCAGAGACGTGAACAGTGACAGGCCAGCTGTCAGCTAAAGGAAAAGTAGAGATTTCTGACGGCACAGACCAATTCAACCAGCGACGGAGACGCGCTCAATCCAGATACTGAAAAAGCTGTACCTCATACCAGGCTCAGTCTGTCCAATCAAGGCAGTGATTGAGTAAAACACCCGATTAAGAAAACTGACCTCAAAGGTATCTTTAATGCTAGAGATTTTTCCCTTTCTCCTACATTTCCTTGCAGGGAAAAGCCTGATATGCACTTCTATTGGTCAAAGTCAGCCACATGTGAGGGGCGCAGAAAGGGAACATTGTGATGTTGATATATAAGAAAGCACGAGGTCTCTTAAGTCCTGCTTGCATCAAACAATGTTTTGTGCCACAATAATAAAGTCTATGAAATGATAATAAAAGGATGAAGTGATGTGCGCAGAGGGAAGTAATTATTTAATCCCTGTTGAATTTGTGAGTTTGTTCACTTACAAACTGAGTGAAGGTAACAACTGTTGCTCTCATTTTTTGGACATGGAACAAATAAAATGACCGTCAGTTGCCCTTAGTCTGGAGTATGGCTGGGCTATATCATACCGTTCACGGTAATACCGTTATAACGTTAGGCAACGATAAGAAAATGAAATATCGCGATAGAATATGGGTAAAACACACATGCGCGGTGCCTTTGTTTTCATACGCACATGGCGGAAAAAGCATGGCGGTGACGCAGAATGAGAAGGGCGAAAGTGGACGGTTGTATGAAACGGATGAACCAGAACTGGTTTGTAAAAATGCTGCAACTTCAGTGGTGTGAAACTGGTTTGGCGTTCGTCCGTCAGATATGCACCAAAGCACTATTTTTGGTAGCGCATGCTAGCGGGCCGTCGTTATTACCGTGTTTTTCGGAAAATAAGGCACACTTAAAATCAATCCTTTGATTTTCTGAAAAAAATCGACAGTGCCCCTTCCCGTGTGCCTTATGTATGAATTCTGGTTGTGCTTACTGACCTCGAATCTTACGTGGTACACAGCGCTCAGAAATCTGTCAAAACTGTACGTGTTGGCCTCCTTCACTGCATGCAAACAACACTCTGCACATAAAATAAAAAGATCCATATTCTCATATCTGCAGCTGTATTTGCACAAGACCACAGTTCAACAACAGCCTCATGCCACTCACATATTTATATCCATTTGATGTGGCTCCCTTACTCCGGACGAACACTATGAAACCTTCAGTGCAGATGGTTTCTGCAGAAACACACAGCCAACAGTTGATCACAACAAAAACACCCACACCACAGACACACACACGTCTGGCAGTTCATGTTGCCGATTGTGGCTGGGAGATAAAAATCAGATGCTATTTTCCTTCTCCTCTGTTGCGCTGCTGCGATGCGGCTAACCACAGACGGCCCACCCTGATACAAAACACGCTGCTTTTGAAATCAGTGACGATCCTTAACAGAAAAACACCTCGACACGGTAAACTAGACAGATGTTTGATTGTCCCACAGGGATGTGCAGCCTCTGTCACTGTGGCTCCACATCCCTCATCACAGCACAGCGTCAGAGGTCTGTGAAGCCTTTTCAACAGCTTCATGTTATCTGATGACCTCTGGTGAAATGTGGAAATTACAAATGCAGACAACCTCTGTTTCCTTAACGATTACAAATCTAACAGGGCCTGCGGGTCACACAAGTCCCGTGTGAAAATAATAAAGCATGTCTGCATCGGGAAGCTCCACGGTGTCGTTTTTCATCTCCTGCTCCATTCATCAATATTTCCTTTAACCACAAACTGCCTTTTTCTCATTCAGAGACTTGTTTCTGTTTGCTGTGACCTGTTGCAGCTTGTTTAAAGTAGAAGACAATTAAAGTCTCCTCTGCCTGATTGTATCAGACAGATGAGACTTTAATTGTCTAATCTGCAAATGATGAGCAAGAATGAACAGAATGAGCATGCCTTTATTCTGAAAATCCCAGCTGTAAACTCATCATGAGAGGAAAACATGACAGATGAGACGACGTACCAGGCAGCGATCCACAGATAATAGGAAAGGAATGCTACAGATGCACATCCACAATCACACAGAGGAAATCAAAGCCCTCAGCCTCAGGCTCGGAGTCTGCTCAGGTATTCAAAGTCACCATCTAATTGGTAAAATGCCACTTGGTTACCACAGGTGAATATTTTAATCAACAGTGACTATTTGAATTATTTGATGGGATTTTCTGACAGATATAATAAGGCTTGCTGTGTGGTGCAGACAGTCCAAGAAGTCAGGTTCAATTCTTCAGAGGAAGTTCCAAAAGCCAATCGAGGCCTACTGCTGCTGCCGGAGTCCGACATGACTCAAAGTGGGAAGGCATCAGGAAGTTAACAGGAGGCAACAAGGGCCAAGAAAGCTGGTAATCAGCTACTGAAAAAGCAAATGCAGATCTGCCAGGTCGTCCACAGCACTCCAATCAAACTGGCATCAAAACAAAGCTTACTCCTAAGCACCGACAGCCAATGAGAGTCCCTCACGCCGACATCACAAGCTGAAACTTCTCTCAACACCTGTTAGCACTGCAAACAGATCTCACACCTGGGAAGAAGTTTTCCAGTTGGTCTGTTTCCAGTGACCTGGAACTCTGTTTTTACCTTCCATGCACTCAAAAAGCACGAAAGGTAAAAACACAAACGGAAATGCTGTTATGCAAGTGGATATGGGACCACCAGCCTAGAGTTTAACTCACACGCTCTGGACACCATTCAGGAAGGCTCCGTTTCAACATTTTGATCTCAATGGAGGAAAAAATAAAACTAGAGAACCGATACCAAGTCATGGAACCAAGCTGATTCTACTGCATGCCTTAGATTATCAGCTCTGTCAGCACTGGCAAGTTTTGTTTACTTTCCTCCACAGTTGTGCATTGCAAAATAATGATGTCATGAGCATATGCATTCATAGTTAAGCCTACCTGGTAATCCGTTTCCTCGCTGCCTTCAGACAGAGAATAATACACCTGCACTGACACTTTAAACCTGCACAGGGCTACTTTTTACCCATAGAAAATTCATTAGAGAAATCAATTACGGGATTGTGGTATCAATAAAATCTCATCAATATTCTTTCTTGTGATTGTAGCACAAAGGAAGAGAAAAGAAGAAGAGGAAGACCTCAGGTTGTTCTGATGAAGCTGCAACTTAAAACTGACAGTCACAATCTGCCACAATAATAATAGCATAAAATGTCACAACAAAGTGACCGTGATGATCCCTCAGGTCAGACGCTGTCAGATTCATGGGAGGCAAACATGTCTGAAAGAGCCTTGTAATGAAATGCAGATTATCAGGAAATGTCTTCAGTTTGACTCTTCAGAACTAAAAGTGTGTTTGTATTGTAGTATACATTATTGAACTAGAGAAGAAGAAACAAAACTCAGACTAACAAAGCCTGAGCAACAAAACTAAACTGGAAGCAGCAAAGACGTGATATAAAATCAGCTAAAGTCAGCGAGGTCCTCGGCTTCAAAGCAAACACTCCTTTCACTTTGCTTTCACACTGCCTGTGGTCTTTGTTTCTGCCTCCTGTGGAGTGTTTTCACAGGAGTTCACACCTTCATGAGGCCAGGCAGCAGCTGAGCCACCATCCATCCCACATGAACACAAACCTTTCTCAAACCTGAAGGGGAACAAAAACGTCTCGGCGTCCGGCGCCACAGCGCTCAGACCGATAGCGTAGAGCCGTGACCTTGACACACAGAGTTTCTAAAACATGAGATTAGATTTGCAAGTTTCTCACAGCGAAGAGCTGACAGGCAGCTCAATAAGCTGAGCTCAGCTGGCTGAGTGGGGAGGACAAAAAGCCCAACTTCAAGGCCCTTTATAGGGGAAAGAGGTAATGGCCGGTCCCTGTGGGACACGATTTGATTTAAGGGCCGAGCTAAACTCAGACCATTGAGAGGATCAGAGGGGCTGCAGGGGTACTCGACGGGGGAAAGTCTAAAGCAAGAAACATCTTCTCCTCAAGAGGAGAAAATCAAAAAGCCAGAAAAACAGTGAGCTGTCCCAAGTACCTGCACACAGTCAGAGCGAAATATTTCAGTTCATCTTCAAACTCAGCCTGAGGTGACTTTTAACAACAGAAGCTGGTCTAGGATCTGGTGTGGACAACCGCATGAAACCTCATGGTTCATCTGTGTATCACATTACAAAACCCCAGTATCCCACATCAAAGGTGTTCCTCATGTTTGCTTCACATGCTAATTATTACTGCAGCAAACTGAGCCAAAACTGAAGCTCAACCTGCAGCATGATGAACACTGCTGCACCCTTAAACCCCAAACTACAGACAGGACATGAAGGAAGTCTGTCTGCAGGATGGGGCGGCTTACGTTCAAGTGGCAGCAGGTAGGACTGTAAACAGAAACAATGCAGATTAATTGAAAGCCTCTCTCTGATGCGCCGACAATATGTTTTCCCTCAAACGACCTTCAGTGAATTCTGAATGTGTTTCAACTCCAGTGCAGAGAAGCAGCAGATTTCTGAACTCCATTAATCTGCTACTGCAGATTTCTGCAGGTGCTTCCACCATCTTTGACTTTGTTAACTCAAAGATGCCTGCAACAAGCTGCCAACAGTTCTTCATAACACACTGACCCAAAACGGTTTCAGCCACATCTGTCCATCTTAAAGACAAATTATCACCTAGTCATAATTCTGTCACCTCAAAGGTAAAAAGTCACCAAACAAGTCCACAGATACATAATCTGAGTGGATTTAACCTGATATAACAGAGAAGAAACATATTAACAAAAAAAAAAACAACACAAAAGGGGTTTTTTTCTTTTGTAAATAACTTCACTGAACACAAGAATCCTCGACAAACCAGCTGGTTTAAATAAAGTCATGTAAGGAGTGGGTCTAGGACAGCCGTGAGACGTTTGCGCTCAGCATTAAAGCTGCAGCTACTGTAAATACCACCATAAACGCCTTCATGTGGGCTGTTTAAAGTTGCCCAGTTACAGACCAGAAAAGCAGTCATGCTCACTTTATCGCCTTCTGTTTACATTAAATTGGCGGAGGACTCAACTGATGCACCGATTGTAACTCCAACTCCTACGTTTACCTCTGTGCATGCTGCAGACTCATCTCTGCCTCAGCACTGTTATTCATCATTATACATACATAACATTATTATGACTGATTACATCTGTAATGCAGTTGAAGTCTGATTACACCAGTCTGACATTTATAAAAACAGGTTGTAAAAAGTCATTAAAAAGAAGTTTAAAAAGTTTGATACTTGATATACATTATCAAGTATCAAACATACATTCAATTTACCATTTAATTTTTTCTTAAAAGAAATTCCAACACATAGGATCCATATGAAAAAAAACAAAAAAACAAAACAAAAAACACCTACGATCATTCATAAGTGATAGCGAATATGAGAGCAGACACAGGCCTAGAATCACCAGCTGCAGTCCAAAGTGGTGGAGTTGGAGTCTGTCAGGATGATCAGCATCCTCTCTGGGCAGCTGAATGATATCATGAACTGCCACGACAGCAACCTGCCACAGAGCCTTTAGAGAAAATGCACGACAAGAAAAAGCTGGGACCGGCTGCTCAGCTGTGACTGAACTTTTTAATCAAGTGTTGTTTGGATCCTGCATGATGAATGAAGATAATAAGATGAAGACAAAAATGCTAAAACGAGTAGGGAATTATAGTGCAGTGGACCACCCATGTAAAGTTTGTAAGTGGAAAACAATGAAATGGATCTAATATCCCACATGAGGGACCCTGAAGCTCTCTGCATGTGTGGCAGGATTCACCTCACACTGAAGTAGGTCAGAGAATTTATTGGCCTGGGGGGGAATCTTATTTTACGGGTGTTATATTCAGGTAGCGTGTTCTTCGGTGGAGGGGTGTTTTCCCAGACGGAGTTGAGGGTGAAAGGAGGGGGAAGAGGCTTCATGTTTCAGGCAGGCTGGGGCAGGAAGATGACAGGGTGCTGAGGTACGGTGAGGACCTGCAGGAACACTGGCTCTTTGTGCTGCCTCCTCCGAAGCGCATCGCCGCGGGTCCATCCCAACAACGCAGCACTCAACACCGCGGACGACGACCACTTCCTATCGCTGACGAGTCCCAAGAGATAAAAACATTTCCGGCTGAGCTGCAGCCTGCAGGTTCAAAGGCTGAGCTTTTTTCCTCTGACATCTGACCCGAGAGGCAGCGTGAAAAACAGCTTCCATCAGGCGGTGAAGTGAAGCCCACTGGGTCAGTGTGTTAAACCCGATACGCAAGATGAGCAGCCCGCTCATGGAAACCTCTTCCATCAAATCCTGTTTACTGGAAGCGGATTTCTTTAACCGTTTTAAGAAGTATTACCAAATCTCATGTCATGAAATCTTTTTTTTTTTTTTTAAATCACCCAAACTAATTATCTTGAATTACACTGAGGCTTATCTGTGACATGTTTGTTGTAAGAATGTCAACGATCCATGACCACACCTTGTTTTCTGTCTGTAACCTCCATCAGTGCGAGTCCATTATCTGAGTGCCTCAAACATTCCTGCAGAGCTTCAAGGCTCTGTAAATCAGAGGCGTTTGGGCTTGTCAAGGGTCTGCTGGGTAAAAAGACGGTGTCGCAGGAAGAGCCTGAACACATCCGCTGATCTTTATATCTCAATTTAACCCGTGTGAGGTCCAAGGCATCAATGACGAGGAGTAACCCTAACCCCACTGTTTGAGAAAAATAAAAAGGCTTTTGGGGAAAAACTGAAATAATTTTTAGTGTGTGTGTTAACTAGGGCTGCCACGATTAGTCGACTAGTCACGATTATGTCGACTATTAAAATCGTCGACGACTAATTTAATAGTCGACGCATCGTTTGAAGCTTTGTAAGATCACAAAGGACGCAGGAATGAGTAGTAGGATTTAAGAGTGTAATAACGGACTGAAACAGAAGATGGCAGCACTGCATGTACAAGGATGCCAGCTGCCGTTAAACCCCGAAGAAGAAGAAGCTGTGTCCCAGAATTCATAGCGCAGTTGTCAACAATGGCGGCAGCTAGTTAGTTTTAACTTTACTCTTATTATTCTTTCTTGGTCACAATATAAACGTTTAACATATGTTCAGGCAAGAATGTAGCTGTGTAAACCTCAAATATCTGCTCAGTTTATCAGGACACCACATATTTTCAAAAGCGCTCCGACGTTTTCGGAGACGTCTGTTACCCACTAGCTCGTTAGCTAGCCGGGGGCTAGGTCACTAGAGCCGTGAGAACACCGGACTCCCGGCAAATCGTTTTCAAACCCACCGCCGTCTTTCGCTAGTCAGGTTAAACATATATATAAGTCACTTAGATAACTTCAAAATGTTATTGTTTGGCTTTCTTTAGTATTTTATTTGTTCCTGAGTAAATCGGTTTGGCTGAGATTAAAGTTATAGTTTTTGCACAGCTAAAACTGTCAAGCAGACAGCTGATTATCAGAAGTGTGAGACGCTGGAGAATATACTCCGGTGTCCTGTTATATTTTAGAAAGCAAGGAGTTTATTAAACTTCACCGAAACAATCTGCAAATTTCATTAAAAATTAATAAACTACCATCTTGTCTTTATTTTTAGTTAGCACATACCTTGAACACTTAAAGCTGTAAGCTAATGATAGTTATATAAGACCAGATGCTGCTGGTGCAATAAGCTGTACGCTGTACGTCCAATGGATGATGATCTGATTAGTCGACTAATCGCAAAAATAATCGGTGACTAGTCGACTATCAAAATAATCGTTTGTGGCAGCCCTAGTGTTAACGGGAACTTTTTCTTTTTTTGCCCCAAATGCTGGGTTGGTTTTCGGGGTTTGGATCAGGGGGTAC